>NC_089884.1:9888534-10191810 GCF_040182565.1 Anser cygnoides
AAGACCTGTGGTACAATCTTTTGTACCTTGTGTAGAAACAATCTTGTTTTAGAGAGGATAAAGACACAGCTTCTCTTACCTATCATTCAGTCTTAGTTTGGATCTTCCATGACCAGTTAGAAGTTGTTCATTGCTTGTTTAATACAGGCTATACAATTTCATAATCAATGGAATTTTTACTGTGAATGGAATAATAAATACACTATCCTTGCAGAAGTCCTTGCAAGACTGCAAGGAACAGTGGACCTGGATAACTCCTGAGGATACTTCTGAAACCAACATTCCATATTCTTAGTTTCTATATAAACAAATTATATTCTCCAAAGGGCTCCATCTAAAATGTGCTGAACTAAGGAGATAAGAAACTTGGTTTATTCATAAGCATTACCAGTGTAACGAGACGAATACTTGTTAGAGAAAGGGCATCAGTAAAGATCTGTTGGAGAAAATTTTCTTCAACTGCATCAAAACTGGTAAGTGTATTAGTGATAATTTTGCTGGAAAATACTGAGATTTTCTGGCACAATGAAGCTAGTCAGACCGCTTTCCTGACATCTAGCATGTTCTGAATCCTGTGCCAGGTATAAGTTGCTGATGTGTTCTGCATTCTCATGAATAATATTTGAAAACTTTAGCATCTCTAAGTGTTCATTAGTTGTAATCATTATTTTCTTGGCTCATGTAATCATTACTTTCTTGGCTTAAAATTCCTGAATTATAGAGAACTAACTTTGAGTTTGTCTTTGGAAATGTGTGTGTTCCAATAACACCTTTATGCACTGAAGTGAATATAACAGTTCTGCTGGTCCATCCATTCACAAGCACTTGGTAAAATAAGCTATCTCATCATTTTGCTCTGGACTGTAACAGTATCAATCATTCATTAATCTTCACAAGATTTATTTGCTTCCAAGAAGGCCAATTGAACAAAAGTAATTAGCATAAGGAAATATTCTGGGGGGATAAGATGGGGGAAAGATTTTAAGATTAAAAGATCTCTTAAAAAATTTTAACTAGAATAACTTGTACCTGTTCTTACTCTTTCCATCTTTGTTTTAAAATTATGGAAGTAAAGAGGAAGCTGAACTTGAAACAGATTATCAGCAGTGAAATGTTGTTAGTGGTAAAATAGAGGACGAATGTTTTCTAATAGAAAAATAAGCCCACATTTGGGTTACAGTTACATACCTGTAGTCCCAATGCTACCAAAAATGATGCAGAAATCACTGAACTTTTTTTCAGTTCTCCCAGCTTTGTGTATGCATTGTCCTTCCTTAGTGCACAGGGAAATAGTCACTGTCACCAAGAAGAAACTGAAGCAGTACATCCTTCAAAGGTAGGGGAGCCTCTCATGGACAAAAACACTAAATCGAAGAGCACAAGATCAAACTGCCTCATCTGGAAGCGCCTTGTTTGAAAAACTGGAGATTCAGTTCAGTTCTGCAATGAGACCCAGGCCAACAGTCAGCTACACAGAGCTGTAGCTCTTTACAGAAGCCGGTCCCACTTGAGGAAGTCGTAATAATAGTGTTGATTAATATTGACCAGAACTTCCTTGTTCTTTTGTTGGCATCACTTAATGTGCAGCAAGGTAGCTATTTACATCACCTTCGTCAGTTCTTGGAATAGAACAGAAGAAAATGAGTGGAAGTGTTTCCAAATATTTGCAGAGTATGAAATCCTGATCTGGCAGCAAAACTTAGCTTTGCTTCCTTTGCATCTTAAATCCATGAGAGGTATAACCGGTGTGACTGAAGAGCTGAGTATTTATGACTGGAGATGAGTCGTGCTGTAAAGGACTGGTGAGGCCAGATCAAGTTGCATCCTAGTGGAGGAGAAGGGAAGCAGCAGCCATAGGACTGCTGCACCAGGTGATGTGGGTGTGTGTCCCCTTTCTAGGGGGACATGATCTCTTCGGTGTTACAGCAGACCTTTACTAACAAGCTAGGAGTTGGTTTTATCTTCAACTTAAACTTCATGGATTATTTTTGCCCATGTTTCTTCACTCAACCTTGTTCCTAGATAAATGTGTGGATGGATATAAAGAATGTCAGCTGTGAAAACACCTAAGTATTTTGCTGTTCTCCCCTACCTCTTTGGAGATAAAGCAAAAATAAGAAAAAAAACTTGTATTTTTAGCTATGACCAGCCATGTGACAAAGAAATAGCTGGTAAGGTTGCTTTAAAATAGTAAGGAACTTCTTCAGCAATAACAACTTTCCATCCCCACTTAGCACAGTCAGCTGTATAAACTAACATTTTTGAAGAAAGAGCTTGGATTAGGCTCAAGCCTATACTTAGCAGCCAAGTCTCAGGTCTGAGAATGAAGGTTTAACCCTTATATGGGATACTACTAGATACTGGTAGAAGTAGGTAAACAGTTGGAAACAATGAGATGGTGAATTGTTTGTTCTTACATTGTCTGCAACTGTCAGCACTTATAAAAAATTACTGTCATTCAAAATAGTTTGGCAAATGTTTCATAGGAGGGAAAAATAGGTCTGTTAAACTCATCAGAACCCACAGAGAAAAGATTAATCTATCCAGTAACTCACGCTTAAAAATAGTTGTTCAGACCCAGTTGATAAGACAAACTTAATAAAAATAAAAATAAAAAAATTTAAAGTATAGTTGAAGCCTTCAAGCCTCTACACAGCTGATAATGGCTTCTAACATGAAGCTGTGATTATTACTCAGGCTTACTGTTATAAGGTCCTTAAGTCACCATGCATGGGCCCCATGAACAGCAGTAGCAATTCCTGAGTTGGTCTGGTGTGCATATTGATATAATGCATAGTTTTATTGCTCATGAGGATGAGATCAGTGTCTTGCCTGAAGTCTTGCAAGGCTATATTTTGACAGCAGTTGGATTTCTGTTGTGAAACTGTGGCCTGAGTGTGGAAGAGTCTTTCCTTTTGTATTCTTCTTCCCACATAGTTTTAGTGGACTTCCAGCACTGTAAGTATGCTAGAATTGTGCTTTCAAGTATATTCTCCTTAAAACGTCACCTGTGTTAGCTAGTCAATTACTGCTGCATTTCATTACTTAGTTTCAGTGCTGTCTTTTAGAAAAAAGTTGGAGGATATTGATCTGATTTTATGCAACTGAGACACAGTAAAATAGCAGAGTACAATTATTAAATGCTTCCATTTATCATTCAAGTGTTCACACTTAAGATGTTCCACTTAATGACCCTTAAAATAGCCACTTTAAATGATTCCCTTTCAAACAAATGAGAAATACATGCAAGTGAATCATTAACAATTTTTATAACAAACATCAAACATTACAAGGGACATTGAACTGAAGCATACACTGAATCATGTGCTCTTAAAAATAAGTGCTTACTGACCTTAGAAGATATAATTGGGCTTTTGAAACATCTTAGGGATTCAGCCAAAACAAACTGCTGTGCATTAGCTATTGGAAAAAAAAAAAATCATTCAACTGGCAGATCATGTATTAGGCTATCACGCAACTTTATCTGTTTCCAGTTCACACAGAATCTAGGAACAGGATCAGGACCTTAATGCAGATGAAATCAGAAGAAATGAAAATTCATGAGAAATACTGTCACTAAATTTAGTCGATCCTTATTGCAAGTCAGGCCCTCAGTAAGTACAGAGCTTTCTGGCAATGTTTTGCATTTGCTGTCTTTTTTTCCTGCTGATCTCTTCAACCTATACTGCCAGATCATGCCATAACTCTGCTGTGGGAGATCGGTACCTGACTAACTTCATGTTCAGGTTTGTCAGTAACAGTTGACATCATCTGATGTACAGGCCCGCTTAATTCAGAGACATACCCCCTGAAGGCACATCTCACAGGGATGTAACTTGTATTTAGGAGCTGCAAACTGAAGAAGGAAGCTTAAATTGTGCAAGTAAAACCTACATGTGCTGCCTTGGGTAGACTAATTATTGCTTGGCCATGCTTATTTACTTCCTGTTATACCAGCTGTTTAGTACACTGGCCTAATTTTCAAGGAGGCACTAAAATCTGATATTTTACAGAAAGCGCTGTTCATCATACACACAGTTTGGCTTGTTGCAAGCACAGGGCTAGGATTTCAAGGGAAGCTTCATTCTGGCTTTTTATGTACTCAGAGTAAAGGCACCAGACTCTGCATAGTACAAGGTAGGGGCTTAATGTGAACTAAAAGGTACTGGTTTTGTTGTTTTGCAGCTAATAAGTGGAAGTAACACTTATTTGAAGAGGAAAGCTACACCCTTCTCCAATGGGAATTCTGCACCCATGAGTATGAAAATGGAATTGGCTTCATGGATGTCACAGTGGAGCCTTTTGATTTGAGCCCCTCATGATGTTGAGGATCATCAAGGAGAGCTGACTCCATGGCTGGACCCTTTTTTGTGAACAGCTTTAGATGTGGAGAATCCAGACACGATAAAGCAATATTCTGGAGATGGGAAAGCAGAATGTGGAAATAACATTTTAGGTGGGCAATACTCAAAATCTGCACCATGTACTTATAGCAAAATAGTATCCTGTTCTTTGGCCTCAAATTAATTTGAACTTATCCATCAGCCCTTCCTAATTTTGTAGTTTGATCTTAACTTCAGTAGAAGTAGATATAAGGTCTTAACCAAGGACAATCAAAAAGGAAGCTCTGCTCAGATGCCAGCTGGCTAACAGCAAAGCAGGTCACTTTCCTCTCAGCTCTGGGTGGAAATAATTCTCTTCAGATGTGCTGCAGCAGTAACAGTCCTTGGCCTTTCTGTGCTGATGAGTAAAGGCCTGAAGAAACTTGACTGCAATATTTAAGTGGCTCTTCTAGGGCACTGACAATAGTAGAGAAACATGCTGGCAATCTGTTCTTGATCCTAATTTAAGATGCATGTCTTCCTCAATAGCAGGTACGACAACTTAACCCTTCAAGGCCACAGAGATTAATATACAGTATAAATTTGATGGCTGTTTTCTTCAGAGTCATGATATGAAAGCTCAGGACTGTTGTGATACAGATCTGATGAGCCTCTCCATGCTCTTCTTACAACTCCTCTTTCGCTTTTTAGTGTTATTTGCTCAGTATTGTTACTGTTACTTCCTTCACTTACAAGTCTACTAGGCTCCAAGACAGCAGGTGCCTCTTCACCAATGTGGATTATGTTATTTCCTGCTTTTCCTTCCTGTGTTCTCTGCATTAGCCCTTAAATAAATTTCACTAAGTCTGTCAAACAAGATTTAGTATTTATGTAGACTCCTTTCTTAACAGTTCATATTTCTTCCTAGTTTTGTGATCTCATCTCTTGTTTGGTTTTCTAGCATCCAGCCATCAACTGAAAGCAGGCTCACTTCATTTCTCCCTCTCTGCCTCTTTACTTTTCTTCTACAGCCCCTCTCTGAAAATGAATACCATTGTTACTAAGCCTTGTCTTTATGCTAGCAATTTCTTCCAAATGTGCAGTGGGACATCTTCCTACCCAGTAATCACCGTGTTTCAGTCTATAGTATAGAAAAAAGTTTTAGGAAACCGCTTACAGGACTCTTAAGCACATAAATGACACAAACAGCTTTAATGTTTAAAATGTGGTATTTAGTTAAAATATAGTACCTGAAAAGGTAATTAAAATGATGTACAGTGGTTGGAACTGTTGGGAAATCGAGTGTACTTTATTCAAATTAGAGGCACAGGAACAAAAATATTGTCTGGACACCCTTTCTCTTTACAGCTATTTCCTGCATTACAGATAAGACAAACAAGGACAAGAAAATAATTTACTGTCTATATCCTGCTGAAGCTGCAGGTAATTTAACAAATGCAAAGGTGACTGTTCAGCAGCAAAACGGACGTGTTTTTTGCCTGTGGCACAAGGCAAAAGATAGTTTTCATGTATATGCTGTCAGATTAACAAAACTGGTTTTCTTAAATGTATTTTGGCATGGGGAATGGTTTGGAGTAAGGTAGTAAAAATAGCATCAGTGAGAATGCATGGACCAACCTCTTTGGGTGTTCCTCTTGTAATCCTGTTTCTTCACAGAATTCTTTCCCCAAGATGCTATCTACCTGAGGTAGCAGGAAAACAGAGTTGCCTAAAATTCTTGTAGTGATTTGACCTTCAAGAAGCAAAATCTCTCCATGTGTTCCTGCTGAGCTTCCAAAAATGCTGGAAAGCAAGCTTTGCTTATAAGTGCTTGTATTTGAAGGTGTCCTTAAAAAAACAATATGAAGCATGTGGGGTGTTCTACAGTGATAAAAACAAAAATGAGCTTAAAGCATAAGCATATTAGTGTGTATTAAAAGCATTATCTGTGTAATGGAGATAACGAAAAGCGATTGCTTTCTTATTGCCTGCTATGTGTATGCAGTGGATCTGAGAGGGGGTTTCACTATCTGAGGATAACAGGAAAAGTATATGCTCTGGGTTCCAGCTGGGGGCTTCCATGGCTAGATCAGCAGGCAGACTTCTAAGAGAACATACAGAAAAGACCGGTATCCACAGGATGAAGTATATGTTTGTGCAAGAATTTTCAATGGTCTGACAGCTTGAAAGCGTATCCTCTCTTCCAGCTTTAGGAGAAAATAATGTGCTTTTGAGAGGTGGGTCATCCACACCACGTTAATCTGCTGTGTAACTGAACATGTCAGAATGAAAAGTACTGCTCTAAGTTCCAGTAAGGTGCTGTATAGTCTAAGACAGTAACTCCCAAATGCACTTATTTTACTTGTAATTATCTAAGGAAAAATCCTTATACCCCATTTGGTCTGCAACCAATTATAAGAAGCAGGAAGCTTCTTCATGTAGAACTGATCCATCTTGAAGCCAAGACAAAAGCTCCCACTAGCATGGCATTATCAAGGGCAGGAACCAGGTTAGCTCCCATTAAAATCAATCAAACTTTAAAAAATAAAAATAAAAAAAATCTCATGCTAACTTTGTTTGTGAAACTCTATCTTGGTCAAGTGGCATAGTTTATGGTCATAGGCAGATGTACAGAAAAATGGGCAGGAAAACAAACTGGGTCTATAGAACATGTCTAGAAAAAGTTTCAGGTCTGAAACCAGTGGGTGTTATGTGAAGTCTTCCAACAAAAAACAGTTGGATGCTGGAAAACCCTTCACTGCTGGAAGACAAGTCAAGTCATTCTGTCTTAGAAGACCGCAGTAATGATAGGAAGCAGTGTTGCGTATTTTTTTTATGTGAACTGTGTAGCATCTTCGTTCCTGAAGGCCCTGAGAAACAAGATCCAACTTTGTAAGCTGTGCCTTGAGGAGAGGCCTAGATGTGACCGGGAGATGACCATGTGTGAACCGTTCCAGCTTATGTTAAACAGTTTTATATGATTTTGGAGTTTCATATTGAAAAAACATTAGTCCTTTTCCTTGTAAGGGGGTCAGTGTAGACTTTATAGAGACAGATTTTCAACTATTCTCTAATGATTTAAAACTGTGGATTGTGCTTGCAAGGAAAATACTGTAGTAGTCTTTTACAGAATATCCAGTTTGCAAGAATGCATGCTTATTTGCATACACAAATGTCTCACTTTATAAGCATAGATTTAGAAGCAGCAGCTGAAAATGAAGTCTCCGCTGTCTTACTACAACATTGTTTTAAAAACCTTACAATATCTATATGACTCATGTCTTAGATGATATCATGTGATGTCTGGAAAATAGATTTTGAGGCAGAAGCAATATAATGGCGCTTTGCATTGATTCACATTTATTTAAAGAAGTATGCATAATATTGGCCTCCCACAAAAAAAACTTCATGAAATCAGAGTAGAAATAAAGGCAAAGGAAGCATGATAAAAGGGCTACAATCAGCATGTATCAGTTTAACCGGATGAACTCATGTTAATATTTCTCAAATGACAAATAAAAATTATATGGTCATGAAATCCCTTCCAAAGCTAATGGACAAAAACATAGGGCAACCAAAGCCACAAACTCATCTTATTGACAATGTGAAGAAATGGAGGGAATAGTGTTGGTTACCTTCAAATCTTTCAAGTAATCTTTCAAGCAAACAGTTATATGATAAAAGTAATAGAAGCTGGTATGTATTAGGCCCTTGCATACAACTTGGTCTCCAGCCCCAAAACTGCAAGCACTGCTGCAGACAGGCTGGGAATGCCTCCCTCTGGCACCAGTGAACCTGGAGCTAAGATATTAGAGCCCAGTTGTAGAAGCTATTGAGTTTCTTTTCTGAGAGGCTAGGCAACTTCCAGTCCTGAGTTTGAAGTTGTTCAGAATTGGGCTTTGGGAATGCTTGCTACTATTTATGTTGAAGAATGAGTCATCCTATTTGCTTATTACTGTAATTGTCTATAAAGAAAAGTGATTACGGTCCTCTAGTTGACCTTACCTGCCTAAATACGTTCCATAATTTAGTGGTGTTGCTGGCTGAAGGCAATTTGGGTGCCAGTTTATCTGCTGCAGCCAGCTCACTACAGCCTTGTGTGACACAAATGAATGTTTAAGTTGCAGCACTTGCTTTCACATATAGTTCTTTCATCGATGATGACAAGAGTAAATTCCCCATCTACTGTCCCAGCTACATGTGATTCACACAGGCTGAAAAAGAACCATTCCTGTCCAAGTTCCTTGGAGGGTTTTTTAGGTAAATTGGTTGGTGGCGTCACTAAGTATGACTCACTGGGGGAAGCAGCTTCTGGCACAAAAAGTGCTTGGTGTCTGTGCTGCAGTGCTTGAATTAACAGCTCTGGTCATTAGCAATAGCCTGCTATCTTTTACAATTAAATTGCTTCCTAATGTCTGCTCATTTCAAAATAGTTTTTGAGGAAGAAAAGTCATAATGAAGGTTTAATGCTTGTGACAGTCAGTCTAAACTGGGTTATCTGTTTGCCAGCCACCTTGACACATACAAAATTGTGACGTTTTTTGAGTCTAGCTGTTTCAGCAAGGCTGCCATGTATGCATTTTGAAAGAGGGATGATATTAAGGCAATGAGACTAGCAACAGCTAATCACCTTTTAAGGTGCATTAATATTCTAATTTATTCTGACATCTAGGAATGCTTTCTCTTTAATTTACTTACGGAACTGCTAACTTTGTTTTTAAAACAAAGACTGCAGAAGACTTCAGTATCAAAGAAAAGGATTAATTCTATTACCCTGCTGTAAAGTGCAGGTTATGATCAGTTCTTGGGGGTGTGATCAGCAATAGGATTTTGCTGGAGTAAACCATCACATCATGGGTTTCCAATAATCCTTGCAGCTCTCAACCAGTCACTCCCACAGGTCTGAGTGTGCAGGTGATCTGCCTTGCAATAGTGAATGACTTACAAAGAAATAACTATTGAAAGCATATTTTGTGTTAGGCAAGAGGGAACTACCAGTTTTGACCAGTCTAAATACAAGAATTTCAAGCTAGAAATCTCTATCTTCATGTTGTCTTCAAAGCTACCAGGACAGTATGATTCACACACGTGCTCTTTTAAATAGCTTACAAGGACAAGCGTGGAGCCAGAGATTACCTAGTACAGACAGAGCAAGTATGTTTTCTGCCTGTCTGTCCATCATTTAATCTTGCACATACTCATTTGCCAGTGTGCAATTTATATCCATGTGTTACCTCGGAATTTGGTGTGCTGTCTGCTCTGCTGGCTCTAAGAAGGGAGGATGGGAAGATGCTATGATCTATTACAAACCCACATTCTGTTCTTATCTTGAGCAGTGACTTGCACAGAGTGACTGCCTTGTCCCAGCTCTCCGAGACTCCAGGTGTCCATAGTGCTTGTCAATGGCAAATCGTGCCATCAGCTGGCTTCTGAAATGCATTTAATATTTTCATTGAAAAATAAACGATATAGCACTCAGCTTTTCATCTCTACTGTCATTTACAAGTGCACAGTGGGCAAAGCCAACTTTAATTCCTCTTTAAGAAAATGAGCAGGTGAAGAAAAGGCTGTGAGTCATACTGGGCTGCTTTAAAGACAGCACTAATAGTGGAGTGAAAGCATACATTGAGTATAGTTGAAAAATGACTCAAGCTGGCTTTCTCCTCAGTGAAATGCAATGGTTTTATTGGCAGGAATGAAGGCCTATGAATCAGCTGAGGCTGACGTGCTAAGAAAGTAGTGAAAAAGCCATAGAAAGGGATCTGGCTGTTAGGGCTTTCTGATGTTTTCCATTTGTAAGATGTGTTTTTCAGCTGCTTACAATTTTGCCTTAGTCTTAAGAAAATATTCTATCTGTGTAGCTAATTTCTTGTTTTTGTTTTAATTTTTTCAGGTACATTACAGGTCATTTTCAGGTACAAACATAGACAATGATTGGTTTGTTTAAGCAAAAGGTAACTGCGATGTCTTTGAAGTACTCTGATACCTCTGTACTTTGGAGCACAAACATAATGGAACAGGTGCTAGGGAGCATTGGAAGAGGACTCTGTGTACTGTGGGGGCAGAATAATGTTTTTGGCCACTATTTGTTTGATATTTTCAAATATCCTAGCTTTTGAATTAGTTAATTTGCACTGTGTGTATTATGATGCTGAAAGCTGGATGCATGCTTTAAATCTTTTATCTGCCAACGATTGAATTGCAGTAACACTTCAGGTTTTGGATTTGTTTTTTGTTCCTCTGGGGAATGACTAAAGGGTTACAACAGCGTCATCGTAGCAGATAGCTGTGCTGTGGGGGAGGAATGCCACCTCTTATCTGAAACTTAGGTGTCCAGGATATCTGAAATGGTAGAAAAGAGTAAATCAGTGCCTTAGGCAGTAGGAAGTCAAATTAGAAGCTGAAGTAAAGAGCTGTAGTAACCAGTATGGGAAAAGATGCGTCAGTGCTAACAAACCTTATTATGAGACAGAGAGGCACTTGTGGATCTTCCAGAAGTTACCATAGTAGGTTGCAGACCTGCTAAAACATACAGGAAAAGATGTACTATCAGCACTGGCAGAAAATAAAAATCTAGGTTTTCTTGGAGGCTCCTTTATATGGTATTCCCCTGTATTCCGTCCTATTAACCAGTGGCTATTTCCTTTTAATAGGATTACATTTAATCTATGCTCTTGTGTTAATGTTTGGTTACACATGACCAAGGCAAATAGAAAATAATTGGAATTGTAGACTGTTTTGAAAGAAATTATGCATTAGCTCATTAATGCATGCATGCTTGCTGGCAAGGTGCCAAAGCATATATAATTTATTTATTGCCTCCATTTCAAACAAAATTCCAGACTCATGCATTTACAGCCTGGGCAATATTTTCCCTCTTCCCCTGGATGTTCCTTAAATGCAATGTCCATTTTAGGCCCCGAGTAAAAAGAAATGCCAATCTGCTATGCTGTCACAATGGAGGTTTTTAAGGCTGACCACGGATGACTTGAGCACTGTCAAAGCATCTGCATCTTTTCTCATAATCTCCCCTGAGGTGGTAGCGTTAAGATACTGCTATATACAGGCCTTTCTCATGTGTTAATTCGACAACCTCTTCAGCATCACTAAGGAAACACTCTACATCTCCTTTTGAACAAAATTCTCTTGATTAGCGCTTTTTATAGATCTTGGCTATATTATATTTATTTGGACAGGGAAACATGTAAATGTGGATATAATTAAGAGTAAGTAATGCATGAATGATACCAGCTACAAAAAGTTGCCCAAAGGGTGTATATTTGTACCAAATACAGGAGAAGATGGAATGAGGGCCAGAAAAATCTGTTTCAGCTCAGGGTTTCTTAAACAGTAGCTGAGCAGGGTGCACTTATTCTAGTTACAGTAACAAAATAACATAAATGATGATCCTTGAATTTTTTCACATCAGAATAGATCCCACAGAAGCAGTGGCTAGCCTAGGGGAAATTCTGTGCTGCTCCCCCTCCCTGCCCCATTTCTTTTCCCATTTCTTGCCTTGGAACCTGCTGTATCAGATTGTATTTTTAATCTATTGTTACAGTGCTTTAACTTTCATAGAGTTTATGGAATACATGTATAGTTTTGACTCGGAATGTTTATGAACAACTAATGTAAAGCTAACAAATTTCAGTCAGCACCCACTTCAGTTTTAAGATGTGGTTGCCAATAAACTTGCGTCAAAAGTGATGTCAGTTGTCAGCTTTCTCATTTGATTTTCTAAGAGAAGAATTTGAGGATCCACATAAATTTTTGACTTAGGCTATACCCAGAACTAAATATTTTCCTTTGACTGAATTTGATGTTTTATCATTAAATTTCTCAGAAATAGATCTAACTAAGATCTATTGAGATTTCTGGTTTCTTGGCCAAATCCTGCCTTAAATCCATCTGGATACCAGCCTATTTCTTAGTGCCTTTTCTTTTGCCTCCTGATGTTTGTTTTTTCTTATAAGTAAGTCTTTCTGTGTCCTGTACTGTTACTTGTAACAAGAATCAGTATTGTTTCTTGTACATTAGCTGTCAGATACACTAGACTGTTTTGTAAGGCTCTCCTGTTACATTTTTAGCAGTGCTGTTCAAGATGTCCACTGTGGGCCAGCAAGCATAGCACAGCGATATATGTGCAAGACTTCACCATGGGTAGAGATCTCCTTTTTCCCCTATTTGGCCAGGGCGCAGTTCTCAGTGCATTCTGCGTAGTGTGAGCGTAGTTTTCTCCTGCTAAGAATGTAATTTATTCTGTAAATAGTAATTTGAGGCTGGAAAGGTTTTGGTACGTGTCCTCTATATAATGAAGATATGACAAAATCTTTAAAAGGAAGATACATTTTCACCACAGAATATCTCCAAGAAGTCAAAACATTGGGATTTGTATGTTTCACTGTTTCCAGAGAAAAAGAATCTGAGTTACTAGGTGAGTTTAGTAAATAGGTGTCCTCAATTTTCAGGAGGGGAAAACTGAAGCAGAGTGCAGTTGCAGAGAAGAACTAAGACTGCAGTCTGCTTTTTTTTTTTTTTGCTTGGGCTACTTGTTCTTTGTTCCTGGATGTAGTTTATGCTTCCAGTAATTCATTTATTTTTTCATTTTTTTGATAATTAATTGTATTTAAATACTAAAATTTTCAAATTAAACACCTTCCCTCCCTCCATCGTGTCTGCATCCACCCTAGATATGTAATCCTTCAGAGGAGAAAAATAGGAAATCAAATGCATGTGTATTTTCACCCTTAAGCAAAACCTGGACCACAAGTGGGGGATTTGGACCAGAAATAGCAAGGACAATGTCTCTGAATACATCACTTTGGTGGACACTTAAATGTCCAACTGTATTGGAGGCAGTAATTTACTTTCAGACATGCCTGGTTTGTGTCAAGACAACACACAAGCCACAGCAAATTTGTAGAGCCAGAGTAGAATTATTAGTAACTTTGGCTTATCAAACACTAAAACAAAGTCAGCATTTATCTTGGGTTTAAAGTGAGGTTACAATAAGGTAATCATCAGTCTTTAAGGGCTAATCTATAAATGCAGATCAAATAAACACATCCATGTACTAAATCAGTACCCTGTGCTGATTTAGTATCTGCTTAGTATCTGCAGGCTCTCCAGAGTGGTTATATTTGTGATTACCTATCATCGTTTCTGGCTTTGTCTCTGTGGAAAATAAATTTATGAAGGAGTATAGAACAAGTAATTGTTTCCTTTCCTATCTGGTCTAGCTGTAGCTCTAATAGCTGTTATTTAAGCACTTGTGTTTTCTGTGTGCATCTGACTTGTAAACTGATTTATCTCTCTGGTCTTGTGAGATAATGGTGATGGGTATGGAGACACCAGAAGAACAGGCAGTGTGCTGCTGGGGGTCCTTTGACAGGCAGTGGGAGGACTCGGGCCATCTTGCTTTGCCTGGACCAACTTGTTGCCTTTGGTCCAGAGAGACAGGATTTTTTGGAACTTCTGGAGGCAGGATGAGCTGAATGCATCTCCCCTACTGAAAATTTTTGCAGAGGTGTGACTGATTGATCATGAAGTCAACTGTCTCTTTATTTTAGTAAGTTAAGTATTTGCCTCTCAAACTCTGCACTTCAGAAATATGAGCCAAGCTCATTGAAACCAGAGTAGCTAAGCACAGTGTGAGACCAAAGCAGAGAGCAGGGTCAAATTAGTTTATTTTGGGAGAGGGATATGGGTTTGTTCTTTGGAGTCTGGGATCTAACTAGCCAAACTGTATTCAAGAATCTGCCGAATTCAAAGCCAGCATTTTCTAGGTCACAGTTACAGTTGCATTACTTCTGTTTGAGCTTAGCCTTGTCCTTTTGTTTCCAAGTTTTCAGAGCCTGGCAACACATCTCCCACTGACAGTGTTAAGCCCCTTCAGATTCAATGTGTGTAAACTTACAAAGTGTGAAAATACAGTCTGCTAGTGTGCTCTCAACCATTGTGTTCTCTTGGTGCTTTTGTAGCCAGTGAGCTGAGCGCTGCTGCTTCCTGCTATCCAGATATGTTCATCATGTGAAAGGGAGAGAGCCCCTAAGTGAAGACGGCAGCCAGGAATGGCATCTGTATTCCATATGAATGGAGTGATTAAAGCCTGGAAAGCCTCACGAAATACAGGTAACTCCCCCATTATTAGTCTTCTCAGAGTACAGACTCCTGAGAAAGCAAAACCATCAAAGTTGGGACTATTTTTTCTACAAGGTTTTTGGAGTTCAACTTGTGTCCCTCAAATATAATTTTACTATGTTCCTCTTGTTTCAGTATGGAGTATCTCTAGGGATCTTTGCGACGTAATAAGTTGTATTTGAGGACAAAGTCTTTCAGAAGGTTATATCAAACTCCTTATTTTTGTAATCTGAAAAATTGGATAAAAAATCTATTTGAACTTTTCACATTAAAAACAAATAATTTCAAGGCCTGATTCTGGATTAAAGTCTTCCGTTTTTGGATAGTTTGTATTAAAATTGGTATTTCTGGATAATGGCCAGCCTTATCTAAATCTGTATGAACTGGCATATTGACTGAGAACTCAGGAGTACCTAATTTGGAATATTGTGTTTTACCTTATGCCATTTTTGTCAAGAGCTAAAATGGCCTTGTAAGTGGCATGCAATGAGCAAGAGCCTAATGTTTTGCTGACCTCATGAAAAGGATATTTTCACTTACATGGGTGTCTGCTTAAGAGTATTAGCACTTCCATTGATAACACTGAAAACCCCAGGTTTTACACTTTTATTGACGTCAGGAGAAAGGTAAGACTGGTTTACACAGAAGTAAACCAATAAGGATGTACTGCATTATGCAATTACTAAAATATAATCTTTTTTCTTCATTGCCTTTATTTATTAGTGACTCATAGTCCTAGGACAAAATTCAATGCTTTAACAACTTCTATTGTTGTCTCTTAAACCTGAAGAAAAATGGATCCTCTATAGTTCATTTTACAGCCTGACTAAGCAGGTTTACTGCTAGGACAGGGAAGAGGTTAACCAAAGGGGGGTGCAAGACCAGATCTTGACAGCCCCATCCTTCTCCTAAGGGAGATAACTAGAAATAATTAGTGTTATTTTTACAAGGGCAATAACTTAATTGTTTACTTTTCCTGTAATGTCACTTGCCACCTAAATTACAGCCAAATTGCTTGATTAAAGTCAAGAGAAACTGAACACTCATTTCCAGGAGCATAAGGCTATATGTCAGGAAGGAAAAAAATTAATTCCAACTTTTAAAAAATGTTTGTCTCTCTTTCTCCTCTGTAGCTTTATATTGCATAGTGGTAAGCTTTTCCAAACAAAAAGAAGGAAATGCCTGTTTTTATGAAGTTAGCTGGAAACTAGGTTACAGTGAAATGAGTTTTCTTTAATTTTAATACTGTTTTGGCTCCATGGAAGAAATGGTAATGGTTGGCCACTAGACAACAGTAGATAAGGAATAGTAGATAGGAATATTGTTAATGCTGTTAATAAATAGCCTGCACTGGAGCTTTATCAATTTCTTATGCATCAGTATAGTAATAATCTATTCTATTAGTGTCTGATTTACCATTCCAGTAACTCTGCTTTAGTAGGGTAAGTTGTATGGAGCAGGGGTCTCTTGTCCTGTTGTACCTTTGCAGAGTACTAATATAATGTCCAGTCTGAGGAATAGAATCCTAGGTGTTATGTTGCAAATAACTATTACTGTACTGGCACTGTGATAGAGGAGGGAAATACACGAGTAAATGAATTGCAGAAGAATTGATAAGGAAGAATTTGAGCAGAGTTTTCAGTTGCTTTTAGTCTGTGGTAATCTGCTATCCATTCACCCTCTTTATTGTTTTTTATAGGTCTTAATCTTAGAAAACTACAGGGAAAAGAATATAAAAAGTACTTTTTAGAATTTGCTTCTTGGATGTTCTTCATGAGATGATAGATATAGTATATGTTTTCTAAATGCAGGACAGGTAGAAAAAATTCTTGGGCTTTAATTTCATAGCTGAAAATGAATGGGTCTTTATTGTAAAGTAATTTTGAGCTAAATAAGAGGTAAAAAAAAAAAAAAAAGGTGAGTTCAACAGAGATATACCTAATACAGTGCCTTCCAGGTGAGGGCATAATGGTGACTTTTCACTAAGTCTAAAGTACCTTTTCATCACTGTTTTTGTCTCAGACTGGCTTGCGTATGTTGCCCTACAGTCAGGAAAAATAAAGTAATGAAAGCAAGGTTCAGAACTGTCATTAAGACATTTTCACAAACCCTGGTTACATTAGACATTCAGGAGAAAAGACTCAGATTTATGGGTCAGACTCAGAACTGGATTGCTTCTAAATAATTCGTATTAGATCTTACATTATAAAAAGATAAGAGTGCTCAATAAGATTAGTCCATAGACTGGTAAATATCTGGGAATATAATTTTGAGTTTGCCAGATTCCATTATATTAAGGCAATTCATACTAATGCCATTTACATTGTCATATGGTACCACAACAGAGGAAACCATAGCAAGAGCAAACTCTGAACAGAGATGAATGAATAAAAATGTAATTAAAAATAATGCTGAAGTTCCTATTCATCTTCCTTACATTTGTTGTTAGAAATAGTATTTTTATTTCTACAATATGTATTTGGAGCTTCCTGTGTTCTAGTATATATTAGTAGAATTAGCCTCATGTCTGAAGTCAAACCAGAAATAGTAATGTTTTTAGAGAAATACAGAATTGCATTACAAAAATTAATAGTTACTCTATAGTTTCTTATGGAAATTACTATCTAGCCCAGTGGTTTTAATTTAGGTTAAATTTAGAATTTTAAATTTGAAGGTTTAAAATTGAAAGTTAAAGTGATCAGTTTCTTCTAAAACTCTTGACCCACTGTGAATGATACTAACTAAAAATGGATGGCTTTGCAACCCCTAGTATAACTTAGAAGTTTTTATGTATCAACTGTTTCTGGGGGGATTCCACCTTCATTTGTAAATAGCTACTGGCTAAATGAAAGTCGTGACTTCAGTTTGTCATAGCCTCTCAATCAAAAACATTTTTAACTGATTGGTTCACAAGCTTCTAATGATTTCTTCCCTGGCTAAAATCATGTAGTACCTTGGCAGACAGATACTTACAGTACTGGTTTGTGGTTCATTTAGACTTCAGAAGATTTCATCTTCAGAAAAGTGAATCAACTTGAATATTACAGCTTATCTGTGGTAGTCGTAGTTGTTAGGTACCTACTTGTTTACATTCAGGACAAGTGGTCTATTCCACTTTGAAAAAGATTAGAAAAATCAGTAGCTCTTACTGTGCTTCTGGTTTCTATCTTGGAATGTTACTTTCAGCTATAGTAGCAGTGAAGAGATCGGTACAATCTACTGTAATTGTTATATTGTTTATATACAGTACCTAATACATTTTTCTCCAGTTTTTAGTTTAGAATTAGTGAATTTAATATTATTTTAGGAGCATTATTGTAACATCTAGAAAGCTTAAGTAGCCAAAGCCCTGTACTGCTGTGAACTTCATAAATATATACAGTATCCATGTCTTAGTAATCCTAGAAAAACAAGTTAGGATAAATTAACCATGTGAATTCAAGAAAAAAAAGCAGAGTAGGGAGAGGAGGAAGAGAACACATGTGTTTTTGCATAGGACTCATGTTCTGTACCTGAAATTAACAAATCCGCTGTGCAATACATCCACCTCTCCCCACAGTATTTATGGAAGTGTGATTAGATTTCAAAACAGTGAGCTAATCTTTATGACAAAGTATCAGACTAGAATTAGCCTGATTCTGCTCCTAGTGAAGTTAGTGAAAATTTTATCACTGAGTGTAGTGGGAACAAAGTTATGTCTACCCTTAACCTTTGTCATAGCTGTCTACATATGGAAGTGATTATGCTACAGAGTAACTAAACATTATTTGATACTCCAGGGTGCAATTCTCTAAGATGTCAGCACTCCTTTGACAGCTAGCTATTAGAGTAAAGTTTCCAAGTCTGGTGTGTTAATCTGTCCCCTCTGAGATCAAGCATTCCACCTTCTATAATAATGACAACATCTTAACGGGCCAGATAGTTATCAAGGATTCTTGGAATCACTTCTGTTTTGTGCTGTTTATCTCACTCTTAAGCCCTCACATGGTATTTTAAAAAACAAATATCGAGCTTGCAAGAAAAAGGTGTCCATCTTATTGAAGCTGGGCTCAGTTCATCAAAGCATTTTGCTATCCTAAGCAAGTCACATCCTCAAAAATAATTTTGTGGTAAGGAAAGAAGACCTTGTCAAATGTGGAAAAATGGAAAATGGGGAAGATAGCTCTGACATGCTATAAAAGCTTATGGAGCCACTTGGTATTTTGAAGAGTTCCTACAGGTGTGTAGACACACCAAGTTAGTATGTCCAATGCTTGTGTTATTACAAATCCTTTGATATCTGGTACTTTGATTATGACTTCACCCATTGCTTTATAACTATATTTTATCCTGGAGGTAGGGTAGAAATGTGACTTGATTAAAACAGGTGTTTTAAAAAGAAAGCAGTGCTTTCTCTCTGGCACAATTTGTGTGTGAATGTGTCTGTGTGCATGTGGTATTTAGAATAACGTTATTAGCTGTGAGCTTTCATTCTGTTTTTTACCATCTTGGGTTGGTTAGCCATTCTGTGACTGAGTGACAGTGAACAAACTATACAAATAGGTTCCTGACTGTTGTTCAAATGTAGCTTCATGCAGGAGCAGGTAAGTGTTCATGCATACCTACATAGATGGCTCTCACACATCAAAGCAGCAAAAATGTGTTGCTAGCCAATATATATTTATTCCAATAAAAGCCTGAAGGCACAAAACTATGCGTATGAGTATCTGCATTCAATCACACATGCACAGATCAGGCCTATGTACAATCATTAACAGGTAAGACACCTACCCATGCATTGGCCAAAAGAGGTGTTATCTCAACTCATGAAAATATTGACTTGTTATTTATAACTGATAAGTACCTTTATTTGTGATGCCATGTTTTTCCTGATTTGAGTATTAAACTACGTGGGTCTAGGCTTTCTTCACGTGTAAAACGATGGAAGAAAAAGAGTATGGTTGTAATGGTAACCACTTAGTGTGTAATACTACTGACGGTCTCTGCAACTATAGAATGCTGTAGAGCCACTGATCTATTATCATAAGCAAAGTGCTGTTGTCAGGGGCAGGAATTTAGTAACAATAGAGTCAAGGTCGCCTTTGTGAGAAGGTTAGAGAGTTGTTTATATCAACAACATTTATGAAAACATAACAAGAGCTGCTGAGACCTGGCAACAAAACACAAGTGAGCTTCCAAGGCTTCTTGGCAAAGTAAATATTTGATGTAGAAGTAGAAATTCTTTAACAGGACACTGTTCTGCCTGCCATGGGGTCTGTGATCTTATTTGACAAGAGATAATCTCCTTTAAGCATTCAAAATCTGATGACAAGGGAAGTCAGGATAATCATTTAAGTGATCTGTCTGATAAGTGAGGTTCTACAGCAGTCTTTAAAATGATCTGTATTGTGAAGCAATGCTTCACAGCACTGGCCTACAATCCAGAATCCTGCAATGTTATCAGTCCAGTTTTTTTGCCAATATGAAATGAAAACTATTTGATACCTGAGGCTTCTGCTTCAGAATCCCAAAAATAGCTTTAGAAGCAATTCAAGTAATCCAGTATTTAATACCTTTTAGTGTCTTTTTCACAGCTGAACCCAAAGCTTTTCCTTAAAGGTTTTGTTACTTCAAGAATGATCATGCCTCTCCAAGATAAGAATCTATGAATCTTTCAAATGCGCCTGCAAGTACTATGCAAAAAATTTTAATTCTCACTGAAGTAAGGATTGCACAGCTGAGTTCTAAGTAAATTATTGCACTTGCTCACAGCTAGGGTTGACTCATAATTTTACAGCCCAGGTTATTGCGTAAGAACAGTTTTCATGTTCAGCTGTATTTTCCGTGAGTGCTACCTGATAAAACTCCTGGGTGAATACTGGCAAGTTGTAATTCTCATCTGTCACTGTTATCAGGCATGTAAGTGGGTCACTGTACAGTGGTCCATCACTGTTCCTGGCAAAAAAATGAATCTCATGCTGCTACAATTCAAATTAATGAAAAGAAATAATGTGGTAAGGGTTCATTTATACACACATTAAAATTTGGCGTTAATATTCTTCATATAAAAACTACCATCATCTGCAGTGCAGGTGTAGCAATCAACTCCTTTTTAAGACTAAAAAAAGAAATTAATGTTGTGTAGGACTCAACAGGACTAGGATTGTCAAAGTTCTGTGGGCTGCACAGTCTGTTTGTAGCTTGTTACTTAATTGTTTTCAATACCTTTTTATTGATTATACACTGCTTAGTATTTTATCAGAACTAATAAACACAAGGAGGGGGAAATCTGTCAGTGGACTGCTACTGAGTCAAACTTCCTCCTTTTCTCCTTCTGACTGCCCTCAGCTAGAGTGACTGATAAAAAAAATGAACTCATCTACTACTCTATGCTGCATGTGGACTGTGCTGATAGATTCTCCAAACTTTTGAACTGCCAGCAACTTTTGAACTGCCAGCCTGTCTAGTTTGGAAATGCAACATCTCCAAAATGCACTAAGTCTTCAGTTTTATCCAAAATCTGAGAATTTCTTCCATGAGCTGGACTACAAAGACAGCTAAAATTACTTTATAAACTTCTCTGACAAGTATTGATCATCTTTCAAAGGACTGATTTTAAATAGGATCTTATTTCTATAGAGATCTTCAAACTAGACTTTACTGTGTGCACTATTCTTAGCTTTATATATTCCAGACAGAAACCTAAAGCCTCAATGTAAAATGTGTATCACTGACAAAGTAGACTTCAGAATCCCAGATGGCAGCTTGCAGGCTTTCCTGATATATGGAAGTCCCAGGGCTCTTACTATAAATATCTAAGACCATATGTTCCTACATCACTGAAACATCAGCAAACTGTTCCATCTGCTTCAAAAACTGGGACAGTCACATCATAGTAAGGACATCTTAAAAAATCCAAGGCAAGTAGTGCAGACAATAAAAACCTGTACTGTAAGTCTACCCAGCTTAGTATTGCTTAGTATTCTTTATTAATAATGCCTGTTATGGGCGGGTGGATTGTGGGCTCAATTTCATGAGGGCGTGAAAGGGTATTTAAAGCACAGTTTTACTTAGTATCAGTGCTGCTGCTAGGCCTTCCTTGCTGTAGGTGTGTCCAAACTGCTTCTGTACTCACTGTTATTACTGAGGGCCCTGGGCAGCATCTTCTACCCATAATCTTTCTGTTCTGGGCCAGAGGCTTGGGTTTTCATTCAGACTGTTTTCAGGTAAATTACTATTCTTTGGTATTTGGGGGGAACTTAGGACTAATCACATAGTTTTACTATCATGAGATCATGAGATTTGGTCCCATGGGAACAACTCAGGAAGAGGTATATAGAGGAATGTAGTACTGATATAAAAATCTAAACAGTAAATGCTTCAGGTCGTATGAGAATTGAAGTCTGGTTTAGTCTTAACAGAGAATTTACTTTTTGTTGAGGGTCATATTTTCTTAATCCAGTACAGTCTTTCTGACTTGTGTAGGACTGCGTTTATGCTACTGATATCAGGAGCTTATTCCTCAAGGGATGATTTAACAGATGAGGCACTGAACAGAGTATGATTCCTAATGTTAGTCACAGGCTGCTTGTACGAATTTGAGCACATCCCTTTATCTAGTGTACGTCTTCCACTTAAGAGGCAATAGTATTTTTCCAGTGCCTGGAAATGCTGAAGACACTATCCATTAAGAGTGGCAAGGCGTCATGCAAGGGCATAAATCTTAGTGTTGTGAAACAAAGTGATTAGCAGGCAAAAGATTCTGTTTCTCTGGCATTATCTTTAAGAATCCTATTTTCCACAAATGTAAAACTTTATTAACATGTTAACAAAATCTGTGTACTCAAATACACTAGCTGAAAAATACAGTAGCTGAAATACAATACTAGCTCAAATACACTAGCTGAAAAAGCCATGCTGTAAGTTCAGACTGATTGTTTGCTATATTTACACTTACCTCTGCCTGACTTTTTCTATCTTCACTTCTGCATAAATGTTTCTGGTTGGATCAGCTGAAGAAAGGCCCTTGGGGGAGCTCCCCTTCACAGAGTAATGGATCCCTCTGCTTTGCCGCTCAACCTGGAATCATGGGTGAAACATTAATGTGAATAAAAAGATTCCCAGTTTCAAAGAAAATATGAAAAGTAATAAAATGGTTCAGTCTTAAGGACAAAGGGTCACTGAAATACTATTAAATTTCTGCTGGCAGCCGCAGAAGATTAACACTGAGAATGAGTAGGCATAAAAATGGAACTGCCCTGTAGAAATCATCTACTTGGAGAACTATCCAAGCACTTAGAGTGGAGAGCATGAAGTTTTTATGCTATCATACATCTCCTTACTGGAGCGTGAATGGAAGTTTTTCCGCTGGTGGGCAGAGCCAAGACTTTTTCTTACCAAAAGAATTTAATCCTATTTAACAATTATTTTTAGAAAGACAACAGGCCTCAGGATGCAATGGGAGAAGACAACGTCGCTTTTGGATCTAGTTGCAATATGTGTCTGCTTTTAAAGCAGCTGTGGTTGAAGACCATGCTTTGCCTTAAGAGGCTTTTTAATTTATATTATCAAAAAAGTTGAGATATGGTCTGCTAGTTGATTCCCAGACACCTTCTACAAGAAATGCTGGGTTGGAGTTTCAGTTCTGCCAGTCTCATTCTGTGTCAGTAGGCAGACTATTGATGACTCTAGAGAAAAGCAGTTTCTATCAAGTTTGACTGAATTTATGGAAGAACATGTAAATACGCAGCGATCACCAACCTCTGCCTCATTTATTGTAAATTATGCTTGCCTCCTGCAATGTTGCAGCCCTTGCATAAGTAATTTTCTCCATCTGTTTTGAGATCCTTTGAATATATAGTTATATTATTCAGACTACTGATGAGGTATTGCAAGCCTCCACAATTCCATAAACAGCAGCGTTTTATATCAAATTCAAAAGGGTAAAAATGGAATTGAAATAATGAATTTCTAGGATTTTAGGACATTTTCTTGTTGAACTGTTTAACTTCTCTATCACAAGCTAAAGCAAAATCAAATCAGTGAAAGCTTTGCCTGACATCCTTTGGCAGACTGAAAGTTAACTCATTTTGAGTTTGATTTAAATAAGAAATTGGATTGCCAGAGCTAAAAATATTTCTGCAATACTGTACTGTCAAAAAGCAATAAACACTTATGCCAGATAGTCTAAGGAAGAATGGACAGCAAGCTCTGAGAATATTATAACTGATTTTTGCTGTAACCATGGAAATGTAGCTACAAACACTTGTGTTTAGACTGTACAGTCCTCATGATATACAGCTTGTCAGTTGTTTTTACAAGACAAACCCTTTCGACTCCGTGGGTGCAGAACAGTTCCTAACAAGGAGAAAGTGGAAGGTGACTGTTACAAATGGGATGTGTGCGGTGCTTCATCACTTCTCAAAATAACAAGGCAAAGCCATTATGGAGACCTCATTCTAATTTAAACATCCGTGTGTTTATTCTAGCATTAATGTGTTTCTTGGGTGACTTTGTTTAGATTTTGTGCCTCTTAACCCATATGACTGTATTCACAAAGTATGTGGATAGTCATGTGATTTGGTTCCCTCACTCTCTCTGCTATGAGGAAAGGACTGTGCAATCTGTAATCCATGTTTAAAATAAGATTGTTATTTTAAGCAACCTTTTCCTACCCCATCTTCAGATGCCTGAGGGATTCCCTTTAGCGTTCCAATAAACAGGACAACAGCAGACTTTACTGTGCATTAAGCCGCCCTGTGTTTCTCTTACTCCTCAAACAATACAAGCTGAGCAATTAGAATTGGAGTAAGAAGCTGGGAAACTGCAGCACTGATTTCAGGTACTCCAGAAAATGTAGGGGTAAAAACTTAAAAGCATGCTGTGGAGATTCTCCTTTCAGGGAGAAAAAAACAAGACCATTAGTCCAAAATACAAGCATGTAAATGATCTCAAATACCTTCATGGAAATGGAATATTTTCATCAGTTGTCACTTGAAGGTCATATAGCCATCACAGTATCACAGATTTCTAGGTTGGAAGAGACCTCAAGATCATCGAGTCCAACCTTCAACCTAACACTAAGTACTCCACTAAACCATATCGCTAAGCTCTACATCTAAACGTCTTTTAAAGACCTCCAGGGATGGTGACTCCACCACCTCCCTGGGCAGCCCGTTCCAATGCTTAATAACCCTTTCGGTAAAGAAGTACTTCCTAACATCCAACCCAAAACTCCCCTGTCGCAACTTTCGCCCATTCCCCTTCGTCCTGTCACCAGGCACGTAGGAGAACAGACCAACCCCCACCTCTTTACAGCCTCCTTTAAGGTAACTGTAGAGAGCGATAAGGTCGCCCCTGAGCCTCCTCTTCTCCAGGCTGAACAAGCCCAGCTCCCTCAGCCGCTCCTCGTAAGACTTGTTCTCCAGACCCCTCACCAACTTGGTCGCCCTTCTCTGGACTCGCTCGAGCACGTCCATGTCCTTCCTGTAGCGAGGGGCCCAAAACTGAACACAGTACTCAAGGTGCGGCCTCACCAGAGCTGAGTACAGGGGCACAATCACTTCCCTAGACCTGCTGGCCACACTGCTTCTTATACAGGCCAGGATGCCGTTGGCCTTCTTGGCCACCTGGGCACACTGCTGGCTCATATTCAGCCGACTATCAACCAATATTCCCAGGTCCTTCTCAGCCAGGCAGCTTTCCAGCCACCCATCTCCCAGCCTGTAGCTCTGCTTGGGGTTGTTGCGCCCCAGGTGCAGGACCCGGCACTTGGCCTTGTTGAACTTCATACAGTTGACCTCAGCCCATCGCTCCAGCCTATCCAGATCCTCCTGCAGAGCCTTCCTGCCCTCGAGCAGATCGACACACGCACTTAGCTTGGTGTCATCTGCAAACTTACTGAGGGTGCCATGATCCATTACCTGGTCTAAAACAGAAAACAAAGCCTGGCCTATGGCCATATGCATTTCCATTTTATTTTCCAACATGCAGCACGCAGCAAATCTGCTTCTTCATAATGAACCTATGCAGACTGCAGCATTTCTGCAAATGGACAATAGGAGGCCAGATTTAATGGGATTATTCATATACCTATTAATCACAGGTTTGTAGGATCAAAGCCTGTGTTCCTAATCCAAATTAATTATCCAGTGTAGATTTAAGATTACAGGAGAATCTCATCTCTGCTGAGTTGAATGATCTGAGTTGAATGATTTTCAAAATCAAGATTTCTTGACTTACCTTGGAAATAATTTGAGGCTAACTTGCATTCAGTAGTTCTGGAAGGAAAATGGCACCTGGAGCTACCTGGCTGTTTTCCACCATTGCAATTTCCACTGTTGCTAAGGCACAATATCCTAGAGACAGATTCCCCGGTCTTTGACTTGCACAATTAGATGATAATTGCTGACCTGGGATGTGTCTGGCACGGAGCTGCCTACAAATAAGAGAAACTTATTGAAGATATAATTCTTTTGCAAAAGCATGACAGCTGGTCTAGGGATGTGAAATTAAGCTCCCCTCTTTGTTAATTGCTGCTAAATAATTAGAGCAGCTACCTTGCTACAGGGAGATCTGTGTTCTTGATTTTGTGTATTTTCTATTTATACTAATGGTTCAATTCAGTTTCATTACTGCCAGTGATAGCAAGGTGGCTAACACAATAGCTCTGCTGATCCTGCTAGAAGGAAAGAGTACTAAGAAGTTGAAGTACTGCTGGGACAGTCCTGTACCGTACTTCCATGATACTTGTCTTTTAGAGTCTTGTAATGACTGTACTAAATGCTTGCTGCTGATAGTCCTGAGCTCCTGGCTGACAAATATTCACTTTAAGGTGAGTGCAGCAGCTGCTGCTGGAAGGGAACCATTGCCCGGAAAAGATCTTCAAGCAGCCCTGAATAAGTAGTGCCAAGAGAGGAGAGCTGCTTTGCTGGGGGACAGATGACAGTAGGCAAATAAGAACCACTTAAATATTATACTGGTTTTGTTCCTGATAATGCTGTGACCTGTGTTCAGGATCACTCACCTGAGGTGACGTTTCTTCTCATGACAATATGACTGTGCAGCATATGAAGTGAGATGCTCTTTTGTGCCATTGCAGGTCGTTGGGGGGAAGAGCTTTCAAAAGTTGGATTTAGGAAAGCCAGTCTTTGCATTTCCAATGGGGTGCTATTCAGAAAAGCTAACATACCTACATCAGCTCCTATATCCTCAAGCACCAAGCATCCTTAGCTGACTGGCATGCTAATGTGTTGTGTTGCTAACTTTAAGGCTGCGTAGAGATGATGTCAAGCTGACTCACGATGACAGTGTTTCCTTGGTGAGGACAGTCTCAAACCCCCAAGAACTCCAGCAGTTTGTCACTGAATTGCAGGCCTAACTCAGCCATGTAGCAGACCTCAGCCTGCACATCACTCTACCTGGCTTCTCTGTGATCAGATGGCAGCTGTTCCCAAACCACTGCATATAGACCTATCCTCTAATTCCAAGGCTTAGCTGGGTTACTTCCCTGCTTCCTCCGTACAACTAATCTCATTGACTGGAATTGCAGCAGTGTCAGGAATGGGAAGGATTGTAGAGCTTAAGCTTGCATTAAGGGAGTCTGGTTGGGAGGATGCAGATTTATCTTTGAGTGTTCTTCCCTCCTACAGTTCTATTGAGGTGGTGATGCAGCTTTCTGTACCCATCCTGCAGTGACTAATACCTGAAAGTCATAGAAATTGCTTTGAATTCTTGAATGAAGGAAGATGTGTTCTTTTGATACGAAAAGGGAGGCAGAGGATGTTTTTGCTTTTATATCCGAGGCTGAGATTTATATCAGGTTGCCGTGTCAGTACAAAAATAATAGCAACCAGGAGGGGGAAGGTGGGAAAGCCTGATATTTTTCAATCTGTTTACCAAAAACAGTTATATGGGTAATGCTTCACCATTGATCTGTTCATGGAACAAAGGAAATCGGATGAATGACAACTGTACTTCAGATATTTAGGGAGCGATATTAGCCTAGAAGGCTTGAAAAAAATCTGATTGCACCCGAACCTTCATTTTGGGGGTTTATTGCTTAATTTGACATGCATAGTTAGTGATAGCTTAGTTAAAATAGTTTCCATATAACCTAAGAAATGAGCTGTGCAGATTGAGCACTGTTACTGTTGCTCTGACCTCAGCCTTTTTTTAAACATAGACAAGGACTTTAACTAATGGCCACTGACTATTTTTCCAGGGGAAAAACGCTTACTACTATCTCAGCCTGGGGTGTGCTTTTAAGTACAATTTCCATTATGGTGGCCAGCTTTACATGGCATTTGGAAATGTTGGAATAAAAGTAAAAAATACATTGAGGAGCAGTTTACAGACTTAAGGTTTTCATTTTGTAATTAAGTGTTATCTGTTACTGCACAAACAATACGGAGAAGTGATCAGGAATGCACTTTGGTGTGCATTTGTAACATAATGCAATGGCATACATTGAAGCAAAGCAGCGTAGCCTGCTTTGGCTTCTTAAAATGGGACAGTTCTTACCCTTCCCATTTCATTCCTTTATTGCTTTTGAGTTGCCATGCTCTATCATTGTATATCCAGGAAACTCTTCTCTGTATAGAATATTATTTGCAAAATATCTAATGCAAGAGAATCTACTGCAGAGCCAGGCCATTGAAGATTTAGTCAAGACATTGTTCAGTTGATACAGTGTGTGATTAAAAACTTAGGCTAGATTATGTTTTGGGGGAGCAGCTATTTAGCCTTTGTAGTTTGTCTTTTGCAACGTTATTCTTTCTTTCTTTCTTTTTTTTTTTTTGTATTTTTAATGAAGGTATTTTTTTCAGAGTCTTTTGCTTCCTTTCCTTTCCCCCATTTTCCTGCTGATTCAAAATAATAAGCACAGCTTGTGCCATAATTCAAGTTATGGGTTTTAAAAAAAATTAAGATGACTTATTTAATCCCCTGCCCATTTTTGATTTCTTTCAGTGGCAGTTTCCTAAGTTTTCTGTGTTGTGTTAGCATAGACTTGGTCTTTCGAGAATCTGTCATACAGTACACAGTGACTCCAGGCACACAAAATGAACTTCAAGAAGACCTTTCACTACACTACAAAAAACTTAATCCATCCTGTCGTTATTGGTGATGCGTCACGTGGGTGTACACAAAGCATCAGGCAATGTTTTTTGAGGATAACAGTTTGCAAGTTCTCAGCTCTGTAATCTGCAGATTCTGAAAACAAGTGTTATAAAATGAAACTTTGCATATTGAATTTTATTGAAAGAAGTGAAGATAGAAGTCATCAGGAGTGAAGACTCAATATCATCTGGTGGTAGGTGCATTGGGATACAATCTGGTAGAAAGCTTTCTGCCTAAAGTTGCAGAAAATCTCAGCATTGCTGAAATCTTTGAGATGCCACTCAGAGTGAGTAATGGCAAGGTATTACACTTAATCAGCAAATTAATTTGGGTAACTTAATCAGAACTCAAAGCCTGATGGGAAAACCTTCCATCAGATATTGTTAGAGGGCCATTCGTCTTATAAAAACAAGGAGTTCTGTGTTGATATAGCTCTTGTTTCTCTATTATGCAAGATTTTGGTTATTCGGAGTTTTATCACGGGAGTGGTGTAGGGTGTTCAGGACTTTCTTGTGGTAGCAGCACCTAGGCAACTAATCCATAGCTTTAACAGAGATGGTACATCCTTCAGCATTTCAAAAAATTAGTTCACATGCCCGCTTGAGAACGTGCACTCAAAATAGGTAACTGGTGTGTTTCCTAAGCCTTAAGGTCTTAATTATTCAAATACTCCAAGATAAAACCCAACAGAAAACAAGGCAGAACTACACAGCAGTATTTTACCTTCTGCAGATAAAGAAGCACACTGTCACTGAATATATCTAGAACATGCTCTGAAGGTTGGCTTGTACTCTGTATGATGTGAGGATTTTATACTGGAACATGGTATTTAGTTCAGAAGGGTCATCCAGCCAGTGGGTAGGAGGAAGAAGGATAATCTGGGTTTAAAGAGAGGAAACGGTATTTGGTACTGAAATTTATCTAAAAGACTGTGGAGTTCAACATGACAAATGCTTTTTATAGACAGATTTATCTTCCTAGTGAACACGTGTCTATCTTGAAAACATTTAATGTCCTATTTACAGGCACTTCATGAGAGTTTTTTCAGGTAAAGAAGAAACGGTAGTGTATACTGTCTCATCGTTACTTTGTTCAGTCTGGTTCTATATTCACTGCCTGTCCAGTAACTTCTTTTCTTGAAGTTATGGCCCGTAAGTTTTTAAGTCTCAGGGCTGCCTTAGGTACCTACTGTAAATGAGACAAAGTAGTAATTGCAGTTTTATAGTACCTTTTCTCTGAGGCAATCAAAAGTCTTGCTGAGTTTATCAGCCCTGTTTCATAGGCTTGAAGTTGCCAGCTCTTATAACATTTATTGTTTTTCTTACTAACCCGTTTGCTGGCAGTTTTGAATAGGCTAGCAGTGGAATAACATATTTTGGTTGCACAGAAAAGCTTGCAAGTGACCTGAGGCTTTAGTCAGAGTGTTTTCCACTTTTTACAGCTTAAACCATTCAGTTCAGCAGCTGCAGTTGTTTCTTCCAGACTGCAAGCATCATGCTGTAGGTCTCTGATCTGGAAACATAGAGGCAAGGCACAGACAGCTCCTTGCTGGTTTTGTTCTTAAGTGTCAGAAAAAAGACCTACCTGGGGCTGAAGATATTCCTAGGGTGTACGCTATGCTTGTATGTGCAATGTGCAGGGGGGGTGGATGTCAGCAGGAAGAACACGTGCTGAGTGAGTCTTCTGGTACCTCCTGCACATGGCTCAGTATGTTAGCTGAACCTACTGGTGACAGGCTTGCCAAATTACACAACTGAAAAAAAATACATCTTGTACAAATGAAGAAAATGTAGGGCTTGGATGTTGATGCATCTCATCTTAATTCATTTGTACCACTACAGATGGGGTGTGATACTACCTGTTGGTTTAACAGTGTTTCCTTTAGCTTTGCATTGAGACCAGTTATGGCCCACAAAGCGCAGCAACAGATCAAACATGAGTTGAGGCCTAGGCCTTTCACTAGATATTTTCTTAGGGGCTGGCAATATTTCTAAAATATTCTTCTTGTAACAGCTGGTGTGAATGAAACCCTATTTTCTTGTTTTTCAAACAGAAGTGTGAGGTAGACAGTGAACGGATATAGTGCTTAAAGGGACAATGGCCTTGATGATTTAACTCAGTGAATTTCCCTGATGTGAACAATGTTCATTCTTTTTCAATATTTTAATAGTTTTGCTTAATCTTTCAAAATAAAACATACTTTGAAGTAAGTGGTCCCTCCAGGTTTTATTTTAGCAAGTGCGTTAAACAGCTAACAAACAGCTTCTGTATTCTACACTGCAGGTAGATGTCTTTATGGTCCAAACAGCCTAACTCTGCTCTGGTTTGTATGCCAGTTCGGGGATTTTCTAAATGTAGTGGATAATTTGTTTGGTAGTATATGTAATCCAGTAGCATTTGCTAAATGCTAATTGAATAGTGTTATCAGGATCATCTGATTTGACATGCAGGGGGAGTCCTGAAGGACCTGCTAATTACCTGGTCTAAAACATTGCCTCTTCTGAGCAAGATAAAGTAGAGGTCCAGCAATGTCTGCTGGGATCATTCTGAGGAGTCTGTCTAACTCAATACAAGGCAATTTCATTAATATAAAAGTAGAAACAGGGCATTCAAGCGTTAATGTTTGGAGCAGTGATAGTATTGAGAAAATAGCACTGAGAAAGCACCATTATGTTAAATGTCAGTAATCTAGCACTATGGTCTGTAGCACTACATTTCTCCACTTATTTTCCTTTGCTCTCAAGAGTTTTTGTTATAAATTGGAGCAAATGACAAGTACCCATTAAAACTCATTTAGCTCTCACACTATGAATTCTGCTGCTGCTATGGTGTGAAGTAACTTTTGCCTCTTACAAACATGGAAATACACAGAAAACCCTCTGTAACACCTACAATGCAAAGAGTATTGCTGTTAAAAGCCACCTTCTGAGAGTGACGCAAAGCGGCATGGCCCGTGCAAGCCAAATGAATCTATTGAGGAAATGATGACGTTGAAGGTAATTAAGTATTTCAGATGGAGCAAAACTTCTCCAGATTAATCAAGGATCTTATTCTCTGGCTTATCTCATTTTCTTCAGTATAAGAAGCCAGAGTTCAATGGAGTTACTCATGATTTATAGCAATGTGAGAAGAAAAGAGTACCCAATAGGTCATATTCTTTGCTGATTTTTGCCTTGCATCATGACTGGCTGACATCTGTGCTAGCATTAAAATATTTCCTGTTTCATTTAGGAGCTTTTTATACTGTTTGTACTCCCCATGTAGGGGAGAGGAAAATTAATTGTGGTCTAAATTAAATCACTTTGGGGTGCATTTAGATATGACTAAGACGACTTCTAAAAATATGTTAAAGTGTTATAAAAGTATATTATGAAAGAACATTTCAATATGTTTGCAGGTAATGGTCAACTGTAGATTGAATGTGCCTTTACATGATCACCTCAAGAAAATTGCATGTTATATTGTCTGTCACCAGTCTGGTCTTTTGTGTCCATACTGTGCTGTATAAAGTGGTCTAAAGCCACTTCTCCTTTCTGATCCACACACATTCTCCTGCATTGTAGAACCAGTTGAAGAGTAAAATATGGTGGGGGCTGCACCTAATTTAGCACCTCTTCGATGTTAATACTCACGAGCAGCTGTAGAACTAATTTAGTAGACTTTTTGCTGTGAAGCTGGGCAAATATTTTTAACTTTATTCATAATGTTCCCCAAAGCTAAGTGGCATGCCCTTTGCATACCATTTAAAGCATTAGAGCTTGTATGCTGAAACAGTGATCAGAAAGTGTTTCTTCAGATACCTTAAGAAGTCCTAGTTAAGAAATTTCAGAACAATTCCTTCTGTTGCAAAACTGAGAATTGTCAAGAGTTTGGCCCTTATTTTCTGTTCCATGACATCTTAATGCTTACCTGAAGATAAGTCACTTTCTATTCTTGACCCTTAAGATTAAATCTTCAGCAAATATTCATCCAATTTTTCTGACAGCACAGTAATTTTACCATAGACTTAAAAATATACAAGCAGCTTAAAACAATGGTTTGACAAGGTTAAAGGAAGGTCCTGAAATCACCCCTACTTTTGTATTAAAATACTGTCTCCTTCTGACTTTGGTTAGGCAATAACATTTGCTGTTCAAAAATATGTCCAGAAGTTTATCTATAGAACTAATGATAGAACAGTCCATGTTTCTAAAATAGTCTCCTTTTAGCCTGCTTATCTCTTTCCTGACATTTCTTACTGAGCATCAGTGAGCAGGCAGCTTTGTACTGACATCTGAAAGCTACTCTACAGCAGCAGCGTGCAAAAGGCTATGGAACAAGCAGTCACATGGTTTCTATATTTTCTCTCTTTGTTTACTGTGCTCATAATGCCAAATGGCAAATTAAAAGAATGCCTGAATCCCAAAGAGTAAGGCATGTTATTTCTCCTTTCCACATGTATGGTTGTGATTATCTTTGTGGAGGGAAGGCATTTTATGCTTGTTCTTTAGATAGTCAGTTCTTGTCTTCTGGGGGAGCTAATTTCTGAAATGTTTAGTATAAACACTCTAACTTGCATAAATTGGATTATTTTTAGGAAATGTTTGGTTAAGTTTACAAAGATTAACACGTGATTTGTAAAGCCTTTGACTGTAGGAGACAAAGGAATATAGAATTTTTGGGGAGGTTGATCATAGCTTCTTCTGTTTGGTAAGAATTTCAGAGAAGACAATCTTAGCCAACACTGGCATGTGGTCATTTTCATCTTCCATTGCTGCTATGGTTATGGCTTTTAATTCTGGATACTCACCTTTAACTTTTGCAATTACCTATTTTTAAAATGTTTTATAGCACACTTGATGTCACTGGAGCTGTAGGAAAATCTCTATTAATTGTTACTAATAAAGAGTATATGATGTTTAGATTTTCAATTTAAAATGCAGGAGAAAGAAATAAACTGAGGTGTAGAGGTTAACTCCCTCTGACCCTCCTATTCTTATATGTTATGTAAAGGGGTTCAGGAAATAAAGGTACCTATGAATTCCTCACGATGACACAGGCAAGCCCCTGTGTTTTCCTTTCAAATTTGGTAGCTGTGATTAGCCAGCATGTGGGAGCATGGAAGGACAGAAGACAAGGTATAGGTCATATGTGGCTTAAAACTTACAGAAATGTCCTACTTGCCCACAAAATGAGAGTAATTTATATTTTAATTTTCAATTTTTGGTAGGATGATACCAGTTGATAATATAAGCTTAGCCTTCAGTGAATAGTTAATTTATCTTTGCTTCTCGAAGTAGCAAATAATGCTAATTATTTTTCCCAGACATTCACTTGTCAACACCTGCTCAAGTAGTCCCTGTAAGATCAAGGCTGCTTAGTCTTTCCAGTCACTGATCTCTGAGTACTTAAGCTCTGAGATGACAAGCAAGCACATTACAAACAGAGAAGAAAAGGGGTGCGTAGATTTCTATTTTGAAAGACTTGGACGAGGTGAACATTAGTTGTAAGAACTTTACAGCTGTTTTTTAAGCAATATAGACTTAATGATTTAACCTATATTCGATAGCTAGAATATATGCAGAAATAAATGCATCTGGAAGTTCTTTTACAAAGATTAATTGGCATCAAAATGCCATTTAATTTGTTGCTTAATGGACACTCTGAAAAGTTACTCAGAAAATATTACTGGAACTCTTTTAAGCAACTTTTCCACATGTGTTTCATGCCCATTTCAGTGCACAGAACTTGACTCTGCACATGCTCTTGGGCAACTGTATACTCTAAACAGATTTTTAGCACACCAAAAACGTTTTTAAATTCCTTTGCAAATATTTGAAATATTACTCTGAAAAGTTGTACACTTGTACTTGGACCATGTTACATGCTCAAGAATTCAGAAAGCATCAGGTGAGGAATAGGATTCTGAGATTGAAATTAAAGTTCCAGTGCTGGTTGCACAAGCCTGGGAACTGTTTTCAAAGATATTAACATTATCAGTATTGACTCTAAGGGTCTAGCTGGTGATGCGAAGCACGGCAGCAATAAAATGGCAGTGTTCTGTTCAAAGTCAATTTAAGTACAGACTAATGAGTTGCTGAAGCACCTATTAAATGGCAGATGGTGCTTATGACTGAGAAGGAGAATAACTGACTGTATTTGTTCCTGTAACAGAAGACAGTTACTGAAGTCAAACAGGTTGTTAGGAATTGTAGCTGTAGCATTGCCATTTCCTAGTATGGATGGAAACGGGGTACGAAGAGACCTACATAACCTGCACAAATAGCACCAGAGGTTTCATTAGTGTGATGTACAATACAGGCCTCCTTTGCATTGTGCCTTTATCTGTGTGCACCAGACACCTCAGTGGAGTTGTCTGATTGAAGTGTTTGATACTCAGTCTGCATAAAAATTTAAAAAGGTGAGAGAAGTAAAGAGTTGGGCTCCGTATATTTCAGTCTGATCTCACAGCAATGTAAGTTTGATTAAATATGGTAACTCTCAATTTAGGCCATGAGTCACCCACTTTCTTAAGTAGGTATCCAGTTTTAAGCACGTGAATAAGAAAACTACTTAGGAGGATGATGGCTCATAGTCAAGCATGCCTTTAGAAACTTAGCTTAACTGGGTGTTTCAACATTGTGAACTGAGATCATATCCAAAAAATTATCTTAAGTATCTCAATGCCCAGTAACAGAATAGCCTATTTTTTATTGAAAGGGACATTCCATATTTAGAATGGAAGGTAGCTCGGATCACAATCTTGTGCTTAAAACTAAAAGCTTATTTTTATTTAAAACTAAAAATTTGTTTCCTTATGTTAATACTAATTCTATAAATATTTTGAAACTTAATGTTTTTTAGCCTGTCAATGAACAGGGACCATATCTAGTATTTTTCTTGTCAGGGGCTTTTATTGTCTGACTCTACTTGGTACATGGGGTCCTACAGCATACAGTTTATGGATTCCTAACATAGGTGCCACGAGTTATTAGAACCAATTAGAAGTTTTTAGAAGCACTTCACCTATTTTCAGGCATGGCAAAGGAAATGATCAGTAGCCGGAGTAAGTGTTTTAGACATTCTGAAATGCAATGGAAGAAATAACATAGCTTAGGAAACTTACTCAATTTTAATCTTCTGATTTGCCTAGAAATAACTTTCTTCAAAATTATCAGAGTAAGATACAATTAATATGATAAAAGGTGATTTAAATGTGTAATTGCTTATGTGAAATAATAAATGACCGAGGGATATGCAACACCTAGGCAAGAAAGACTCTATCTGTATTCCCCTAGTACCAGAAAAGACTTTCAGCCTTATGAGAAGTTCTGCAGCAGAATTTAAAGGAAATATGGTCACCATTGATACTCCTGGAGGGGGAGGAGGGGAGGACACAACACTTTTTAAAACAAACAATCAAACAAAAAAAAAACCACAACTACATTATAAAATGGTTTAGAAAGGGACAACCCTTACGGATGACCTGTTTTTTAGGTTAGAGGTATAGCTATAGATTGTATTACTGAATACCACTTAGAGTATATAAAACTGCTTGTCACCTCACATAATACTATCATATACTGTTTTACTCAGCTGGTAATAGGCATCCTACTGTACCAGGCTAATTTAGTTCAGGAAAGTATTGCTTCACACAGCCTTGACATGTTTCAGTAGTAAGTATGCTCACAATTTTATTTTCCAGCCCTTAAGTCAAGAGAAGGGGTAAAGGAGAGACTTCTTTTGAAAAGGCTTAACTCTAACCTGCCGTGGTGTCTAAATTCTTTTATTTACAGTTTAAAAAATCCTTGTTGCTTTTTAAGACTTGGAGTTTTAATTACAGAACCCATGTTAACGTTTTAAAGCAGTCAAACCTTCAGTAGTCTTAAACACTGGTATCTGGGGTACTTAGAAGGAATTTCAGCTAACACATTCTTTAAATAGGAGAATGAGCTTGCTAATGTTCTTGGTGCTATTGCAAATAGTTATTGTAACATTTCAGACATACAATGATGATAGTTATCATCCATAAACTGATCATAGTTCTGTAGGCACAAGGAAGATAACTGAAGTCTGATATTTAAGTATTCCCATGAAAGATAAAAATTTCCAGGTGAAATAGTTAATTTATACTAGAAAAGTGGAAGTAATACTTTTTCTTTATTTTTGATAATTGCTACAAATACTATTTTTGAAGAGATCAAGATGATGATTAGAGGTGGAAATGCTTATTTTTACTGAAAGGTGAATGATAAAATAATGATATATGGAAAAATAATTTCTGAAGCCAGCTATGCCTGCTGTCTAGCTCAGTGTCAGAGAATTGGCTTAATTGCATCCCTGTTATGAACTAAATTAAAACAATTGACTAAACTTAATTGACCGTTCACATGACATAAGACAATGAAATCCAACAGCAGGTGAATAAACATGATTTCTCCTGTCTGTATGCAGGAACTAGACACTATTTTAATCTATCAGTCTTATCCTGAAGTATTTAAAATATACTATTCTGAGGAAAAATATTGGATTATCCAAAAAGAAGAGTAATACAGGAATGGACCACCAACACCAAAATGAGACATCAGAGCAGTGGCTCTGCTAATACATACTTGCATGTTTCTGTGAATTTTATCCCAGGAGCATCAAGCACGTCTCAATGTCAGTCTATCAGGATAGGAACACAATTAAAGTTGCCTTTATTAAGGTGATCCATCTGTTTCAGTTCGGAGTTATTCTTTATACACATCAGCTTGTACAGAAAGGCTCTAATCATAAAACATTTAGAATTGTGCTAGATAGAAATGTTGGGAAATTCTGTCGCGGATCTTCGAAATGTTCTCAGATCCGATGGTCCCTCTCCCGTGAGGGTTATCGTGGTCTGGTCTGAACTGCACCTCCCCCAGTGGCTTGAGCTGTGTGAGCTGCGTCCACTCACTGGCAGAGGTGGGGTGGAGAGTGACTTGGAGAAGGTCAGCTCTCCAAAACCCCGCCATTTGTTTATTTCTTAAATTTGAGCTGTTCCTTTGAACTTCATAATGCTCTTCAACAACAAAACCACATAATTAGGCCCTTCAGTGCATAAATGCTCCTGTGGCAGGAGCATTTTGCATCGTTTACAGGACTGGCCTCTGCTCTATTTTTAATCAAATAAAATGAAAGAATTTTCCTCAGTTTTGTTGTTGTTAATTGCCTTCCAGACATAGAAGCATAGTTTTGTATTTAGTCATTCAAATATTCAAGATGTTGGAAACAAAAATAATCAGGAAATCTTTACTGGGTTCACTTAATTTCTGTCTGAATGCATCCATCTGTCAAAACATTCTTGTGTAAAATGTAACAAGTTTTTTCATTTCTTTCTGTGCATAAATTGCTTTTTATTTACAAAAATCCACTTTAAAAGTTTTGAAATATTTCCTTCTATGTGCTTCTTCAAGTTATAATATCTTTAATGACAAAGGAGATACAAATCTTGGCTATGGTCAGATCTACAGGAAAACTCCTAATGGATTCACCAGGGTTACCATTTAACCCATTGTATTTGCTACCAGGGCTGGACAAGAAACCATTTTTCACCACATCATTATTGGAGGTATTCTTTTTTCTTATTCCCAGCCTTAGGACAAACCCCCAAAACGCTGTTTCCACTAGGAAACATGGGGAGATGCAGAGGGATTAAAAAGGAATCTCATAAAGTGATTATGGAAGCTATCCATGTTGGAAGATATACTTGTTTATCTAAATTGAAATGTCTCTGAATTAAGAAGGACAAATGGAAAACATAAAACATCCATGTTTCATCTGTGTTCCACCCATCCAAGTAGTGGGCATTTAAAAATGTTTTGCTTCTGGGGCCTAAAAATTCCTGAGACAAAATTTGGTCTCTTCTCCTGTATTGCAAGCATGTAGGAATGGTACCTGATGTTTCAGGGAAAAAAGAAATAAGAAAAAGCATATATGAGCACTGAGAAGACCTCTGATAAGGTGGAGTTACGTTGTATCAAATCTATCTGTTCAGCTTTTTTAATAACATCTAAGACACCAAGAAAAAGCTTTTTTTTTGTTTTTTTGTTTTTAGAAAAAGGGGGACAGCTTATCACTGTAGCCCAAGCTTGATGTAGGGAAAGTACATAGTGCTGTGCTGCAAATTTATAGAGTCTCATATGGATCTAATAGGGATACTTTACACAGCTACTGCAGTCTTAAACTTTATCACAATTTCATGAGCCAAGATTCAAGGTTATATGATTTTTAAGAAATATATTTTATTTGAGCTTTTAGATTTTATATACTTTACATTTTTAGCTTCTTCCTCTACCTCCAAAGCTTGACTTGTTCTTTTTTAGTGGAAGTGAGGTTCCAACATAACCATTCCCATTCCAAAGGGAGAACGTTAAGCAAAAGTCCTTTGATAAAATTGCATGATTGAGAATTAGAGTAGTGTGGTAGAATTGTATTCTCTTCTTTGGAAAGCTGATTTTTAGTTCCAGGCTGTTCTGTAAAGACTTCTCTGTCCATGTGACAATTTAGTTTATTATTTTAGTGATTTCTTGTCATCTTTAACTGATGAACTGTGAGTGCTAGGAACATTCCAAAACAACAGGGTTTAATTTATTAGTGATTAATGTAATCCCTCTTTCTTGTTCCAGTAGTGTACACCTGATCTATCTTATTTTTTTTTTCTTTTGATCTTTAAGTAAAATAAATCATGCTGGAAGAATTGTTTGGCTTTGCTTTTGATCTGTCCAGAGAACTATCCTATGCTTGTTTGTCTTTTTTGCCATGATGTGACTGTGTTGCATGGAAATTGCCCTTCAATTATTTCATTTTCAGAATGTCTGATTCTGCAAACATAATATACATTTCCATGAGATGACAGACACTCATACAATGCCAAATTCTATTTTTGTTTTCCCAGTAGTATAGCTAGAATACAATTCCAAACAAATAGTCTTTTAAATATTTATTCTATCTTATTTATCCAGTGTGCTCTGCTGACATAAAGCATGCGTTAGTGTTTCCAAAAACAGGGCCTAAATCCGCTGACTCTCCAGAAAAGAGCAGGATTTATCCTGTGATCTCAATAACATTATTTGCACAAGTAGTACTCAGTTGAATCCAGCATTGTAGGGGTGTGTATGTTTAGCAATGGAGGTGCTCTGCCTTCTCTGCCATACTGATAGGGATGTGAGTAAGTAGTATTAGGAGTTCCAGCTGTTTTTTTCTGTTTATCCTTGTGTAAATTTCTAAGGGTAAGAGAAACACAAATATTAAAATACATTTACTGTTTTTCATCCATTATTTACCAAGTGACCTTAATAAGCCATTTTCAATGTCAGATAAAATGTTTTACAGATTTGAATGGTTTTGGCAGCTTTTCTCACACAGATATAGTTGAATTCAAGGATTTGTACAGATAACTGCCTAAACTGCATCACTTTTGGTTAACCAACTTCAGCAGGGGTTTATTCCCTGAAACGGGTGGGATTTCTCTGGATTATGTTAGTGCCAGTTGGAGTTTTAATTAAACCTCTGTCCTGCTGTTGGGAAAGAAAGCTTTACAATCAGTGAATTAAAAATAGCCTTTTCTTGGAGGGGGAGGAGAGGAAGGGAGGAGGTGATGTCTTGCGATGTAGGAAGTTTCCCACTGAGCATTGCATGGAAGAGCAAACTTGTGCTTGGGCAGCTTAGAGACCTTTTACTTGGCGGTCTTCAAGCACAATTCCTTGCTGAAGTCAGCAATCCCCATGCTGCAATTTCTTCTTGAAGCTGCTCAGAGACAAGCCTTGTTTTACTTCTGTTTCCCTGCCCTTTCTTTGCTTCATCCCTCAAGCCTCTGCATTTACGTATGTTGTTGTGGCTTATAGGGTTTGTGAAGCGCAGGTGATCCGGAAGTCCATGCTGCATCTGGACCTGCAGTTCTTTTCTGGCATGTTTATCCCATCCATCCCCCAGCTGCAGTTTCAGCAGGGACTGAAGGGAGGTCAGAGGCGATTTGCTCTGTAAACACTGCAGCCCACCCCCCGGAACAGAAAAAACAAGTTGCATATAGATGTCATTTGAACCCTTCCCCTTTTGCTTAGTCCTTTGTGTGATTTATGTAAATGCCAATGTAGAATCAGTCTCTGTATAATATACAAAGTAAAAAATCTTTTAAAAAAATAATAAAAAAAGATTAAAACAAGATTGGTTTTACAGATATAATTATATCTTTGATACTTGCCACTAAATATACCCTTTCCAGCTTAAAATAAGCGTAGTATGCCTGAGTGCTTCAAAAACTCTTAAAAATGAGCCTACAAAATACTGACATTTAGTATTGAGGAAAATATTAAAAATCTTTGTCCAGTCAAGAAAGACCTGAGGTCAACACCCAGAATACTAATTTGCCTTTACAATATTCCAAGCATACAAACTGCAGTCAAAATTTGTCTGTGGTTTGTTCTTTTAGACTTGACATCTGCTCTGCATCATATTCCCAAAATCAAAACTGTGTTAGCACATGTTTAAGCACAGTCTTTCAACAAGAAATTAAAAAGCCGAGGACCGTGTGAAATTCTTATCGCTACAGGGCTCACTTCAAAGGCTGGAGACCTCCTTGCCCATAGTAATGGGAGGGACAGGTGAGAGAGAGCAGCATGAGCTTAAGGGGGTCACAGTCCAAGCCAGCAGGAGAGAAGGAGAAATTCAAGCAACTCCCAATTTCTGTGATTAAAACTAAATTGCTCCTTACCTCCATCTTGCTCTTGAAGAGCAGAACATTACTTTGGGGATGAAATAATAAAGTCATGCTGGCTAATTACCTTATAATTAAAAGTGAACCAATTACTAAGTCAGGACCTCTAGTAGTTAACTAAGAATTTAATTTACAACTCATCTAATGAAGGCTGAGTGTAAAATTCATTACAAAGCTCTTAACACTTTTTATTTCTGAGGATGATTTTAGAATATAAGATGTGCTGTTTTCTAGAACTCTTGAAACCTATCTAAAAAGATTTGCACATCCAGCTAATGAAATCTATGGGCTGATAGAAAGTACGTTGCACATTTGCACCCTGCATCTCTGTTTTTGAGGACTTGGCTGTTCAACGTTTTGCTCTGATATTTGACTAGCTCTGCTTTTGAATAAAAGTTGTGCAGACATGCACGGATATGTTAGCTCTCTGGTATCTTGTCAAAATAGAAGGTGAATAAGAGAGAGATGTGCAGGAGGCATTATTCACTTGTGCAGTGCTGTCTATTGCTTTATTTTCATGCTTATTTCACTTCTATGCTGTAACTGAAATTTTTAGTACTATCTTTTGAATTACTGTGTAAGAGAATGAAATAAAACTAGTTCTGTAGGTAATGGTTGCATATAGGTGCACTAGTTGTATATTCATCATATGAACTCAGTGTCTGTACTTGTGTTACAAGTAAAAGCTTATACTGGTAACAATTAAAAAAAAAAAAAAAAAAAAGAATAGAATGAAAACAGCCTGATCTTGTAGTTTCTGTTTTATCTACTTGTTTGCAGTGTGTTACAGACTGTGACTTAAGATCTGCTGCAGAGTATCAAGATAAACACAGAAAATACTATTGAAAAAGACTAATGAGTTCTTTGTGTTTATAACCAATTTTTCATTTTTTTAACTTGACCTACCCACAATGCTGTGGACTGTGTGTTGTAAACCCTGCATAGAAATGTTAATTTGTTGAATAAAATGTTTTTCATTGTGTTTTTCATGGTGTTTTTTAAGTCCTTGGGAACTTTTCCATTGCTCATAATTTTCACCTACCTTGCTTTCTTTGAAATCTCATGTGTCAGACTTTTAAAAATATTTTCCATATGGGACCATGTAGGAAGAATACAAATCCAAGAGCTCTAGGGATAGTCAAAGGGCAGAAGACCATACATGACTATGCTCTATAGCCTCAGAGATTTCCATAAAAAAAAATGACTATAGGGTAAAAATGAGAGGCGGCTGTCATACTGAGTAAGTTTTTCTTTTTTTTTTTTTTTTTTCCCCATGAATAGATTAGCTAAAAATCTTCCATTCCCTTTTGCTTTGCAAATGCAACAGTACCCCTGACATTCAAGGAGAGAGTAATTTAATTTGCTATGCTGTCTTAATCAGGGACTTATGTGCAGCAAAATCTGACATTTTTATCTAGACTGTATTATGTAAAGCAGTGAGCTGGGGGACCAGGTTCATGTTACGACTGTTGACAGCTGATGTTTTTCAGTAAGTCATGCAGCAGCAGAAGTTCCCAGTGTACTGCTGAGCCACTGCTGCAAGGGTGACAATGTGTAACAGTGGAGGTCAGAAAGATAAAATTCAAGTTGACATGAAATGTGTGTGACAAAGGAGCTCTACAAACAAGGTACCTGTAACTGAAAAATCTGTGAGAAAGTTTTTCAGCACCTGGCCCATGTCCAAAAGGAGTTATGGTCTTTTAGTTGAAGAAGGTTGGTGGGTGAACACTCCTCCAGAAATTCCAAGGGAAGGCCTGGAATGAATGGGGGCAGATGCAAGTTGGCATGGCTTTAAAATGTACTGTATATTGTAGTTCAGTTAAGGTCTATTTCTGTGGTATTAGGCTTTTTGAGTCCTTGATCTGCAAGAGAATAGGGCACGATCCCCTGCAGGTACTTTCACAGTGTCAAATGCATTAAATTGTTGCTGCCCAAATAGTTGACATAACAAGATAGCTGCAATTAGAAATACAAAGATTGTTTTTGTCGAGCAGCCCAAAATCAGGAAATGTTGTTGACTTTATAGTGAGTTCAGCAAGCTTTGTAGCCAGCCAAGAAACGTGCAGAAAGTGAAGCAGTGTCAGCATTAGTTATGTCCAACACTATTTACAGGTTTTCTAGACCATCAGTTCACCTAGAAAAGTACAGGAACCCAGGCCAGAGCCCAGAAGTTATGTGCTCGTTGTGACCTAGCCAACATCATTAACATGGCTATATTTCCTACTACGTGGAGCTCCTGAAAGCTCTTTGTTAAGCATAATGCATTACAACAATCCATTTTAGGGGTGAAAAGATTATGATTCTTCTGCCAAGGCATCTAGCGAACTGAGAACTGTCATTCCCAAAGCAAGGGTCACAACCTTCAGTGGCACTGCAAGCCTAACAAGTGTAATTATTTATGCTACCGCAAAGAGGCTGATGAAAGTGGAACTCACTGCCAGAAAGCTTTTTACAGGTTCTCTATTCTGGTCTGAGTAGGAGCAACTTTTAATTCTATGCTGGCTCTCCAAATCCTGTCCTTTCTCTAGACCTTGTTTTGGGCCTTGGAAAAGCTTATTTTAGGAGGATGAGAAAACTGGTGTTATCAGATGTATTCTATTGATCTCAGTCTCTGAACTTGCTAAATTTTTGTTCAGATTAATATCATATTCAGCTCCTGTGACAAATGTGGTAGGTAATTAAAAAAAAAAACAAAACTCGGTAGGCTCCTAATTGGTTTCCAGTGATTCATTCAGATAGCACCTTTTTAAATAGAAAAGAAAAGGAAAAAAAAAAGAGAGAACAAGAGAAAGGGGGGTCTTTAGAACATACACTGCCCATTTTACCCCTTTGCCAGAACATTTTCATGATACATAATTATTATTAATATCAAGATAATTGCTGATGAAGGACTTAGTGTTGAAGTAAATTCTTCGGCCTGCTTCCTACCTTCTAGTACTGGAATCCTGAGTACAACTTTAAGTTAAACAATGCTGTTCCCCATTGGATTTTGAACAGTGCATTAGAGAAGTCTTATGTGAAGGTAAATGATGGGTACTTCATTTATTTGTTTAAATCTTTTGCTTCTCTATTCAATATCCATGTCATAGAGCACAAAGGCAGTTGACATAATTTACAAATTCAAATTTTAGACATGAATAACTTAAGCAGTATTGCTCTAATTAAGTATTCATTAGACATGAATAACTTAAGCAGGAATAACTTAAGCAGGTGTTCCTTCATTTAAAGAGGGAGTCAAATTGTCCATTGGAATGCTAGAGTTCATATGTATAAATTAAATGGCAGTCCTGGAGTGCACAAACATCACCTTGCACTGCATATGCAGATTTTGAGAGGTCTCTGTGATGTACATGCAATTAATCTGTACATTGTCCCCAAACAAAATTAAGAGAACTAAAGCAAAATTCAGCATAAGTACTATCCCACTTGTTTTAAACTACCTCTTAGCAATCTTTTGTCAAACACTGAATTCTTAATCACTGTCAGCTCATTATGCTTTCCTCTTCAGTAAAGAACAGTCATGTTATGCAATGTTACTATGTAGATCCTGGCCTGTTTTTGAAGCCCTATTTTGAGAAAATACATCTGAGTAAAACTACATTTTTGGTGATGCTAACTCTTCCCCCGGCAGTTAACATTTCATCTATATTTATAGGACTTGACTTTACGCTTTGCATTTTTGGCAGATGGAGGAATGATTTTCTTCACATTTTTCATACCGTGAAGAATTTACAGGATCTAGTTTAGCAATAGCAAGCAGAGGAGTCTTTGATTTGTTTACCTAACATATGTGTTGCGCATAAATGGCGATGTCCTTCCACTGTAGAGGATGATAATTAGAGCTGTTCCAAATGGACTCATGCCAACACAAAATCCACCACCACAATTAGCAGTAACAGGAACTTCAGCTGGCAGTAGCAGTGAAGGCAATAAAGATTAAATGACGGTGTGAACTGTCCTTATGAATTAAAACTGATGTATATTGGCAAAAAAAATAAGAAAACTGACACCACTGTAACCCATAGCACTCTGCTCCGGTAATAATGAGAGAAAATAATGTTGCCTGGGGCTACTGGTATATTTCATATGACATAGATTCACCACCATCAGTGGCAAGAATCTGAGTATCCTTTCCAATAAAACTTGTCAAATTACAAAAACCTATAGGTGACCTTCAAATGCTTGAAGGTACAAATAACCTTTTGAAGAATGTTGATTTTTGGAGGCACTTGACAGATAGATGTCTGTTACTGTTGCATATGTACTTTCAAAATATATGCTTGGAAATTCTACTAAATAACATCCAAGAAATTAATATTTTTCTGGATAGAAAGTCTTCCAGGAGCTACAAAATCTCTGCAAAATAGCATTCATGGTAATACTTCTGTGGCATAGAATATGATACTGGTCTAGAGAAGGTTACTATCAAAGCTTCAGTAACAATGAACCCTGTCCCTATTGATAAATGATGGCTGAATTATGTTAATTATTGTGAAAACGAATGAAAAAATAAGTATGAATACTTGAATACGTGTTTTATTATACAATATTAACCAGCAGAACACAGTATAGATGAGTCTAAGCTTCTTTTGAGGGATTCACAGTTTATCGTCTCACAGTGACCCATATGACATACTTGTAAAACAAATTATTTTCCACAGTTTATGTTAACGACTATCAATGAAGTAGAACACCTCAGGAATATTTTTTTATTCTTTAGAGTTGTCCTAACCTAATCTTCTGAATTCACAAACACAGTAGAATGTCTGATTTGTAGGTCAGAGTATGCGAAAAAGTACAGCTGTTAACCATGACCTTGAAGAGGTCATGCAGCCATGTTGCGGCATTGAGAGAAACACATCCTTGTAACACTTCGCACTTTGTGAAAAGCCTTATCTTAAACTCAGGGTTTGCATCACATTCCTTGTATTTATCATGGGCAGAATTAAATCTTGCTGGTCAATCAAATGTCAGTCCTCTCCCAGTCATTCTGAAAGCACAGGACAACCAAAAGCAAAAGCTTTGCAAGCACACAGGGAGCCACGTCTAGTTTTGTTGGTAACTTTAATATAAGCATAAATAGGTATGTGCCAGATTTATGCACATGAATTTAGACACTTTTGCTTTATGGTTTTCAGGACTATGGTAATTTCTTAGCTGTTGACACTTAAAGACTTCGATGTAAATAGACATCTACTGTCATGCTCTTGACATGGTTAGACATTCCAGGAATGGTTTGCCATAATAGTTTGCCAGGAAGCAAAGCTGGTGACAAAAGGCAAATCCAATGGAAATGTATTATCAGGTAAGTGTAAGTTTTGGCAGCAGGACAGAGTTACTCACTTTAGACCTCACTCAGGACAAAAAATAAACACCTTTCTTCATAAGAAAACCTATGTGACCTGTTAGCAGCAACATATGCTAAACTTAACAGCTGCACCAGCAACAGAGTAGGAGACAGTAATTCTGCAGATCCAAAGCAGAGATATACAAACCAGATATTGTTTCCCACGGTACGAACTGTTCCCTGATGAGTGCCCAAAGACCGGGCTAACCTCATGGAGAGTTGTTTGTTCAAGCTCAGGGAAGCACTGTAAGGTGTAACCACTGATGCACTTTTTCTGCTGTATGGGAAAGGTCAGCTATAAAATCACATACAGATCTCCAAAGCAGTGAGAACAATCTCTCTAAATAACTGGACTCAGCCCTGGGCAGAAAAAGCCAGAATGTATAGTTCAGATAATTTATGGAAGAATTTAAAAATAACGTATCCTATGTAGAGGAACTACTAAAGCATATGCAGCCAGCCCAAATTATTTACTGAGGCATGACTGCTTTTTAAATTAATGAGTAGCAAAAAGGTAAAAAAAATCATGGAAACACATTAATTATAACATGATAAAATGAACACAAAAACAGTAATAACACTGAAGGCCACAACACACCATAGCTGGAGCCTGTAACTCTTTCAAACAGCCTTGCCATGCTGGTTTGAACGTCTTCAAGCCATTGAAAGTTATTTACAGGCTTGTGAGTAGACAAGAAAATTATACTTCTCCCAGAAAGGAAAAACAAAACAAAACCTACAAACAGTCACTACCACCACCACCAACAGAAAAAACACATTTGTTCAGTGGCTGTCACACAGAGAAAATGTAAGAAGTTGAACACTACGGGTTTCAATTAATCAGTGTGGAAACACATCTATCTAACTATAGGCATTATTTAGAGGTCTGTTTCTGCTGGAGCTGACAAGAGAAGCAGGTTGAAGATGAACAGTAACATTAAGGTACTCCTTCCTGATATGAGCTGCTGTGGTAAGGTATTAATGAAAGCAGGATTTACTTAAAGAAACAGTCTACTGAAGAACTGGACACAAAGTATGCCCAATTCATCTCATTCCAGAACTGTCGTGTGTAACTCAGTTGAAGTCCGTACATAATGTTCTGTACAGTTGAAAGAAGGTCAATATAAAAATATTGCTCTCAGTCTTTATCCAAACTATCAGAAAAGCACAGTTTATTATAACAGTAAATAATACTTTATTATAAAATCTGCATGTAAACAAGTAACAAATTAATTGAATAACATTTAATGGAAGTGCAAATTAACTTCATAAAATGACATCTGTTCTGTATTTAACTATATATATAAATTTTACTCCCATTCTAATGTGGTTCTACTCCCCCCACCCCATATTTAAGTTTAAAAAGATTTATCTTTGCTTGCTTTATACTAAAAAGAGTGTACGAGCCTGCGTACAAATTTAAGTTTTGCTCTGCAAACAAGACAAGTCTATGGTGATACTTATCATCATCTTTTCTTATATTTGCATCTCTGTTATCCACAGGACAAGAGGATATATAATATATGTACATAATGAAAGTGTGGGCATGTCAAGCCACTTATTTAAAGTTAGTTCATTTACTTTTACGCATTGAAACTTTAGCCATTTATCAATGAAGTAGACATTGTAACGTAAGTTCTGGACTTGCTTGTGCACCTTAAGGCATTAACGAGAGTCTCAATGATAACTCATTCTTGTTATCACCATGAGGATCATCCATACACTTCAACAGTCAAATGCTTGTTCACCTCCCGTGTGCAACATCCGTCCTCGCTGATAGCTTCTAAAGCACAGATAAGTCATGGCAAGACTTTGATTTTGCTTTGAAAGCCATCTTCTTATTGTTCTTTGCCACAATTCTCCCAAGGAATCGCTTGGCCTTTTTGCCTATGCTTTCTCTTCTTTTTGTGTTGGCCATTCTTCTAGCATTGTCTTCTTTACTGTCTTTGCGAAGTCTAATTTGCCGAACAATACCTTCAAACAGATCCTTGACGTTATGATGAAGAGCAGCTGAGGTCTCAATGAACTTGCAGTCAAACACAACAGCACAGGCCCGTCCCTCTGGATGGAAAGAGAAAAAGAGAGATGAGTGGAGACTGACATTTTCTCTTTAATACATAGTGGCAAGAAAAAAGAAAAAGTTTGACTTAATTAAAGTGCCTTCAACATCACAAAAGAACTTTGTTACATAGTAGGAAGAGTGTATATTTGCACTCATTGTTTTGCTGTAGTGTGGTCAAAAGTCTCACATGACCAGTGGTACTGAATATAAGACAATAGTAATCCTATAGGCAGACCAGCCCAGTATCATTTAAGGTCTAAAGCTGATATAAGAGAGGTACTTGGATGCATGCTTGCTGTCTAATAGGAAAGATAGTGAGGTACAGAAACTAGTTCCTATTTCTTCTGGAAGTTGTTGAGCAATTGTGCACCTCAGCCTTGCTATAGGAAGTGAGTTTTCCATACCAGCTACAGTTGAAGCTGGCAGTCCAAAAGGTCATTAAACAGATTACATTGGAGGTCATGAAGCTGTAGACCACTGGATTTGATTAGGACTGCCTTCAGAATAGGTGATGCTCTGTTTCCAGTGTTCCAGAGGTAAGCATGCAGCTCTGGAACATTGCTGCAGTGCAAGTTTCCATGTACACCTTGTGGTGAATAATGGCAAAGGTTTAAACCTGAGCAAAATAATGACACCTCTAGGATGGGTGAACCATGCACTGCCACAAGCCTGAAAAGAATTATAATCTCCTGATCGACTCCAGTCAGTTCCCTGTACAAGCATCTAACACAGGAATCATGCCATAACCAGGCAGCAATAATACATTCATCATCATCTGTACTCTAGTTATGGAAATGCACCCTGGAACTAACTGAGAAAGTTCTCACTGGCCTCAGCTGTGGAACACATACAAAAAGACTTTGTGTGAGCCTGGTCCTTCCATCCTTCTAGCTCACCACAAATGTGATGGAATCTCTTCCAGGAAAAAAAAAAAAAAAAGGAAGAAAAAAAAGATTGTACAGTTGCTGCGGGATCACCATTTTCATAGACTGCCTGGGTTCTGATGTGACACTCCTGTCCCTTAAAAAACCATAGCTCAGGGTATCAAACCTCGAGACTAGCAAGTGGTGCTGCATGCTTAACATCCAGCTAAACCCTACACACAGCAATGTGCTAAAGCTGAAGCATTGTCTCTTGCAGTGCAGTTCAGCACATAGCTCTATGCACAGCCACAGATCTTCCCCCACTGCCATCTCCACTGCTGTTCGTGGTACAGAGCCCCCCCTCAGTGTGAACCAGCTGGCTAGATTTCTCTGGGGTGCCTCCAATCACATTTTTCTCCATCAAACCTGAACCAATTCTATTGATCATGATCCTCTGCTACTAATTTAGACAGTACTGTATAAATGAACAGTAACTCTTACCATCAACTGAGACTTCCCGGGACCTGACCAGGTCACTCTTATTGCCCACGAGAATAATAGGAATGTCTTCCGTTTGCCTTGCTCTTCTTAGCTGGATCCTTAGTTCAGAGGCCTTTTCAAAACTAACTTTGTCAGTCACTGAGTATACGATAATATAGGCATCTCCCATTTTCATACAGTGGTTCTGAAGCCATTGGCTGTCATCCTAAAACAAAGGATAAGAAACAGATTTATTCCATTGAAAAAGCTATTCAACACTGTCTAACTAATTATTTAAGTACTGTAAACATCTTAAAGATATTCTTCTTAGCTTTGTAATAAAGAGGCAGCAAAAGTAAGCAACCTCCCAGAAGGTTTCTTAAGATTTTCTCATTTAAAATATATTACAGAACAAAATCATCGTGTTTCCAGAAATTGTATCGGGTCTGCACTGCTCAGATTGTTAATCTCTCGTTTTGCACGAATTTCCTGGGCTGCTAATGTAAGCTGCTGCTTACTGCAAGCATTAAGGGATTCGCTGTCTGAGCCTGTGCAGGTTTTTTAATTGCCTGTCTAGCTACAACAAATTGATTGCAAGAGAGGATAAAGCAGCATGCTCTCTGATTTTGTAACGCCGCTTTGTAGGAACGTTACGGTGTGACCACAAACAGCCAGACACCTGGACACGGCCGTTTTGGAGCGAAGCCCCGCGCAGCCCGCAAGGAAAAGGCACGTTCAGTCGCTCCGTACCTGCTCCCAGATATCGAACACGACCAGAGACGCTTCTTCCCCGTCGACCACAATCGATCTGTCGTACGTGTTGCCTGGGGAGGGAAAAACAGCGTTAGGGAAAAACAGCGTCGGGGAAACGGGCGGCGAGCGGCCGCTCCCCGGGCACCCCGCGCCCCCAGCCCCGGCCCCGGGGGGGACCCCGCGCCCTCACCGGCCTCCTCCGCCTCCGCGCAGTCCTCGACGCCGCCGAAGATGCGGGCCAGGCTGGTCTTGCCGACGCCGTGCTCGCCCAGCAGGATCACCTTATAGAGCCGCCCGTCCGAGTCGCTGCCCGAGGAGATGACGGAGTCGGAGGAGTCGGACGCCCAGCTCTCCCGGTGCGCCTCGCCGGGGCTGTACGAGGTGCAGCGCACCAGGCCGGAGAGCTCGTCGTGCGGCAGGGCGGCCCGCAGGTCCCGCTCGTCCACCGGCATGCTGCGCCGGTGCAGGTGCTGGTGCGCCGCGAAGGGCATGCTGCCGCGCCGCTTCTCCAGCGAGCGGAGCTTGGCGCCGCGGTTCAGGGTCATGGGGGCGCCGGGTTGCTGAGAGGAGCCGCCCCGCTCGTCCCTCGACGTGCTCCTGAGGGAGAGAGAGGAGAGCCGGGCTTCCCCGCCGCCACAGCCCGCTGCCGGCGCTGCCGCCGCCTCGCCGCTATTTATGGCCCGGCCCGGCCCGGCCCCGCCGTGACGCGCGGCTCCCTCACAGCACGCCCGGGGGCTGCCTCACCCGCCCACGGCGGCTCCGCGCCGCTCGGCACGGCTCGGCACGGCTCGGCACGGAGCCCCAGCGGAGCTGGAGCGGTGCGGAGGCGGCTGGGGGTGGGAGATGCCGGCCCTGGAGGGCCGCGCTGTGAGGGGGGGGCAGGTGTGCCCCGGGTGTCGTGTCCCCCCCGCCCCCCTCGACTCCCCATTTCTGAGGCTGCACCGCGTGGGATGGGTTCAGTGGGTGATGTTGGGGGGGGCAGATGATCTTGGAGGTCTTTTCCAACCGTAATCAGGCTGCGAGCCTATGAAATTGCAAACGGGGCTGGCCGTGAGCCCTGCCAGGCGGCTTTCCTCAGCTCCTCACGCTCCGTGGCATCGCCCGGGAGCGGTTCTGCTGCCTACAGCAGCCTTGGGAAACATATCTGCAAATTGGCAGTGTTTGCACGGCATCCTGCTGGCGTTACTTAACGCTCAGGAGCGGGGATGGGAAGAGCGCCCCTTCTAGGTGCAGTACAAACCTTGCTGCACGCTGCTAACGGTTGCAGAGGGCAACACAAAACACAAAGGTCAAATTCTTCCCTTCATTTCACCTGAGCAGCGAAGTGAGACAGTGAAAGTTTTATCTCTTAAGTGGCACAGTCATTACCGTGTGATCAAGTGAAGAAACGACTAACCAGATAACTATACTTGTGTCCCGAATGGCTCACCCCAGCATCACGCATACCGGTTATTATTTACCTAGCAACCCAAACATGTTAGACATTTCACAGCCAAAATAACCCTGGCTCCTGCTCCCAAAAGATTACAGCCTGGTCACTGTGGGGAAATCCCCGTGACCTTGTGCAGGGACTACTGTCATCAAATTGGTGAGTTTAAGGGTTTGTAAATCAGCTGCTGCAATAAGGCTAAAGAAGGCAAGAAATAAGGAGTTGGTGGAGATTAAGATGTAGACACAGGGAATAAGGTAAAGGAAAGAAAGGAACCTGTGGGGTTGGGCTGTGCAGTTGCGCAGCCAACAAAATACAGCGCAATGGCTCAGAAGCATCTTTTTCTTATAACATGTTAAATTTCTGAGGCTAATTAACTGCGACAAAGATAAATATGGAAAATACTGTAAAGAGGCTGACCACAGGGAATGGATTTTTTTTTTCCTATGAATTCAAGTGAATATTTAATTTTCAGAAGCTAATGCTGCAGTCCATGTTCTGGGGTGGGTTTGGCCCCTCTGCCCTGATAACTGCAGTTTGAAGTGTCCGTGTGGCAGTTAAAGATCACCAAGTGCTCGCAGCGAGTTCTCTCTGCCTGTCTCACAAAGCAGGAACCAAAATAGCTGTGTCAGTTTAGATAGCCAGAGCTTGGTGGTTAAGAGAACTGAGTGCTGCAGTTAAATGAATAGAATTATAGAGCTTTGGTTAACATTTTAAATCATATTTGAACAAGTTATGAATTTGAAACACACCGTGGTTACTTAATTTGGATAAACTGGAATCTACCAAACCATCTCGATTAGTCTATATTTATGTACAGTCAAGTGGGTAAACATACTTTCAGATTTTTTTTTTCTTCAGTTAACTTTATAAATTTGAATGTTTCTGCCTAAAATCCTCACCCAAAAATACTCTGTTTGATTTTATGATTTATTTGGACCTGTCTTTCCTGGTGACTTTACTGTGTGTCACAGTCAAATTTTAGAAGATGAAATATAAAGTGGGGGTATTTTTCATTCTTTACTGTGTGGAAGAAGGGAAATCTGGGAGGCATCAGAACTGAAGATACTGTGCTGCTTTTATGCCACATGTAGCATTACTGATTGAAACCAAACTAAAAATGGGATTTTCAGTGACAGGACTTTAAAAATGCCATTTTTTTTATTCCAGGTCTTTTGCTGATGAACATTGTGAATATTTTAATGATGTTAATGCAAGATAGAGCCTTCATGAGCCAAAAAATAACAAGAAAGGCATATATAAAAATGCTAAACACAGACTTCAAGAGAACAGCTTTTCAGTAGGAAAAGAGGCTGAAAATAATAATAATAATAAAAAAAATAGAAATCATACAGGACTGTGTGGCAAACACTTGTTTTGTGCCAGCACCCAGGTACAACTTATGAATCATTGCTTACAGAATACCAGCAGGGTTACAGGATACTACTCAGGATCTGGCACTGGGTTCTCTGTGAGTTGTCCTTTAGCAGAAAGTGAGATGGCCTTGGATTAGGTCCCTGGGGCTTCACTTGTTCCTAGAGGGAGGGCCACGAGTTGTTCGGAGAAGTGCTGTGCCAAGGCAGTGAGGTCTGTTCTCATCTGCCGCAGGATCTGTGCCTGGAACCAGAGAGGGGGGAGATCACAGGGGTCATGTAGCTGGTTTATCGCCCTTGATCTTCATAGATCCAGCTATTTTGTGAAGTTGGGAAGAATTAACAGATAGTTCAGGTTAATCACTTAAGCATATAATGTGCTTCTTCATATACCACGTAATTCTGTTTGTTATTATTACCATATATTCATGTATACATTACTGTGGCACATAATGGTTTCAGTGGGATGCATGAGACCACACAGGCCTGAAATGCTGCTCTTAGTTTCTCTGAAGGGTTTTCAGACCCTGTTCTATCTCAGCTGCCCTCTATTTCCACTTCTACTTGATTGTGCTTCTAATATATATTAACTGTAATTTATTTCTATGTAAAAGAAATTTTAATGTCTTGTTTTTCTGCTGTTATTTTGCATCATTCTAGCTGCTACTGGTCTAAGATTTGTTTTAATTAAATGAGTACTTCTGTCACATATAGTACTTGGTATTTTTAGTAAGCCTAATTTACTGTTCCTTATGTATTGAAATGGAAACAGGAAATTTTATAATTTCTTTCCATTTTACGTACAGCCAGACCTGGAGTCTATCAATGCTGAAGGTAAAAGTCCACTTCAGCCAGCATGGTAGATTGGAAATGCACTGAATCGGGGTTATCAGTGTAGCAGTAGTACCACCTGTGGTTCTTGAGTTCCAGGTGGCTCCTGAGCAGTTCAGGCGACTGTTCCCTGCAGCAGCTATGTCATATAACCAGCAGCAGAGCTGCAGTCATGGGCCTCTGTCTATCCAGATCCTCATGAGGGGAGGGAATAAGGCTTAATGAAAGTAACAAGCAAATCCTGCTGAGGCCAGAAACACTTGGTCCCAGGTACCCAGGTCAACTACATCCTAATAGTCAGGGCGTTCTGGGATCCTGGAGGAACCACTGGAACCTCCCATTTATGAATCAATCCTAAAGCTTCACTTTTGCTTGGCTACCCAGCATCTGTGGTGTGTGTCCTGCAGTTCTCATGGAAGAATTTAATCTGGCACTCACAAGGAAAGGAACATTGATGTCCTATATTATGGGGAACTGAGCACAAAGCTCTCTAAAAATGGATATCATTTTGTTTCTTTTGGTTTCATTTCATCCTCGTATGATTTTCATTTTCCTTATTTCAATTGCCTTTCACTTAAAGTACCTTTTTTTTGTATTTTACTGTTGTAGCATGTCCTGTTTCTTTTTTTCTTTTGTTATCTCCTTCTTCTTCTTTTTCTCCTTTTTATCCCATTCAGTTTTTCTCTAGCTTTTGAGAAGTGGCAATGTTCACTTTTAATGCACTCTATTGGCCTCAGTACTTTTCATCGTATGGAAAATGTAAAACATGCAGTCTGATCCCGTTGTTCCAGTTATTTATTACTGGGGTAATAAAGCTTGTGCTTGGAGTTTCTTTTTGCTATATTAGATGCAGAGTGCATTTCACGGTCTAAATGACTAAGCACGTATAACCTAACACCCAGCTCCCCTCGCCTTTGAGTGTTCAGATGGAAAAGCAGAATTTGGGGTTAGAATTAACTGTATGTGATTCTGTCTCATCAGTGTTTGTTCAAGGTCGGATGTCATATTTTAAATAGCATTTATACTTTTTACATCAAATGAATGTTACCACTGAATTCCAGTTTTTGTTGTAGTTACTGTCTTACATTGGAATTTTTTCACTTTTGGTTAGGAATAATAGAAATGTTACGAACAGCCCAAAGACTGGATTAGCGGTGTGAGGTTTGGAAGAAAACATTGTTCTCAGCTTGGCTCTACATTGGAAGTCATGCATTTCTCCTCTTCTTACTTTTCAGCTCATCTGCACTGCCTCAAGTCTAATTAATCAGCCATTATGTGGGTGAAGTTATTTCTACAAAAACTGTGCAGAATCCACAAAGGTCTGTTCTTGCCAAGTTACATGAAGCATTACTCCTGCAGAAGCCTGAGTCTGGCTACCTCCCAAATACCTGGACTAAAAAAGAAATAGCAGTGTTATTTATTATTATTTTAATTACAGAACTGACAGACTAAGGCCAGTGGGAGAAGAGACAGAAGCAGCAGTAGGAAATGTGTTTTGGTTTGTTTGTTTGTCTGTTTGTTTGTTTTTAATTCAAGCAAGATAGAAACAGTTGCAGGAAAAATGAACAAAACACTTTTTCCTTACCCTACATTTTTTAGTATAGTGAAAATATGGTCTCAAGCCCTCCTCTCCACAGTCCGGTGATTTTACATATACTAGTGTGCGCTGAACATGTACAGACTAACCAGTTCAGCTTTAGGACTGTATGCACATATGCATTAGACCTTTTCATGTGTAGCATATGGTGTATCACATTATCTTACAACTATTATATAGTGGTATAAAAGTAGTCCACAGTTTGAACTGTACAAATGACTAGCAGTGGTGAAGCATTAGTTCCTCTGTCTGAAATTCCAATGAATGTCACATCCATGCTGAACACGCATTTGGACGTTCCCAAGGCAGGGCAGCACACCTCTTTGGCCAAGGAGCCATGCTTGTTCTCATAATTACTCTTGCATTTAACACAGCTGATATTTTTGACAGAGTAGCGATAGCCATGAATTGGGGCTGCAATAATGAGATGTGAGAAATATGAGCTTTGGAGTCAATAGAAATTGACATAGTGTAGAAAGCTCGCTTACTTTGTCAAGGGGGAATTGCAAACTGAAACCTAGTTAAACAGTTATATCTACAAAATTAATCATAAGTTGGTTCCTTTCACAGTAACTGTTTCCTCTCAGCTCTAGACCAGAAATTCTGAAGCTCACTGATAGGCACTGCAAAATAATATGGTACCATTTGCATTTTTCAGGTATAGCATAGAATAGGTAAATTTTAAATCTGTTGCTTGCAACATAAAGCAAATGCCTCTTTCTGAAACTCTTGTAAAAGAGTGCAAAAAATAACTTGGGATAAGAATAATTGGAAATGTGCTTCATCTTCCTGCTACTCTGAATTTCTCACTGCTTTGAGTAATCTCAAAAGCTTCCAGTACTTGATAAACCTCATGGCCAGCTGGGCCAAGTGAATCACTCCTCTGAAAAAAAAGAAGTTGCACAAGTGGCATATCTAGTTTCATTTTTGCCTGTGCGGTTCCATAGCTTCTTTTTGACAGAGTGCACCACACTATTAGTTAACTATCGTGTTACTATGTACTGGGGAGGATCATTCTGTCTGAATCTTAACTTCAAATTTGCACTGATTTTTAGTTTCTTGTATTCGGTTTTATTTCTTACCAATACCATAACCACTTGTGCTATACCATGCTACAGCTATAAGAGTCAGAATTTGGATACCACCTTAGTTTCCCCAGTCACTAGTGAACGCACTCAATAGCACGTAGTATATCTGATCAGCTGTTTGCTCCTATTGAATTTCAAGTTTGGAGTAAAATCAGAACATGACCTAAGATATTTCCATAATTATTTTATTTTATCACCCCCAATTCCTCTTTTTCAGTATTAAATTTGTCATGGCCAATGTGTGTGTGTGACACACATCGTCCATCCATGAGTGGAATGCTAAATATCCTGTTACAATTCCTGTGGGATGTGTACTCCTTCGTGTGGATTTCAGAGGCCCCTTACAAGACATGTCTAGAAGTCTGATACCATGAAAAAGCTTCTGAATTTACACATTGCAATAGACAGTTGGTTTAAAGAGTGGGCAAAGTAAATGGCTGGCTGGCTGTCCTGCTGAGAAGTACATAGTGGTAAGGAAGCAAATTGCAATGTAAGATTTATTGTTTACCAGCAGTAGCTCTTGGCAAGAGGAATGAATCTATTTACAATAACAAATTAAGGGAGTTGTACTGGGTCAGACTCAATTTACATTCAGTTTCCAGCAGCTGTCAGTAGCGGATATCTAAAGAAGAACAGACAATAAGAACATGATAAACACAGCTAAAACTCCCCCTGTACTCCTGCCAGGCTAAAACTATTCCTTTTGTTCAGAGGCCCTTGATGTATTTTTTCTACATACTTTTCTAATTGCCTTTTAATTCATGTAGGTTTTTGATACCCTGTAATACCCTCAGTTACTGTATAGTGAGGCAGAAAAAATGTTTTCCCTCATCTTCATACATGTGGTGATTTTATAGCTTCCTTCAGAAATTTTATCTCAGCGGAAGAACCTTGTGTATTCAGTCACTCATTGCATGAAAACAATCCCTACTTGCTCTTCTCTGTATATTTTCTATTTCTAATACATTTTTTAGAAGTTATGGGACAAGAAACATGGGTTATTCAAATTGCAGGTGAACGAGGACTTTTGAAGTGTTGAGAGATGCTTTCTGCTTTGTTTTTTAGTCCCGAGAACTCTGTCAACCACTTACTCTTTGTCAACTGAGCAGTGAGTAACATTTTCACGGGCCTACTGCAATTCTCTTTTATTGAGGAACTAATATTTAATAGTCAGGAAACTGGATAGAAAACAGACTAAAGCTACTCTTGGCAACCTGCAGAGCCCATTTCTTCCATATGTCTGCAGAGCATGGTCTTCCGGAGTTGCCTGTTAGCAGGCATCTTCCACTTAGTAATGCAGAAACGTTGCAAAAAGTTGCAGAAGGAAAAACATAGCTGTAAGGGAAAACTTCTCTGCAGCAAGAGATTACAGTGAGGGTGCCAGGAGCACAGCAGATTGCAGCAGTGATGAGGCAGTGGTTATGTTTCAACACATTACAGAGATATCAAAGGAAAGAAGATTTGGAAAGAAGGGGACTGAAAATCTGGATTATATCTAAGTAATAAATAATCACAGTTAAATAGTTGTGTTACAGATGCTTCCATGAATATGGCAGGTGAACAAGGAAAAGTCTCCTTGCAATGGAAACCCAAAACTAGGAGAAGGCCTGTGGTTCTCTGAGGAAATAAACAACATGCTTGCAGTGCTAAGAGGCACATAGATCTGTCACTGAGGAAAGGCAGGGGTAAGGCAGAAGCACAATTTATAATGTTAGTGACAGTATAAAGTATAAAACTTTAACTGTGCCGCCCTCTTCTGTGTTTTAGATACGGGAAAAGGACGGGGATTTTTAAATCTATCTTTTCTTACACAGAGAACTTTAGTTTTGTGTCCAAATGTGCATTTACAATGCTTAGAATAGCTGCATCTTTTATAAGGCTCCTGGTAGTGACTGATGGTGACGGAATTGAAACATTGCTGTCCTTTTGCTTTAGGTGATGAAGTCTGATCTTGTTTCCCATGTAGGGAAAACTCTATTCCCCTTTCATTTCAAGAAATAAAAAAGCTTGAAGCCAAGACAAAAACTGACACTCACGGGGGAGACTTACAGATTCGAATTAGAAAGGCTGTACACTTCTTTATAACCCAGTGCAGAATTTATGGTTGTCTTCTTCTGTGGTGAGTGATGTCATGGAATCATTCATGTAAGATATGTAGGCATTTGGGCGTGAGAGATGTTAGCAACTGTTCCAGGAGAAACCCAGAATTTGTCTGGTTGGAATGTGCTGAGTTTGGCAAATTCCACATTTGCGTAACAACAGTAATAGGCATCTCTGCTTCTTGAAAATGTCTCATGTCCTGCTTTGCCTCTGCTGCTATTTATGATATTATGATGAAGACCTCCAAAATTCTTATTGTAGAGATATAATGGAATTGTATAGATTTCATTATTTTCACTTTAACTTATCAAAATTCTTTCTGATTTCGTTCTTGAAAAAGAATGTAATAATAATGATATGATTCATTATCTACCAGTTTCTCTCCAAAAAGTATAAGATGATCAAGATCCAGGCTCATGATAAACTACAAACAAGCACAAATGTAGACTGAGATAACAGAATGATACAAAATGTGTACTCTATATAAAGAGGATTATAGGACACTACAGACATGAAAAACATTATTTTATAAAGGAAATGACACATCCCAAATGTAGACCTTAATTTTAAAGCTAGCACAAACCAGAGTAAAATGAATCAAAACTTCAGTGATAGAACTCTGTCCTAAAGCTAAAACTGCAGAATCTTGTCTTTCATCAAGAATATTCTACACCCAAACCAGTTGAAGTGAAGCAGATAAGATTTTTTTTTCCCATTCATCTTATTACTCACAGAATCAATACTTCGGTACCACATCTAGTGAATACCATGTCATCAAATCTTTGGAGAGGCAGCGGTATGCTGAGCTGCTGATCACATGGGGGAAGTGCCAGGGAGTTATTGCTCATGCTCTCAATCTCTGCATGTCTCATGCTTGGGGGCAGAGCTCCCTGTCAGAGATTTCTTTGACAGGCATATTACAATGTAAATCTTGGGGCCTTAGGCATTTAAAATTGTCTTTCTTAATTTTCCAAATCATCAAAGCTACCTATATTCGAAGAAGGACTCAGTAATCAACACATTCTCTGGTGGTAATGAAATTCAGCAAATTCTTTGCCTTTCATGGCATTTTTCCTGGTTTACAGTTTTGGAAATGAGATCAGAATCAGGCCTTGACAGTCTTTCCCTTTCTCTACACTTACTCACAGCAATAATTAACATTAACCAGGCAAACACTTCCTTGTCATCAGAGTCTTACGTCAAAAGCATTGGGTCTGTGATTTCACTGCCTGCTCATGCACCCAGGGCTGTGAGGGAGAAATGCTCTTTATTCAGCAGTTAATGTCAAAAAGAATATGATGAATACAGTAAATTGCATTTCTTCAAAGGCTCTTTCTTTTCACACTCACTCTGCCCTCTGCATAATCCTTTCATAATCTCTACCAAAGAAAGGGCTATATATTTGCATTACTCCTCTGCTCGAGCACATCAGCACCACCAGAATCATTCAGATGAATCTACAGCCTTCTAAGGTAACAGCAGCACGTAGCTAGGCAACAAAAAAAGAATATAGTATTTTTTCAGGAAGGAGGGCTTTTCTAGATGATCTCATACAGATGCAGTGCTTTTTGCCTTATAAGAAGAAAACTGTTCATTGGAGAAATGAGTCTGTTATCCTGTCATCGTCAAGTCATATCGATATATAGGCTTCCCTTGATGAGCGCTGAAAGAAAATAACAAGGCATCATATAATGTACTTATTTATTTCTCTGTATTTATTACATATTTGTAATTTGATTTACAAAAGCTGAAAGCCACAAATGATTTTATGGCAGATTTCATTAACCATCATCCTAATTAAAACGGAATGCTTCAATAATTACCAAGTCAGCTGAAATAAATTGTATCTCAGTTCAGCGCAAATTGTGTCAGCGTTGAAGAGATTTTGTAAGTGGAAAAGGCATTCTGTTATATGTACAGTCCATCACTGTATGTAGTGATGGAGTGCTTGTGAGTGGTGCACACTGATTTTATGAATCTGAACAGATTCAGCTGAGTCAAAACCAAAAAATTGATCTGGGCTAACGGGTACAGCACAGGCACCGGATGCCTTTGTACCCCAGGCAGAGAAGCAGGCTGAGTAGCTCCCATCTGACAGGTACAGTCTGGCTCACAGAGGACTTAGGAGGTGCCAAGACAGTTTCTGCTGTGTTGTGGCAGGAGGAACTCAGGTTCTGGATAAAGACATTTGCCCCTGTTTCTCAGTGGGGTTTGTGCTGGTAGGGTCTCAGGACAGCCACTGACCCATGTGAAATCGTAGCACCATCTACTGGGGTAAGGCTAACCTGAGCATCATCGCAATCCACGATCACATCTGATGTGGCAAGTGGACATCACTTTCAGCTATCCCGTTTCCAATTTCTACATCACACTAATTTGACAATTTGTCTGTACTGTAATTTTATTTACTTGCAGAGCTGTCAAATCTTGTTTTACAGTCTGAGTGCAGCAGTGCAGCCTGCATGGCTGGGACAGGTCATACAAAGCAGTGTCACGAGACCCAACAAGTGCCAGGAAAACATTCTCCATGGAGCAGGGAGGTCCCTCTCAAATTGTCCATGTTTGTGAAAGAACATGATCTGTACATTGCAGTTTTTGTGGCACATATTTTTTCTGGTACAGGCCTCAATGTAGCTGATCAGAGAGACATTACATCACAGTCTTGGCAGCTTTCATGTATGCATTTCCTCTCTTTGGCATGTTATTTTATTTGTATATTCCAGAGCCTGTTCTGTGGGATCATTTCCATTCTCCCCAGCTGGACTGAGCCACAATTCATACTATGTTGTCTCTTTCATCTTGTCATTCTTTGTGGTGTAACAGGGATTGCCCAGTTAGGCATGCAAGCCAAAAAAGACACAACTTACTTGCAGCCAGTGAAAGACTCAAACAACTTTTAAGAGGATAAAGACTGGATGTCAGGAGAAGGCATGCCATCTTCATAATGTTCATAACAAAGTTTCTGCAGTTTTAAAGATTAGTAAAGTATGTTGCAAGTATTAAACTAGTGTGATATATTAGCAGGTGTGTATACAATCTGCATCTAAACCGTAGTGTTTATTTATTGAGAAAAAAAAAAAAAAAGGAAAATTATTAATTGTATGACCTGTTAACTGCTTGAGTACATCTGTGGAGCTAAATGTTTAGACTGTAGATGAACTGAAATGTGTACATGCAAATGGCAATGGCATATGCATTTGAAATAAAGCTTTTGAGACTGAGGTTAAAGCTAATAAAACGTTTACTTCTTGTTTGCAAAATAAAATGAACTCTCCATTTTTTTGCTAGGGATGGTCCAATATTCTTCTTGCCAACAAAAATAAATATATGACAAGACTTCATCAGTTATACGCTAAAAATATAATCCAGAGTATAACCTCAATTAAAGCTGTCAGTTTGCAGGATCAGACCCAGAATGGTGAGTTTGAAGGGAAAGGGAAGACGTTTTTTAAATAACAGATCCTATTTTAAGCTCCTAGTCAATTTTTGTCAATAGTAATAATCATTAATAAACTAGAATTTGACAGGCTTTTTTCATTATTGACTTATGTCTTCCAAAAAAACAAAAATGTCCAAAATGTATTGCTATGAAAACAAGTCAGTACAAATTTGTACAGAAACAATTTGTGTGACTCATTCCTAATCATTACCTTCTGTCCACCTCAAAAATAATTGTGTACTTAAAAAAGTTGGCTGCAATGTTAGTAAAACTATTTATTTTCAGATTTTTGGTAGTAAAACTAGTTTTGTTCTATTAAAACAGGGGAAAATTGAATATGTTGGCATTTACTGGTTTTCCCTGCAAGCGTTTCAGATGATGTGGATGATTTATTTGTCAGAGTGACAAAAACAAATATTGCTACTTAGGTACCTTCACAATCCTTAGACAGGGCATGTGCCAACTCTTCCATTAGCAAAAGTGTAGAGAAATAAAGCTGCCAGGCATCCTGGGGTTAAGCAAATTGCTGACAATGTACTGAGGTTATTTTGGTCAGAGACATGTGTGACACATCAGATGGGAACCCAGATGAAACTAATTTGGGTAGATCAGGAAAAAAATTGCTATGATAAACCATCATCCCAAAGCTACATGAAAATAATGGAGAGAACCATATCCAGATGAGAGAGTTTGGCAGTCTTGGAAGACTTGTTGCTTGGGTCTTCCTGCTTGGCCCAGTGTGGGCACAGCTGCCGTCCACGCTCTCTTTGGCCGCAGTAGTTATGGTTTTGGCAAAGTGTGCATCTCCCTTTGTCAAAGTAAAGCATTAGTTTTACAAAGATACTTGTCCTCTTGCTCCTCTTTTCTCTGGCTGCTGTTTGTGAGGAAGGGGCTTGGATTTATCTACAGTGGGACAGCAAAGGCTTTCCTGTTACCTGCTGCAGTATGAGGGCACTTGGGATGGGCTGTGTAACAGCCCTGCAAGAGAGGATAGAGGGAACAGAAATCCAGGGTGAAGCTCATAGCTTGTTTCACATTGCTGTATCACCCTTCCTGACATTACCACCACACAGGGCACAGAAGGGTGGGAGATGCCTAGCATGAAGTCATGGAAGCTAACTCAGTTCCCCTCCAAGTGGGAGGTCACAGCCCCTAGCAAGCAGCTCTAGAAACTCGTGGATCTATCTCCATGTTGCCACAGCCTGAGGCTGGGGACATTCCCAGATATGGGTAGCACAGTGAGGTGTTGTACGGCCCTGCCATTTTCTTATCTTTCTCTTTTCCTCCCAAAGCTACAGGGCAGCAGCTGCTCCCGATTCCCATGTTACATTTATTCCACAGACATGATGGAAATTATCTTCTGCCCTGTTCTCTCCCTCCAACCCTGTGCATGGAGCTGAGCTTAAGGCAGGAGCCAGGGACTATTAACTTGTAAAGAGCACATCTTTGGCATCTGAATCTTGTGTGTGCCGCAGTAAGATGCTGAAAAGCACCAAAACGGATGAGACAACTGGCAAATTACTCAGTGATCCTGATGAGTGTGTGGAATGAAGCTGGGACAGCAGGGCTTCCAACCATCCAAACAACCAGGATGTTTTTACCACTGCAGACAGGGCTGTTCCTTTCAACCACAAAGTAAAGTTAAACAATGGAGATAACCTGCCACAGGATGCAAAAGTTCTTTATAGGTAAGACATGAAGTAAGAAGTACATGAACAGATAATAAAAAGTACACAAGAAAGTTATAGAACTTGGCAGCATATATATTCTGCAACTACTGAAGTGCGCTGAACAAAATGAGGGCTCTTTGCTACTTGTATGTTTGGTAAAAATGTTTCGTATTTTCAGTATCTCATGCAAGGAAAAAAGGTTTTATATGCTTTCTGTTAAATGTTGCTGGCAAATGGTTGTGAGGCACACCAGCAGACTTAGATACACAGGTAATAGCCTCAATTTCCTGTTTTTTTCTCTTTGTTGATACTTTCCATAGTAACATTTGAAAGATTTTGCTATAAACATTACTTTTGTTTAAGGAAAAAAGTTGAGTCTGCCACTAGTTCAGTCTGTATTTATGCCAAACTGCATTTCATAAGGGAGAGAAAAGTGGTATAGTTATCTGCTTGACAGGCTACAGGGAAATGTTTTTAACAGCTATTAAAAAGAAAAAATTGTAAAACATGTAGTTTAAAATTCAGTGCTCCAGGGGAGATTCTTATCAAAGCACTTTATTGATGTAAACACATCAATCTTGAGCATGACTGGAAGACCAAAATAACATTTTATTTTTTTAACTAACTGTTCCCAGTGTGTAGTACACATTGCTCCATGCAAGGAACAGGGGAAATATTGTCCACTTAAGTGCAAAGTTCTTCCTGTCACTTCTATGGACAGTTCAGTTGCATCTCTGGATACAAAGCTGCTGAAATGCTTTCTAGCTGCTCATAATGAAACTGGGGGATGAAGAGTCTTCAGATGTTTCAGATCACTGGTACCAGACAGCAGTGACAGTATGAGAGCAGCTAGAAAGTCTTGTTTCCTCTCAGGGAGCAGGATTGTGCATGCAGGCCCGAGTACGTGCAGACTGGCAGAGCCCAAGATGCACGAACTGTGTCGGTCTGCTGGCTCAAACACATGGCAGGTTACTCTAGTGCACAACAGAGCCAGCGGCCCTAGGGAGCTCTTGTCACAGTGTTTGCAGATTGAGAGTAACATGTGCCATTCAGCCACTCCTGGAGGACTCTGCCTACAGCCTAGGAATGTGAAACATGTCTGCTTCTGGCATTCTTCCTGGACTTGAATGAGGCTGTTTGTATTCAACACAGCTGCTCTAAAGGGTCATATTTTCTGATGGAATGTGTCTCATTACAAAGCATTCCAGAGACTAAATTTAGGGATAGGGTTTTTTTTGGGGGGTGGGAGGAAAAGAAGTCTGAAAATAAATACTTGTAACAGATTAATGCTTTGTCTCCCACTTACTCTCCATACAGCAGGAGCCAGCTAATGATCATTAAAACCAGGGAATGGAAGATTTTTGCTGAAACTGGCAGTGCATTATCATTCAGCAAGAATTCAAGCTGAGGGAGCCCCCTACAGGAAGAGCTGTGATCTCAAGCAAAGGAACTGGTTTGTCCTTTCTGTTGTTGCTATCATCTCATAAATGTAACATCCACATCATTTAAAGAAACATGCCAGATCCAAAGTTATCGACCTCTCCATTCTTAAGTAGCAGATATCAGACTTCTTCTTTGATACTACACGGTAGAGTCCCTTTATTGAAAAGTCACCCCCCAACTATGCACTATAAACAACCACATACCATTGCTTCTCTGAAAAGGTAAGCGGTGAAAAGTACACCCCTAGGGTTAGTTACTGTGTATAACGTGACTTGTGAGGCAAGTGCTAACATCCCAGTAAATTATTTAATATTATTATTATGTAGTGGTGAAGGCTAAGCAACAGAGATTCAATAAAACATAATTTACTGATTCCTTCTGTTTGATGTGCAGGTTGAAGCAATCTGTATGCAGCTTACTCGTCCTTCTATTCCCCTCTCCCCCCATAATGTTCCATTTCTGTCCTCCCCAAAATCTGGGAGGGCAACATTCATTTTCTGTTAAAAACAAACAAAACAAACAAAAATAAACAAAACCACAAACAATCAAAAAACACAAACAGATCAAACAAGCATATTGCCTGTGTGTTGCCTGCATGCATTGCCATGGTTGAAGTTTTCATTTGTGGTGCAAAGGCTGGCAGCATCAGGACTAATCATTTCAGTGATTTGGCAAGAGAGGTGGACAGGAAAGAATATTAACAGCTGGGTCATTCTGCTACTTTCCCATTATTAATACCACATAAATATTGTCTTTATTTACAGTTTCATTCAAATGTCCAAGGAAGTGCTGATCATTCAAAGGATGCTAAGCCAAATGATCAGATTAAAGCTGCTGCAGAGCTGGCCTTCTGTAGAAGCCCTGTGCAAACTGGGTGAGTCACTTCTAAAACTGGAAGATATGGATTTATTTCTATTATATTTTGCTGTCTGACTTTCTCCCTTGTACTTGAATCACCACGGCTTCAGTTTTGTCAGCTGCTCAACACAGACTAGCCTGGTCTACCAGGCTTTGGTTTACATAATGTTCATAAGGTTTACCCTTTTTAAAATAGCATCCGAGATCCTCCAAGAGAAAATACTGAAATGTAAAGCATTACCACCACACATCTACTTTTTAAAAAAGAAGTATACTAGTTGCTCTTTAGATAATTGATGATGATGAAGATACTGAATAATTGATATGTAGTATTGCATGTTTGCACCAAAATACAGGATTGTTAAAGGCTGTTATATTTCCCCATGGACCAGGTTGGAAACAACTCTTGCAAAAGTTTTAATTAATAATGGAATTCTATCTTAATGAATTTCTATATTGTCAGTTTCTACCAAAAGACAACAGTTTAGTAAGCACCATGTCTCCTAGAACAGAAAGGGAAGCATAGGCTAGGTATTAATGCTAAACCTGAATATGTTTAAAGCAAAGCTTCTGATTTAGCTGGAACGTTACCAGGAAAGACTTTCAGCATTGAATAGCTGGACTGTCTGTACTGAAAAATATGAATGACTCCCTCCTGTCAGGTGTAAGGGAGTGACAGGTGAAGAAAACCAAATCAAACCAAACCCAAAACAAAAATTCAAAGATACTTGGTACTCATAGATAACGGTATTTGCCATAAGTAATGAATAAGAAAAAGTAAATTACATTTTAAACAGATCTAGAGCCCTTCCTGGTTGGCTAGTCCAGGATGAGATAATAAAAACACAAGCAGATGATTTAGAATCCTTTACATTTATTGCTACAGATGTTTTACAACTTTGCATAAATGAACTTGTTAAAATCCTGACGTATGAAGCAAAAATTATATTATCAGTCCAAAACAACCATATGAGTATAAAAATTTTTAACTGCTATTTAGCTTGGTGGACTTGTGAAATCCAGTATGCAAAATCTGTTCCTAAAATGAAGTTTAATTATCTTCGGATAGTGAGAAACCTGTTAAAAACAGGTTTAAACCTTTTTAAAGTAAGTCCAGAAAAAAAAATCCTACCAGTGCAATAACTAATAAACTTGAAAACCCAATTTTCATTATGTTTTTGTAGCTGCCTACAAGCTAATTTCCCCCATACTATTTTTGGTAGAAATAATGAAACATTTATTTGAGAAAATCCAAGTGATTTTATTTTGCTCATAGATACATGTATGGTGAAATACTAGCATCACCACTTATATACAAAATCCGTTTAACACAGCAGAATATACCGGTGATTTCCTGATCAGGCAATTATGATCGGGCAGACAGACACTGATTCACCACTTCCAGTAAATGAGAGTTTTCCAAAGCAGCTGCTACACGTTCTTTATCAGCAAGCTGTTTATTAACTGTGCAGAAAAAAATACCCCCAAAAAACTGGTCAAAACATTGGTATAGAATGTCTTTTTAGAAGCATTTTACATTGCAACATAATCGCACCGTTGCTATGGTAACTCAGACTACTAATTCTGTAGATGCTAAGTGCACCACAGAGTTGTGGTCTCAAGTCAAAGCTACCATATTACCACAAGTTAAACTAGCAAGTTATTTATGATTCATCAGCAGAGAGCTGTACATGTATAGGTTCAACAGGAGAAGAAATTTACCCCTGCCTTGCCCCTTTCTGAGCCCTCCAAGCAAATCAATAATAACGTGTGAGCACAAGTTGTCCAATGAGATGTTTAAAGTAAAGTAAAAAACATTTCTAAATTTCATTATTACACATGCCTGTTCTGTAACATCCCCCAGAAGGGGCTTGGTGCATGTAAAGTCCCAGATACCGAACAATTGCTCTGCAGGTGGAAAAATGTATTTTCTCTCTAATTTTCAAGATTAGTAAAAAAAAAAAACCACACAAGAGAACACTAAAAAGCTTACCAGCATGCTCAGAGGCATGTGTTCCTGGTGTTATATGAACATCCATCTTAAAAAGCATGAAGAAAGAAAAAGGTGTCCAGTTAACAAAACATTGGAAGTTCAAAGTAAAACTATTTAATGAAGAAAATACAGCAATAACAAGACAAAACAAAAAAGACATTCTTGCCAATGCCAGATACTCTACACTGCAGCATAAAACCAGGCCTAAAATCAAGAAGCCTCAAGATCTCCCGTGCCATGCTGTAGAGGCCAGCAGGTACCTTCCCATCATAACCCCACTCACCTGTGACATGGCCATCACAGAACTGGAACTCTGCACCCATTTTTCAGTTTAGTTCCTTCCCCAATTCCTAGAGTGTTTCCCTCCCCCACCATAATACAAAAGAAAAAAGCTCCGGTTATTTTATGCTGTAAGTTAGCTAGCTGGTTTTTAAACACCATTCCTCCCTTGTGCTTTCAGAGTGATTTCATTACTCACCTTAAATCTCTCAGGCAGAGATCTGATCAATTTTACTTTGATGGACAGGCCGATTAACGTCGCCATGCTGCAGTGGGGAATCGTGGGCGTGAACTCCACTGCCACGGTGCTCTCGGCATCGTTCACCTGTTGGAAAGCAAGCAAATAATTCCTGTGTGCAAAGCTCACTGCCTTCACCCCAGCTAGCTGGAGGCACGTTGTGTGCAACACAGCTTGAAGCTGTGCTTTGCTGCTTGGGGGTTCTTCACTGCTTTAAAGACTGCTAATGCAGTAGTTAGCTAATAATAAACCTCTTCTCATGGCACAAAACCAAACAACCAAACATCCTCACACAAACAAACAACCAGAAACAAAGCAAAAGAGAACAAGAAACCTCACTTTAACTCGAACTTGCTCAACAACATTCAGCTCCTCCAGGGTGAGGGGGTGCTCAGGATCATTGATGGAGCGGATGAGATGTGTCAGGTTAAGGAAAGGGCACTGTCCTGTGTCCTGTCCCTGATCCTGATCCTGCCCTGCCCTGTCCCCCTGTCCTGTACCCTGCCCTGCCCCGGCCCGGCCTGGCCTGGCCCGGCCCTCCCGTCAGGATATCGAAGATCTCCCGGTCGTCGATAGAGTCGGGCAGCTCGTCGTCCTCCTCCCTCGCCGTCACGGGCCGCTCCCCGGAGCGGCGGTAGATGAGGGGGTTGGCGTTCTCCAGCGGCGCCCCGCCGGCCGGGCCCACCATGGCTGGAGGTGGCGGAAGGAGCCCGGCCGCCCTTCGCCGCCGCACCGGGCGGGCGGAGCCGCGCTGAGGGAGCGGGGCGGCCCCGCTGCCTGTGCGGCAGCGCCCTCGTGTGGGCAAGCGGCGTGCTGCCGCGCACAGCCCTCGTAACGGGGTTACCGCGCTGTGATCGCGCGGTAGTACATCGTCTGCTTCAGACTTTCTGCTGTATGTCTGATTTCTCCTCACAAAAAAAAAGGTGAAGTGTAAGTTTTTGTTGTTGTTGCTCAGGTGACACCTTGCTGCCTGCATCAAGTCGTAGTTATCGGTAGTAAAACACCTCAGGCTGCTGGAGGTGGCTTCCCCGATGACTAGCAGAAATAAAAGCTTGGATCCCGTGTTACTGATAAAAATATTTGTGCAATAGATGCTGGCATAGGTGTCGTAACTTCTTTGGCAGCCATTTGACACCTGTCACTAACAGGCTGTGAGGCTGAATACCAGGAACTTTTCAGTTACCACCAGTGGCTGTACAGCACATTTTATTCTGACAGCTCAACTAGCTGATTAGCTAGAGTGTCAGGTTTAGAAAGCACGCACTTTTCTCTCTGTGTCGGTATTGTTGCTGTTGTAGACAGTTCTTTCAATTCAGAATACTATAATAAAAGTGAATATTGACTTTTTTTTTCTCTTTTCCTTTGTGCTCATTTGTTCTTTAGCAGATTTAATCAATGTAAATCACTATAAATTAAATAGCAATGTATTTAATTGCTAATACATCTGATACTACATTTGTTGACTGAAAAAGGAGAGGAAAATGGTAAGAAAATGCTGGTCCAGATGGCTGAGGTGAGTAAGAGTTGTTAATTTGGGACGCACTCAGAGTTCATTTAAGCTGATTGAATCCCACTGCCTGCTTTTGTCTTTTGAGTCGGTCATTTTTACAGTGAAAGGTCATACAAGGAAGTTTTCTAGCCCATTCTTTGGAGGTTTTCGTGATCCAATACAGTATGTGGACTTCTCATTTTGGGCATCTGCATTAGACCAGCTAAGTGTTAACTTTGTATTCCATATAAAAATTGAGTGACTGAATTTGAACCAAAAGGTGATAAGAGGATAACTCATTTATATCAGATAATAGTGCTAACTCTGATTTACACTGTGAATTCATTTTCTGAGATTTATTTCAATATTTAGTCATTGAGATGAAGACAAGGGATGGAAATCTGGGTTTTAAATTAAAAGATATGTTGTGTTAGCAGAAGCTTGGGAAAATGGGATTTTATGTGTCAGAAAGCTGTTCACCTGGAAGGAGTCTCATTTTCCCTTCTTTAATATAGACCTCACCTCCTACTTATATCTTTTCATTTTCAGATTGATCTGGAACAAAAATAACTGCAACAGAAAGAATTTTCCAGAAAGACTTGAGGGAAGTATTAAAAATAAGAGGCAAGGTATGTTCTATGATGCATGTTTGCACAGTTCCGAGTGAAATCTGTGAGAAATTTTCACACATCTCCACCACTAGCACAACACAGAGACTTAGGAACTATATAAGAAATGGCACGTAGCTCTGAATTCTCTTGCACTGTAATTTTCGGATCATTTATGATCAGGATCGGGTAACAATTAGGTAAGTTACACTAAGGGATTGTATTTACATTTCGTATCAATTACAGCTCTGAAAGTGCTTAATGCAGTGTATGTTTGGAAGGGAATTTAGCTGCACTCCCTACCAAGAGGGCAGTCCTTGGGGACCTTTGTACTAATATCTTCCGTGTAAAAACAGGAAAAATATCTGGAATGCAAGTAGAGGAAAAAATGTCTCCTCAAAGCCAGATTTCTTTGTTTTATACCTTGGTTTGTAGTATAATATTTATCACTTGTGGAATAGAAGGTGAGATACAAAATCTTTTGTAACTGCTGTTGGGGAAGCAACTGCATTAACAAGTTACAGGGTAGTAGTTTTCAAAGGCAGTACATCTCTCATACTTGTGTTAGCAATCTGCAAAAGTATCCTAATAATCTCAATGCAAAAGTGACTGTTTTTGCAGGAGGAAACCATTTCTGAGATAGTTTTATGAAAACAATAAAAGGCCTTGTTTCTTAAATGGTAGAAATCAGAACATTTCTGAATTACCTGAACTATTTTGAAAATCTTTTGTTGGATGGTAAATAGAAGACGTTAATGATTTTGACAGTTACTGCTTCCTCTGAAATTGTTTTTAAGATTTATAATGTTGTACAGTGAATAAACTGTCCTACCTAGCTCCAGTTGTCATAAGCGGAGCCAGTTACGGAAATGTTTGGCAAGGGGTGTCTGTCATTGCACAAAACTTGAACAAAATTGAATAAGCTGAAATATTCTAAATAAAGGAGCTGGTAAAAAAACGCTTCACTGAAAAATCTGATAGTTATGAAGGTGCAACTTAATTATTTTTCTTATGTGTAATCTAGGACAGAATGGTGCTGAACCAGAAGTGACTATTGCGCATGGACGGCTCAGAGGAAAACAAGCAAACGTGAAGGGGACAGATAGACTTGTAAACGTTTTCCTTGGGATTCCTTTTGCAAAAGCACCAGTTGGATCCTTGAGGTTTTCCCCACCTGAACCACCTGAACCCTGGAATGGTCTGAGAGATGCAACTTCCTACCCACCACTGTGAGAGCCATTCAGTTTGTTTATATATAAGACTTGCTCATGTTTGTCAGCGTTGTGTTTATTAGCGTACAAATATCTGATTTTAAGTAAGGCACTTGGATTGACTGGTAGTGAAATACTTTGTAAGACCTGTGGGACTAGGAAGTATAAAGAATACCTGGTAAATTCCTTTATTTGGAAATCCAGTTTTCTTATTATACTATTCTGAATTAATTAATCTTTTAAAGTAAAAGTAGAGAGCTATGTTTTTTACAGTTGACACCTCTAACTGTATATAAATAACACAAAGTTGAAGCACCATGTGGAAATTCAGTCTGATAAAGAAAATGTGTTTTGTTTATCATTGTTACATCGTTGGTATTGCAGTTTTATTACTAATAGTCACACTTTCTTTCTTTTGTAAAGATGTCCTCAAGATCTGGCCATGTTGAAAAAAGCTGAAAAAAATTATCAAGAAAAACACATTCCATTCCAAACTTCTGAGGACTGTTTGTATCTAAATGTTTACAGCCCTGCTGGTTCAGACAAGAAGGACAAATTACCTGTACGTAAACCTATTGTGCAAACTTGTGTTGTACAAAGTTTGCATCTAATCATGGCTCCTAAATTGCTTAATTGCTTTTGAAAATATTATTCTCCGTTAGTAAGAATAATATTATACAAAATTCACAGTCCACCAACTTAAAATTCGGTTCCCATTGACCTTCAGAGGTTAGAAGTTCCTAATTCTTTGATGTTGTCTCCCCCTTTCAAATGAAATCTGCCAAGCAATTTATAAAAGTATGTCTTACCCTTTTCTCTCGAAGGTAATGGTATGGATCCATGGAGGCAATTTTGTATTTGGTGGTGCTTCTAGGTATGATGGTTCTGCACTATCAGCCTATGAGAATGTCGTGGTAGTAATAATTCAGTACAGACTTGGACTGCTTGGATTCTTCTGGTAAGATGACCTGATCCACTTTTTACTAAACACTTTCTATCTTGTGTAAAGCATGGATAATTTTGTTTTCTAAATTGACTGAACTTGTACACCAGCTTCCCACTGGTACAGTGGTTTAAGTGTATGCAGTTAACTGAAATCCGGACATGAGGTCATTAAGAACGTAGTCCTTAAATTCCATTTGCATTGCCATTTGAATACAGCCTACTACCAAATCATAGTTGGGCTTATTTGTTTCTCCATAGGGTTTTCCATTTTGCCATTAACTCTGTCCATCGGTGCATAAAACAAAAAATCATATAATGTAAAGGCCAGGTATCCATCTGTGCATGGATGAACAATAGAGGTCAGTAAATAAGTGGTCTTACATCTGACTATGAAGGGCTTTAGATCAGTAAATACAGATCTCTCCTTGGCCAAATAGGGCACTTCGCACAAACTGTAAATTGTTAGGGTTAATATTGTCTGGTATTAGAAGAACTATTACTTTTCCTGAGAAGTTAGCTTATACTGCTTTTCTTTCAGTACTGGTGATGAACATGCTCGTGGGAACTGGGCTCTTTTGGATCAAGTAGCAGCTCTTCATTGGATCCAAGAAAATATTGAACAATTTGGTGGAGATCCAGGATCTGTCACACTCTTTGGTGTATCTGCAGGATCTTGCTCTGTTTATGCACATGTAAGCATGCAATAGATATACTAAAAAGTAAAGTCTTAAAAAAAATCTTCAGTAGTAAACTCAACTGGTGTAACATTTAATGCTTATTCCAGTTTTTGAAAATAAAATTAGTAGCACATTGCTGTAAGTCTTGACACTTTTTCTGTAAGCATATAAAAGTGTTTATTTCCCCACTGAACGCAGCAATCTAGTTGGGCAAGAAGTCATGGGATAAGGACCATTATGTAGTATAAATACTTTCTGTTCTTCCCTTTTTGGCAGATTATGTCTCCTTTGTCTAAGGGTCTCTTTCATAAAGCAATATCAGAGAGTGGAATTCTAATCCCCCCTAATAAAAATATACTTCTTTCAGCAGATCTTAAGGTAAGCTCATTTTTGCATTTTAAAGTCGTTGTAACATAAAATATTTCTTATATCCGATTCTTTCCTTAAAAGAAAAAGAGGAAAATCTGATTGCATATTGTGCAAAAAAGTTGATCTAAATTTATTTTCAAGGCATATCTATAGATACATAGTTTAGCACTAAGTAAGTTTTTAATTCAAACAGTCCATTTATTTTCAATCTTACCATGGTCATTTGGTGTTAGAAATAGATTGTATGGTTATGTGATTATAATGTCTGTGGGTAGATTTAAGTATTTTCAATTACACACATGCCCAGCTAGGCATATACCCATTTTCATGCATACTGTCACTTATACAGTGACTGTGGAATTTATTATGGGAAGTTTAGTTAGAATCTAGAAGAGGTACTCGATTTTTATTCAGCTATGGTCTTTTATGGAGGGCTTTTACTTCAAATAAAGACCATCAAAACAACAATAAAAAAGCCTTGAAATTAAATTCCTCTGTAAAAGTATCTTTGTATTTCTCTTCCTGAACCAGTAGTCAGTAATAATGTCAAAATCACAAGCTGATTCTCTGAATTTTCTTATTTGATTTATGTCACAACTTAGTATTATCTCAACAGCAAGGTTTGTTATAGAACAATGAATGGAAATATAGCAAGAAAGAGTACACAGGAATGGTTTGACTTCATGATCTAATTGTAGTATTTCTAGGAAAATAAAGTGCTTCAAGATCTATCAATCTCACCTAAACTAGGCTTTATTTAAAGCTGCTAATAGTACTGAGTATAATAATTTTCTGCATATAAATTCCTCAAAGACTACCTCATAGCTAACAGTTCTTGTCTTTGTTAATAACTTTCAGAAAATTGCAAGTATATTTAAGTGTGAGACTAGTAGTTCACTTTCACTCATAAACTGCTTGAGGAATCAAGAAGCAATGGATATTATCTCTAACAGTACGGTAGGTAAAATTTTACTTACAGATTTTTTTAATGGCACACTTGTGGTTCATCTTCTGAATGGAGTTAATAATTGGCCTGTTCCAAAGTTTGTTTTTCTGAATTTTTGTTAAAGTACACCCTATATATTCAAATAATTTCACAGAGTATTTTTTCAGAATTTTTAATGAAGCACCTGTAAAGTTGTGAGCAAGACTTGAGCACACATTTCAATGCTAGTCGGAAACAGAACAGGATCAGGAAATGGTTAAATTGCTCCTTAACATGCCAAAACCAGGCTAGCATTTCATACTCCTCTGCAAAACTCTAAATGTATGTTACAGTGGCTGTATATACCTAGATTTCTGAAAGTTCTTTTTTGCATTTGGAACATTAAATGTGGATGTTTTATTATGTGTTTTGAAGGAAACAGGAAAATACTATTGACAAGTAATTTGATATTTTTTTTTCTGCTCATTCAGGAAATCAAGCTTCTACCCTTAGTTTTGGATGGAGTATTCCTTCATAAGTCGCCTGAAGAGATATTGACTGGAAAGGAGTTTCATACGGTCCCACTGATGATAGGAGTCACCAACAATGAATTTGGCTGGAACATTAGATCTGTAATTTAATGTCTATTCTTCATTTTTTGGAATGTTTGTATTAACAGATGCAGGCAACTCTGAGAAGAGTAGGTGAGGTGTTCGCTGGTAGGATACCTTTTATGTATGCATTGTTGAAAATATATACAAGGTCAATTTTGCTTGAGTTATGATTCTGTGGTGACCCAGAACCAGCTGGTCACAAAACAGTGAGATGGGCTCCATCCTGCTAGCTGAACTATATGAACATCCTTGGATCTTCAATATTATACACTATTTTCTCTTCCTAAAATCATCCAGGCAGAGGAAGGAAAAATAATGCAGCAGTCAAGAGTTTATTCTTCATAGAAAAATAAAAAGAATTATTTCCCCCACAACAAACACACAATATAAAAGATTGATACACAGGACATTTAAAATGCTACAGTGATCACTGTAAGCAGCTTACCCCTTATGTCCTGAACTCTGATGACTGCTGGTTATTTCATTGCCCCTGTGTTCCTTGTTATCAGGTAGAAAGACCATTTGGCTGAAAATCTCAGATGGGAACAGAGGATGGGGTTAACGTGGGTGTCCATCCTACTCTCAGTGCATAAATTCTTTTGCACACAAATTCCATGGGTGACTCCAAGAGAGCAGTTGCTATACAGTGCAGCAAATCGCAGGGGGTGGATTTGTGAATTTTCTTTATAATATGATGCTTCAAAAATCAACACCAGCAGTTAGAATAAAGTGGAGTAAAGTTGTTTCAATATTGAAAACTTTGGAGAAGTTGAATGGCTGCCATAACATTATTTTTTTCTGTGCAGACGTCACCAATACCAGGTTTGAAGGAAGTGAAAGATAAAAAATCAATCACTTCAACATTAGAGCTTCTACTACCAATGATGGTAAGAATTGTTGTACTAATCCAAATTAAGATGTAAAACCTCTTTTTAATGCATGTACCAGATTTGTGAAATTTAGTATTCTCTAATTTCCTGGTTGAGCCGTATTTTACTAGGGCTCGAGGTAACATTATGCTTTGAGGAGAGTCCCAGCAAAGCTGACAGGACTGCAGTGTATGGAGCTAATCAGAAATAGGATTGAGTCAGACCTAGTTTTTGGGAAATACGCTTTTTCTTCTAGACCTCAGAACCAACGTTTTTACGTTATGTATTTGTTTGTAGGATTATGGTAATAGTACCCCTAATCCTACAGTAGTTGATGTCTAATTGCCTAGCAGATGGGTTTCAGGTCAGGATTTTTCAATAAATTAAATGTAGCTTTTAAAATAGTTTTCAAAAATACTTTGCACTCCTTGCTTTGAAATGTATCATTCAAGCAGTTAAATTGTAACACTAACAACTTAAGCTATGTTTAGAGATCCTGTTGGTCTTGCTCTGCAGTCTAATAGAATCATAGGATCATTTATTCAGTTTTGGGCCCCTCTCTACAAGAAGGTCACACGTCAAGGTGCTGGAGCATGTCCAGAGAAGGGCAACAAAGCTGGTTAAGGGTCTAGAGAACAAGTATTATGAGGAGTAGCTGTGGGAGCTGGGTTTGATTAGCTTAGAGAAAAGGAAGCTCAGGGGAGACCTTATCGCACTCCATAATTACCTGTGGAGTAAAGGTAAAGGAAGCTATGGTGAGGTGGGGATCATTCTCTTCTCCCAAGCACTAAATGATAAGGACCTTAAGTTGTGCCAGGGGAGTTTTAGTTTGGATATTTGAAAAAACTTCTTAACTGAAAGGGTTGTGAAGTATTGGAACAGGCCGCCCAGGGAACTAGTTGAGTCACCATCCCTAGAGGTCTTCAAAATTGTGTAGATGCAGTGCTTAGTGACATGGTTTAACAGTGGACTTGGCAGTGCTAGGTTAAAGGTTGGACCAGAATAGTCAACACAGCTTTCAAGGACACAACTTGCTTTTGTAATTCCTCTCTTATCTTCTGAAGAAAAGAGATGCCAAAGGCATTATCAATATGGAGGAAATTCCAAGCTTCTGGAGCTTCATGGTTTCCTACAGAGTTTTAACCCATATAAATCTGTTGTAAACTTGACCTGAGGTTTGTTGTGTTGTTTTGTTTTGTTTCACAGGAAGTCTAAACAGGTTTTATTTGCCATCATACTTTCCCATCAATGTGGGTACTACCCTGCATTTTTGTGCCTTTGCAGAATCTCTGAAGTTTAAAAGATGACATTTTTAGATTGATATTTTTTCTGGTTGCTTCTTGTTCCACCTTTTTCTCTTAGGATTTACCAGCAGAGTTATTGCCTATGATAATGGATGAGTATCTGGGAAACATAGATGATCCTGCTGAGCTACGGGACCAATTTCTCGACTTGCTGGGGGATGTAGGATTTGTCGTGCCATCCATTAAAGCACTGAATTATCACAAGGGTGAGCTAGTGAATTCTAGCTAGTGGGCAGTCTCAAAATAGTACATTCAAACCTCTTTCTGCATGCTAGATGAAGCAATATCAAGAAAATCCTGTCGTGTAGGCAGCCCTTCTTGAAATTCCCACAGGGAACTTTGAGAGTGAAGAGTGATTTAGGTGTGCAGGACCATGGCAAGCAAGTGACACCTTTACCTTTGTACTAGTGTCTTGGACTTGTGTTCATACTCACAATATATTGAGAGCAGAGCATGATAACACAGGTACATGGTTTCTAAGTGAAGTACACAAGCTTAAAAAATAATTTAAAATAATAAAAAATAAAGGAACCAGGACTGTCTTTTGGCCCAATGCTACATGGGAAATCAGCAGCTCTGTAGTCGAGATTTTAGGGTATTTAAGTGTAGGCAAGCCATTCCAAAATATCCAGAACTGGAAAATAATTGGATTTTACTTTGTTTTCTATAGGTATTCCTGGGATGATTTTTCATTTTCTTAATGCTGTACATTCTTCATTTTGAATTAAAAGTAAAAATACATGTTTGAGTGTAATGTTACATTTAGAAATGTGCCGGGTCACCTATAAAGCTTTGGGCGTACTGAAAGGAATATTTTAAGCAGCCGATGTGAGATATAATTTATGCACCTCTCCTCTAATACTCTAAGTGTTACATATTCTAGAGTCTGGAGCTCCTACATACTTCTTTGAATATCAGCATCGGCCCACAGCATACTGGGATATTAAACCAGAGTATGTGAAAGCTGATCATGGAGATGAAGTTGGCTTTGTCTTTGGAGGACCATATCTGGCAGGTGATATAGGCCTACGCGGTAAGGAATGGAACATCATTGTTCATTTCTAAATTACCCACATAATACTGACATTATTTGGCATTGCTACTTCCATTTCAATCAGACTAAAGTGCACATATTAGTAGTGAGACCAAAGTATAACCCTTTTTCCTTTGTTTGATTTTGCTTAATGTTAGTTTACTGTCTTCACCATTCTTTATCACATACAGACTGTTGTTTCTGGACCACAAGAAGTTATGTATGCTGTAAACAATTTAGCAAATAATGATGTTTTCTAGCAAATTTTCTGTCATTATACTGGCACTGTTTGTGAATTTGCCAAATAGTTTTGGTTGAAAAACAAATCAAGGGTAAGATCAGTTAAGCTGGCAGGGAATTAGCAAGGTACTCACGAAATTTCCCATGAAATCCGACTGCCTGTCAGGGCCCAGAGAATGGGGTATGATCTATTTGCAGAGTGTTCCAGCTTGTGTTGATCAGAGCGAGGCCGAGACTCCAGTGTTTCACTTCCACATGAAAATATAATAGTTAGGTTAAAGACTATTTTCTACCATGACTCATTAACATTTAATCATTTTATCCAACATGGAACTGGTCTGTTGAGGAAGGATTAAGGGTGTACTCCCAAAATTACATGTGCTTGAGCAATTTGGGCATTCTTATAGGAAATGTGGACTCTGGTTCCTTCAGGAAGAATCCCATGTTGCCACAGGCCAAATGAATGTGCTAATCACTAAACAGTTGAATAAAAAATGCCATGTCCTCAGGAATGTTACAAATCCAGCACTTTCCTTTAATTTCATATGTCTAAAGCAATAATATTCAGAATGGAGTCTTTTCTTTCTCATGATACAGATTTTCTTATTCTGAAAAAGAAACACAAAAATATTTTAAGTGAATTCACCATTTATTTTTCTGCTTTTATTTTTTTCCATTTTCACGGTAGTTCATAGTCTTTTTCAAAGTCCACATAAATGAAAGCATTTCCTTTTACTCCACTGAACTTTGGAGCAACCCAGCTATGTTGTAAAAAGTATTCATTAATCTGTTACTAGAGCTTTTTGATTTTGCTTGTATTTTGTGTCTGTTTATTACTTATGAGTTCCTATACTAGAGAAAACTATACACTTCTTTTTCTATTTGCCCAACTTTACTGAAAGCATTAAAATATCAAATATTTTTCATGATATGTTGAGTTGTATTTAACATTAAACACAGTAACTAAACTTGCTTTCACAGAATTGATAGGAGAGGACATATGAGTAAGTACTTTTAGATTAATATTCTTAAAATATCGAGATGTGGAATGACATCCTTTTGGATCAGAATGAAGAAACCTTGCCTAGTCACAGTCTAAATAACAGATGAAATTTCAGTCCCACTACACTAGGATGAGATCTATGAAACTAAACCACGTGGCCCATTTCTTGAGTTGTAATGGGACTTGGAAGAGATGGATTTATTCTTTTTTTCCAGTTATGCTTCTGGTTTCCTGGAAGGGTACAGACAAATTGCTCTGTTTCCTTGTATCTAAACTCCCCTATTTGTAGAATAAGGGTAATAATGCTGACCTCATTCATAAAAAGTGCTGAAATCTCCTAATGATTGCTGGATTACTAATACATTTCAGGTGTGGTGCTTTTGATGTAACCAGGAAATTTTGTCAAGACCAACATATTCACAGACTGAAATGCTGCTTGTGTAGCAACACGGTTTTGATTTTTGCCTCCTATAATAATTGTTTTACATTTTGTTTCTCAGATGAAGCTACAGAGGAAGAAAAAAACCTTAGCAAAACGCTAATGAAGTACTGGGCTAACTTTGCTCGAAATGGGTGAGAATGAGATTCATGACAGATAATATTACAAAAGTAATTTAGCTACTTTGTACTGACTCCCTAGTGAATCAGTTGTGTTGTTCTTTCATTCTTAATTGCTGTGATTGAATTCCCCAGTGGACTGGAGAGGGTATTCACTCTTTCTTTCTTATCATTTACAGAGATCCTAATGGGGAAGGTTTGGTTGAATGGCCATCTTATAACCTAAATGAAGAATACTTGCAGATAAACCTAAAACAAAAGAAAGCCAGAAAGTTGAAGGAAAAGAAGGTAGACTTCTGGAAAAAGATGATGTTTGAACAGACAAATAACAAAAGAATGGAAAACAGGAAGGTTAATTCAGAGTTATAATTTATAGTTTAAACATACATAATAGGCATACTATTAGGATAGCAAAAGAAATTACTTCAAATATTTTTGAGGATAAGATAATGTGTCCATTCCTTTCACGTTATCTTCACAGTTGTCATATTTATGATTATTCACTGTAATAATTCCAATGGGCCTATTTCCACTTTGTGATACTTTAATTTTTCCTGGGTTCATGTCCACAACAGAAGCCTCACTTATTAAATGTAGTTACCAGATTTCCCTGCTGCTTAGGTTTTCCTATCGCTTTGCCATGATTGAAGAGGGAATGTAGCAGCAACTTGTTTTAATAAAGTTAAATCAGTAAAGACCAGATTTGGAAGTAAAACTGTCTTTGTTACATCAAGTGTATCAGTGGTGTTACAAAAGTTTTGGTCTGATTCACATACACAAACATCCTCTGTGAAGAAAAAATGAAACTAAATAAGTACTCCTCTATAAATCGGTTTTACAACTGAGATAGTTTGTTTCTGACTGTTGTGATACATAGTCTGTTACAGTAGTGCAGTGCTGGAATTAAGACTCCTCTCAAATGTTAGAAAAGAGAAAAATAATCTCTACTACCTCCATTATTTTCCTTCTAAATTTAGCAATAACTACTTTAGAAGGATCAGCTGTGGTAACATAAAGTGTAAGCTTTCTGTCTTTTCCTTGGTTCTTTACATTGTGCACCAGGCTGTTCTCTGTGCCTCCAGTCAGTTCCAGGTTCTCTGCACAGGTCACAGGCCTTCATTACTAGCACTGGAGAGAGATTCATTTACCATAATTATTCCAGTGCTCTTACCAGTTGATATGCTCATGGACTGCCAAGAACAAGTCTTAACACATCATTTCAGTGCAAAGATCTTCTATGCCATGTCATGTTGCTTCCTATGTCTGACCCCTAGGCTGCTCCAGATATCCCAGCCATATTCCTGACCATACTGCTACCTCCCAGCAGCATTATGCAGCACAGTAGATCCTACAGGGATGTCCACACATTTGCCCACCCCACCCCACCCTTTCTTTAATCTGTATCTCTGGAATAATTTAAGATCATTCCCAGCTAGTCTAGTCATGTCTTACAGTAACTACCTGGACATCCCTTCTTTCTGAATGACTTTATTGGAATAAATAGGGTGGGGTTTCCTATGTCGTTCTGCCCACGTTCTGTTGCCAGTCAGAATTCAGGAGATCAGGTTAGACTGTTAGCATAACTGCTGTTTTGGTAAGTGAGAATTCCTGGTAAGAATCTGTCCATTGTCCTTTGTTTTAGCTAAAGTGTTTTGTGAAGGGAATATAATCTCAAAGTAGTCTTGAAAGATTTTAATTGTACACATAGTTCCCCTGAGGGGCTGTACCCTTCCCTTTAAAAGGAGACAAACAGGCAGCATTGTATGTATATGTACAGAATATATGCTTGTGTTGTACGCTGCATGCAGACATGTGCAGTGGAACTGACTTTTTACATACAGGCACAGCACTAAAATAACTTACACTGGAAAATGTGAAGAGATTTTATTCCAATCTGCTTAGGGGTGAGTGCTCTGAAAATCTGTCCCATCCCAGAAATATTCTGGTGAGAGATTACCATGTGCTAAAGAGAAAGTGGTACAGCTGTGAAAGCTCTAGCTTCATAGACTATAGCTCTAAGTTTTACATGTTCCAGCTTCATTTAGTCTTCATCGGGGATGAGTTTTAAAAAAATAAAAATAAACTGACCCTGTTTTAAATGCATGTTTAAACATTTCTACCCTACATACTTGAAGCAAAATGTGTTTCTGAGCTCTTTTTTTTTTTTTAATTGTGGGCCTATAAATGTGGTATTTGTCTCTATTTTTCTGTTATTGAAATCAAGACAGGTAGCAATGCATTAATGTATAAAGAGGCAAATGTCATCATATGGCAGGATTTTTCTGGCTTGGTCCCTGACTTGTGCATTGCTCACTGATTGAGGGTAAGCTGCAAAATATTCTTTCTTAAAATTAAATGCAAAGCAGACTTCAAAAATTCCACTTGCCAGGTACATAGCACTGTCTCCAGATTCCCAAATTTAGTAGTCTATATCACTAGAGTAAGGATTTCCGCATTTGCAGAGATATGTCCTGTTTGTAGATCCATACAAAGGTCTGTAGCCAAGGTGGTAAAGATCTAAAATCCCATTTGTTTATTTTGTCATGTAAATCAGGTCATCACAGTTCACAGATAGCATTTTGCACTGGTAGTAATTTCCGGATGGCTGCTACCTTTGGCCTTCAAGTTGTATATCTCTGGGACCATGGATGGGATATGAGCTGAGACAGTTTGCAGGATGGGTACTTGAGCAAGGAAGAGTAGAACAATGAAAGATTGAAGAGTAAATCTTGGAAAATAGAATCGTAAATGAAGGGTGAATATAAAGGGAAAGCAAATTGTAAAGGGCAGGCTTTTAGAAAACCAGAAAGAGCAGAAGATAGAAAATAAATTATTTATGGAAATTCGTAAGATTTGTTTCAGCAAAAGGAAAGAGCAATGAGCAGATTGCACTGTGTTTGGCTTTGTAGCAATGGACTCCTCCTGTAGTTTGTGGGTTACAAGTAGTTGAGGCATGCATGCTCTTCAGGATGGAAGCCAAGTGTTGCAAGCAGGGATTCTTGTAGCTTCACCTTGCACTGAAACAGTTTACCCATGCTAGGAACCAAAGCAGTCCAAGGACATTCTGAGAGAACATGCAACAGTATTCAACCAGGCAAACAGGAGAGCAGAGTTTACTACTACAGAGTACTCCTGCCCTTTGCTTCCAGGAAACCTTTATCACACAAATAAGGTAGGAGGTAGTTTATGCTAAAGTCCATTACTTGCAGTCCAGGTGTCTGTTTCCATTCATTGCCTTTAACGGTGCATATGTGGATCAATACAGTACGGACTTTACGTTCATAACAGTACAGACTAATGCCAGCCCAGTTTTCATGGCATGAACTTTACTCTTGAGAAACAATACAGGAAAAAAAGACTCTCAAAGGACATTTATAAAACTGTAAAAATTCTACAATGAAGTTACAGTCCACATTATTTACTTAGAAGCTCAAATGTGTTATCCCATTTGCCAGTGTATACTTGCACTAACCCTACATTCCGAAACAGCTGATAAGCCATCTAGCATTGGCATTAACAGTGTAGCGGCTGCATCACAGAGCTGCTGTAGTACAGAGGGCAAAAGTCTTCTGATAACGGAGTAAATGCTTAGGATAATTAGTATGCATTGAATATACACATCTGAAACAAGCTGCCAATAGTTTGCACCCTGAGCAGTCCAGTTTAAAGTTGCCTGGATTTACCTACATGAGCTGTGAATCACACCTGTCCAGACCAACTTAGATACTAGAGTAAAGCATCTCTTCAGAGTGCCTGAACACAGCCTGAGCACACAGGACCACTACACGCTTAACATACGTGCTCAACTAATGTAATGACTGTGGGTCTTAGGACACACGTAGCTGAAACAAAGGTACGGGCACTAAGATAATGTTTAGAAATGCTGTCTCAGACAACTGAGAATTATGATGCCATAGAATTACAAAATAGGCTTTCTGGAACAAGAGCTACTGACTCTTGCCAAAAAAAAAAAAAAAAAAAAAAAGCAAAGCAAGGAAACATAGAACAAACACAACCACCTAGTTACATAGTAGATAATCTCTTTTACTGATAATTTCTTTTATTTCTATTCATCTATGTCTTGCCTTTTTTTCATATCACACCTGGGTGACAGGCATGAGTTCACATGGAAGTCTCTAAACGCTCCTGATTTCTTCATAGGGATTAAATGTGTGGTTACTACCCAAATCCTTTAATATTGCTCCCATAGTACAATAGTTGAGAAAGCCTCTCTTTAGTATTGCAAAACTCTTTTATTTTGAGATAAAAGACAAACATTCCTGAATGCACAGGACTGAGTGGTAGGTGGAGTATCCACCTTGCAGGAAAAGCTGAGATTTTTCCAGTATTGGTTTTGTCAAAAAATATCCCTTTGTGAGATGAAAAATCTTCCAATTTTTACTTCAGCAAAGGCACTTTTTTCAGGATTATTGTTTTGGATTTTGGTCTTTGTGGATATGCTGTGTGTTACATGTATCGAAATGAAGCAATTACATACAAGTAAAGTAAAGCAAGTAAATGTAATAAGATTATAGGGTAGTTTTCCTGGTTCTTCAGTGTGTAGTGGGAGATTAAGTCCTAATTTTTCAAAGATGGTAGTGTTATTGTAGCAGGAAGAATCTCCTGATGTTATGAGGACTATTTACAATGTTTTTTAAAGCAAATAGTTGAGGCCTGATATTCCATGAATAAGATTTATAAGAAGCCGTGGGCAGCTAGTATGAAACTTGTGGAGACATTCTTGATATAGGTCTCGCTGTTCCCATATACAGACAAGCTGCTGTGCACTCCCCTTGAAGGGAGTGGCTTACAGTCAGGGCAGTTGCTCAGGCTGGCCACAGTTGGTTTGGTTTCACAGCTTGAGAAATGCTTTAACTAATCAGTGTTTGTCTTGCGTAACAGTTATACTTCACAGAGTATTAAAGGCAATACACTGAGGAGGTGAATGTGTGACTAGCATGCAAAATGGCAACTGAAAAGAACATGCTGCTGTCCTTAATTCTCACTGCTGGGATTACAGCACTTGTAGCTACTGGTAAGCTTCAGAAATGTTTTTCACTGTTCCCTTCTGGGAGGAGACTACCTATGGGAATCTCAGCCTTATCTGAGGACCTGGGCGCTCAAACTTGCTGCACAGAAATTAGGTCTGAATAGCAAATAGTTCTTCATTTCTTCTTTGTAATCTATTTTCAGGCATTTGTCTTTGTTGTTGTTGTTTTTACAACTAGTAAAATTAAATTCCTCTTGCAAAATTTTGTCTGCTGAGTCAGAAAAGACCAAAATGTGCCATGTTTTTAATTAGATACTGAGAATTTTCACAGTGATATTAAAATAAATCTTACCTAAATATTTACACCATTTGTATATGCCAGACTGTTTTTAGGTATATTAGAAGTTTTTTTCTTTTGTCTGTATCTACTATCGAGAGTCCCAAATATATATTGTGCATTCACAGATCCATATATTAAAAAGGAAATGCCTTTTCTTAATGAGTGTAGTCTATTGAACTTTTAACAACTTGGATCAAATGGATTATGATCTACACACAATTACTAATGTGTGTGCATAGTAAGAAAATATATATGATATACCTGAGGGAGATTATACATACAAACACAGTCAGAATGAAGGCTGAAATGATGTCATCCATACTGATAGAGTTTGTTGAAGCCTTATGTTTGAAAATAAGTTGTTTAGGCAAAAAAAAAAAAAATATATATATTTAGGTAGGTAAATTTCTTAGAAATTTTTCAATTACTAACCAATAGGCCACTCAATTATCTGAATTTTGTGTACACATCCCCCAGGACGAAAAGCAGAACAACCAGAAGTGGTGACCAACTATGGGAGTGTCCGAGGGTACCAAGTCAAAGTAAATGCAGCTGAGAGGAGTGTAAATGTCTTTCTGGGACTTCCTTTTGCTAAGCCTCCTGTTGGACCATTAAGGTTTTCTGAACCCCAGCCACCTGAGCCATGGAAGGGTGTCAGAGATGCTGCTTCCTACCCACCGATGTAAGACGATGAGAAAAACATTTGTCTTTGTCATGATTTTATATTACACGCAGTTCAAGGACACTGATAAGCAAGATGGTCAAAATCCACAAAGATAAATTTCTTGGTGTCATCTCACTACCACCTGCAATTGTTACAATGAATGCATTTCTAAAGATATCTTTATAAGCTGCTCTTTTTATTAAAAAGTGCTGTCTAATGGGCATCAGCGATGAACTAATATGGATCATCACTTGATCAATTATGTTTTATTTTGGGAGCATTTGGCCATTACATAACAATGTTTATAAACTGTGTAACTTTGGAGCAGAACCAGAAAGAAGCTGAAGAAATGCTGGAATAAAATACTGGAAGAAAAGAATGTCCAATGAATCACATGCTTAATAGAACATCTAAGAAACAGACCAGTTCTAGACTATATTATAAATATCTTATTCCACTTGTACTAGCGCCCTTCTTGGAGTGACTCAAGCCTGATATCTATAATTGCAATACAAAAAAACTATTGCAGATGTAAAATAATTACTTTGCATTTTCATTTAAGTAATTTATAGCCATATCCATTTGCAGGTATATTTCTGTAATATTTCGAAACATGCAAAATTATATCTGCCTGTCACTATGTACTGCTGTAGACCGTGACTCCTTTTTACAGAGCTTACTAACACCAAGTCAATGGAAGAAAATATATTAACGGTGAAAAAACATTTTATGTTTTCTGTTTCCAGCAATCTAGAAATGTACTAGAGATAGGTTTCTGATTCGTACTTGAAGTACATAAAAGCTACGCTTTGTACCACTGAGGTTTTAGTTATTTCTGTTGGTTTTTTTTATTTTATTCAGGTGTCTACAGGACAAAGTAAGAGGACAGTATTTTTCAGATGCTATTACTAATAGAAAAGAAAAAGTTCGTCTCCAAATGTCTGAAGATTGCTTATATCTGAATGTATACACACCTGTTTCTACAGAAGAACATGAGAAGTTGCCTGTAAGCAAAATCATTGTAAAACCTCTAGCAAACTTTATTGCTTCTGTGACTTGATGGAACAAACTGAGCCTGAACTTGAAACTTCTAAAAGCTTCCTAAGGATTATAATAATTTTACAGCAGATCTACAACCTGTACTATATGGAGACTTACAGGTGCAGTTCTCTAATGATGATCCAGTTACACACTTTCCACCACTAAATATTTAATTGAGCTTTAGTAGATACAAAAAAAAAATAATCCTATTTTACAAGTAAAATCTTACTGACACTTTACATCAGTAATGTTTGATTTCCTCAAAAAAAAAAAAAAAAAACAAACTGTGAAAAGTCACGGGGCACTGGTTTAATTTAAGTATTTAATGAAATCAATGTCTGTTATAAGGCTGCTACCCTCCATTTCGAAAGACTTCTACTGTCTGTGAAATTTAATCTGAAAGACTCGGGAGTGAAAGCACAAAATACTATATTTAGTTTATATCACTGGAGCTCTTACCTGTGCTGAATTGTTTCTGCTTTTTCCTTTCCAGGTCTTTGTATGGATCCATGGAGGTGGATTAGTTTTTGGAGCAGCTTCATCATACGATGGTTCAGCATTAGCAGCCTTTGACAATGTGGTAGTTGTAACAATTCAGTACAGATTAGGTATTGCTGGATATTTTAGGTAAGATATTCTATCCCAGTTTTTGCTAAGTGATTTCCAAAATTATATGTGCAAATCCTTTGTGACAAGACATGTAGAATACTTGCTTATGCAAATAAATTATATGTATCTTAATTACACATGCAAGTTGGGAACAATTTACAAGTCCCAAATCTGCTTCAAAATCTGGTCTTGCCTGATACTCTAATCTCAGCCATTTCTTTTTTAGTTATGTAGAGAGGCTATTTTGCAGCTGTTTTCTTATACTTCAGATTGTATTTATCTCTACCTTTTTTCTTACATCGAGCATTTAAACATATTCTTTCTTTCTAGCACTGGTGATAAGCATGCTCGTGGTAACTGGGGGTATTTGGATCAAGTAGCAGCTCTCCAGTGGATTCAGGAAAATATCATACATTTTAGAGGAGATCCAGGATCTGTCACCATTGTTGGAGAATCTGCAGGAGGAGTCAGTGTTTCTGCTCTTGTAAGTTCACAACAGTCATGAATTTTAATTAATTAAGGAGAAAAAAAAACTGTCCACATTCTTTCTTAGTACCTTAATGAAAAATCAGTGAGAGAAAAAGGTAGGGCTTTATAGTAAACCACGCATCACCTTGGTCTATAATACAATGTGATATCAGTGCAGCTTAGAAACAGACCAGATTGTTGAAAAGGTTCTTTTCATACACTAATCTTGTAGTTTAGACCCAAGATGTTATTCATCATCTCCTAATTTGAATTCTGGGGTTTTTGGCTTTTGCAAAATTTACCCTTTTGAGAAAAGTTCCCTGAGAGGAAGCCCTGTTGCCCATTTCCTGTATGCTACAACAGGCACTTGTGCAAAGTAACCCAGGTGAATAGTCATGATATGTGTACTAGACTGGCATTTTATGACTCAGTGATGATGCAAAATTTTTACATCAACACTGAGCATATTGATTAAGAGATTCTTCTGTTCCAGTCTCTCACAATTTGCTACAGATCACACAGAGAGCCTGGGGTTCAGTGATAAATGCACTTCAGCAGTAATTCGTTTGCTAACCTCCTACGTTCTGTCTAATAGTTGTTTATTCCCTTTCTGCAGCACAGCCAGACTATCCTTGACATAGTTATCTGTTCCATATCTGGCTTGCAGTGTAGTTCCATGAAGTCTTGGAAGCAAGGTGCCATGGAAGTTGAAGAGGCAGGCATGAACTCCTTATCCCTGATATTACTGCCAAAGACTTTTGCATAGCTGAATTATGGTCAGAGTCTACAGAATAACAATCCTATGACATTTGTTTTCAAAATATTTTAAAAGGCATTTCCTGATAATGAAATTCTAAGTCAGTGGTCAGAATGTAATTCTTGTAATTCTTGTAATGCTTGTTCTTGCTTTTTTTCAGGTCTTATCTCCTCTGGCAAAGGGCTTGTTCCATAAGGCCATTTCAGAGAGTGGTACTGCAGTCAGGATTTTGTTCACTGACCAGCCTGAGGAGCAAGCACAGGTGGGTATCTTGTGTTTTTTTTTTGCATGTGTGTGCATGTGTTTTTGTGTTTTTTTTTTTTTTTCTGATATTTTTGCATACCTTAAATGGTTTATTCTAAAAAGCGGCACTAGACCTTTTTCTTGTGAAACTGCAATCACAGTCTCTAGAGATAGTATTTCTGTGTGCAGATAATACATACTTAATGAATCTCTGCTTTCAAAATATGCAAATATCCACAGATGTCTGAGTGAAAGCAGAAGACTGAGGAAGCAGAGAGAGAAGGCAGGGAACAAGTACAAAATGTAAAGAAATACTGTAACATGTTATGTCTTTAGAAAAAGTTGAGCTGTAATTTTTGGCTGGAAAATGGCACCAGATTCTGACTACTGTTGTCTTTCCATCCTGTTTGATGCCTGTTGTGCTCAAAGAAACAAGACTTTATTCAATTTGGATATAATTAAAAAGAAGAGCTCACTTCAACCCATTTTTTTCACCTGCAAGAAAAAGATCTCCGGAAACCTCTTTTTGATAATCTGGGTTGTATTAGAGGCAATATTGTGATGAACTCTGTCTCTCTAATGACAGCTGAGAAATAATGTTACCCCAAAAAACTATACATCATTAAGAAAGGTGTAGCATGCTCTTTGTTATCATCTACATGTCTGTATTCTGAATATGGATCACTTGAGCTCCTTTATGCTCATGCCTTCTCAGCCCAGCATGATATTTACCAGAACAATTACCTTGGTCTGGTACTGTATGAAAATGTTTTGAAGAGTATGTTTTGTCTTTCTGCTCAGCCCACAACATGAAGGGTTATGAGAGCTCCCTATTCTCTGCATCTGCAGCTGAAACGCACCTGGCTTTGCTTGTCCTTTCTGAGAAATGTAGACTGCCACACACTGGACTCTCAGATTCAGTAACACAGAAGAGCCTTCTGTGGGAAGCATACGGATAATTAGTAAATTAAAACATGATTGTTCTTTTTATTAATTGCAGGGAATTGCTGCTGCAGCTGGCTGTGAAAAATCCAGTTCAGCTGCATTGGTTGAGTGCTTAAGAGAAAAAACTGAGGCAGAGTTAGAACAGATAACTCTAAAAATGGTAGGTGAAATTATACTACTTGCATTCAAATGACATTTCAAATTTTGTCATAACAGAGTATGCTGTTTGTGTATTGTAATATTAGGAGAACTTCAGTTTAATGTAACATCTGACTCTTTCTTCACCTTTTCAGGATATGACAACATTGCAGCTATGCTATACCTCATCAGAAAAATGTGAACAGGTTACTTCCCTTTAATTCTACATGGGCTTTGAGCTACATGTGTTTGCTGTCACACTCTACCAAGGGAAGGAAAAGAGCGTATTGAAACGTAAAATTTTCCTGGAGAATTTGAACATTAATTGATATCATATATTATGTCCTACTCAACATTTCTTGTCACTATACTGGCTTCCCTGTTCATTTGCAGTTTCAACATAGAAGTTAGTTCTTCCCTCACTGCCCCACACGTTCATACTGGGATTGAACTACCTAAGAAGAAGTGTAAATTGGATATCACCTATACTTCATGGATATTCAAAATATAATGCTAATCTTCACAATTTTTCTGTCTGGTGCAGAAAATCTGATGAGGAAAATTAAGAGAGAGCTTGAATACTATTACTTCGTATATTTTCACTTGGCACTTAATTTCTTTTGCTTTGCATCTATAGTAAAAATATGAAGATGTTTTCTAGAAGAAAAAAAAAATAATGTACTCTTGAAGCTTTCTTTTGTTTGTTTGTTTGTTTGTTTTTCTCCAGCCTCCCGTGTTCATCAGTGCATCTCTGGACGGCGTATTTTTTCCTAAGAATCCCAGGCAATTACTATCTGAAAAAGTGATCAGTGCAGTCCCATATATAATAGGAGTAAATAACTGTGAATTTGGATGGGTACTTCCTACAGTAAGAGACACATAATGGTTTTATTCATATATAATTTTGCTAATATAAGATTTCCTAATAAATACATAGCTTCTTTGTCATGCAGATGATGAAATTTCCTGAATTTACAGAAGGTCTGGAGAAAGATGTTGCACGTCAAGTGTTACAGAGCACATTAGCATTATCATTTAAGGTAAGAGACCATTTCCAGAATAACTCAGTGCTCCTTCTTCACTGGGCTGGTTCTATATTCATACTGCTGGAGGGATATATTTAAAAGTAGACTGTTCTTTTTGACAGCTTCCTAACTTGGGACAATAATTCCCAAACAGACAGCACAGATGGTGTATTCCTGTTGCTGCTAGTGATTGATAAACACAGAAAATGTTCTAAATTTCCATTCTAAATGCCCCGTCTTTTTTAAAAGGAGTTCTGTGGAAATCCAAGAGTAATGCAGTTAGCTAAGCATAGGTCTCTTGTGACATTCTGGATACCCTGGGTTATCTAAGCTACGTATAGTACTGGCAGGTATGACTCAAGACCTGTAGAACATACGGGCCTTTCTGAAGCAGCAGATGGAGACTAGAAAGGAGACCCTGAGATGTTTAAAATGGCATTGAGACCTACGTTTAGGCACTTGAGGTTTTCCTTCCCTGTAATTTGCAAAGTACTCAGTTTTCTGCTTTGTTTGAGCTCTCCTGAAGCTACTAAACATAGAAAATTGCAGATTAGTATGTAAGAATTAAGAACTTGATAAACATAGCCAGTACTTGTAATAGGTCATTCAGAGCCACGGATATGTATCATGAACTTGGAAAGGCAGAGCACAGGCTTGTTCTGAAAGGGAGTAAATGATGGCCATCTGCAGCAATAAATGAATTTTATGAAATCCTGCTGGATTTCTTTTCTCTTAAGAGAGTTATTTCCACAGAAGGGAGAACAGACTACCATTATCTATCAGCATCACTGACTAATATTTATCCAAAGATGTTTGAGGGCATCCTTTGTGATCTTGCAAGCCTCTTTCCCCTAAGAACATCTATACCTGGTAATGGTGTAACTCCCAACTCTGAACTTGGAGGTGCGCTCTGGCACAGTTGGGAATTTTCTCTGAAAGAAGGTAATGTTTGGGGTTTAGCCATAGACATGCAGGTAGCGTGCTCAGTTAATGCTGTTACTCCTTTTAATATTCATTGTCATTATAAAAAGTATCTTTATTATTTATTTCAGGATGCTACTTCTGACGTTGTTGATCTAGTATACAATGAATACATAGAGGCTGCAGAGAACCGTGCTCAGGTGCGAGATGGCCTTCTTGATTCAATAGCAGATCCTTTGTTCGTTTTTTCAGCCATTGAAGTGGCTAGACACCACAGAGGTGAGTCTCTAATTCAGCATCGATTAGAAGAAATATAGAATTATGTCCTTGGGTGTGTATGTGGACAGTGTGTATCACACTTCATTATCAAAAGAACTGATAGTGTTTTCATTTTATCAAAATAGCTTGTGATGAAAATTTATCATCTTTGATGACAGGCATTTTCAACACTAGCTCTCTTCTCTTTAATTTTATTTTCTACTAGATGCTGGCAACCCAGTCTACTTTTATGAATTCCAGCATCGACCAAGCTCAGCTGCAGGTGTTGTACCGGAGTTTGTAAAAGCAGATCATGCAGCTGAGATTGCCTTTGTCTTTGGAAAGCCATTCTTAGCTGGTGATGTATCCATGCTTGCTAAATCTTTTTAAAACATCATTGTTATTAATTGTACTTACCTGAGGGCTTTCAGAATAGAATATCTTTTAGAAATATTGGAATCAAAATAAGCATTTTCTGTCTTCAGTAGTAGTTACTTATCATGAAATCATTCATCTGCTGTTCTGTCCTAGATCTCTGCTCATATAAAACTCCCACAGCCCAGAGTAACGAGTAAAATCATAGAATGGTTTGAGTTGGAAGGGACCCTTAAAGATCATCTAGTCCAACCTCCTCACCCCCTGCTACAGAACTGATTACACTCTATTGGAATAGATTTAACTGATTTTTTTTATTTTTTTTTAATGTTGCTATTTCATCTCTCACTTGCAGGGAATGCTACAGAAGAAGAAGAAAAACTTAGCAGAACTGTTATGAAATATTGGACTAACTTTGCTAGAAATGGGTGAGAATCATAATGCTAATTACAGCTCAAGTTTTGTCTGTGCTGCCTGAAACATAATGGCAATACTTGTATGGTAGTTCCTATACATTTGGCAGAATTTAAGATAAGTATTGAAGCAAATAATTTCTGTTCTTAACAACTGCAAGAAAAAAAAACTTCTAAATTAGCCTGCAAACCAAACAAAATAAAATTAAATAAAAATCCAAGAGCAGTGGAGGTTTAGGTCCCAAAGTAATGGGAATTATTAATGTTGGCTATTCCAATGATGAGCATTTTGATAAAAACATCCAACTATTCTGGTACTAGAATTACATAATCTGAGCTCCTGTTAGTTTACTGAAATGATCTCAGCCTGAGAAGTCAGAGCACAAATGATAGGCAACTGGAAAGCTAACTTCTCATTATGTTGTTTCCAGAAATCCCAATGGAGAAGGCTTGGTACATTGGCCTCAATATGATCTGGATGAAAGATACCTGGAAATAGACCTAACACAAAAGGCAGCGAAGAAATTGAAAGAAAGTAAAATCAAGTTTTGGATGCAGCTTACAGAACAAATAATGAGTGACAGAAGAAGAAAACACACAGATTTATAAGAGTTGCAGAGGATACAGCTTCCTTTTAAAACCTGAAGTAAAGTCAAACATTAGTTTGTCAGAATGCAGAGTTTAATAATCACTTTCTAACTCACTAGTATGTAATCTGTTGTCATGATCACAGTGAAACGAGAGATTCAAGGGAAATGTAGAATGGTTGTGGGACTAAAAATCACTATTTAATAAATCACTATTTAATGAAGCAAGCAGGGAAAAAAAACCTGCAATCTTGCAGACTGAGCCAATGCTATCTACTCGGTGGATATCAAAACTGAATAATACTCCTGTGAGAAGGGGGAATGTAGGGGGAAAATTGGCAAATATATCGAAATCCATAATAAATTATGTATACAGAATATGTCTTAAGGGTCAGAATATGTTGTATGTTCATTCCACTTTTCTTTCAGAAGAGTCTTTAGCTGTCATTCATACAGCCTCTTTCCACTTTCTTTATGTGGAAATAGCTTGTAAGGAGCAGAGCATCCATCAGAAAACAGCTGTATGTAAAAAAAACAGCTGAGTGTATGGGCTTGGCATCTCACAAAGGAAGACAAAATCTCTACCTGCTTTCCTGTTTTGTAAATTGTTATTAATAAATGTTATTTTTGATTTTTTGGAACTTCGATTTCTTTCACCTAACTTATATAGGCTAGTTCAAAAATGGTATTGTGAAAGCCACTAGGAAGTCTAAACAAAGAATTTTTCTGAAAGTGCAAACTGGGAACTGTGAGGGCTCTTTCTTCCCAGGTGCAGTCAGGACAGGGTGGGACTGATGGGTTTGGCCTTGGGATACCTCCCTCTCCAGTCTGCACTGCCTGAGGCCTGCCTAGCTGCATGGCTGGATGTCTTGTGCACAAAGTGCTGTATGCAATAGAGGGACAGGCTGGGAACACGACAGAGACTTCTCTAATTTTTGCAATTTTGTCATTTCTCAGCTGTCCAGGGAGTGAGATGGCAGCCTAAGCTACTCCGTGCAGCAAGGTGGCCTTTGGTTTCAGGCTGCCCAAATCTGAATTTGGTACTTTGCTTAGGAGGCAAAGCTGCAGAGCGTGGATGGTCTGCACACATACACCAACCGCTGAGTTCAGGGTACAAATGTACATGTCATATGGTAAAGCAGCAGCTTGCATAATTATAAGGGTTTTCCTATCCATTTGCATGAGGTCTGTTGGCAGCAGTGCTGCCCATAGCTACGCAGCTTCTGTGTGAGAACAGGCTGGTTACCTGGATCCTACTGCCCCAAAGCAAGGGAAGAATAAAGGGCAGGTGAAGCCCTTTAAAAGTGAGCATGTGAAGTAGCAGAGCAGAGCTAACTGGTCTGGCACTGAAGTGGATGAAGATCACTCACCCAAAAGGTTGCGCTGCACAGCAGTGATTTCAGGAAAGGGTTGGTTAGGGGTGGTTACAAGGTTTCTTAGGATTAACTTGTAATAACACAAACCATTTCTGTAGAGATTACCTAGTTGTGACAGTTGTGGCCTTTGCTGATACATAAAATATATAAAGGATTAGTTACACCAGCCTAAACCTGGCACTTGAGTACCAGTACCAGTACCTTTTCTTTGAATTACTTTTTTATTCAGCTGAAACAAGGCCTTATCTGATTTTAAAAAATTGTTTTCTTTTGCCACGATCATTACAGCATCTTGGTTACCAGGGCAGTAAGCTTCACAGCAGTCTTGCACACATGCCTATGTCCTTATCTGGACTAAGATTAACATAAATCTTCCTGTTTCTTTCCCCACAGATTTAACTCCACATTATAAATAAATCAGTGCTTGGGATATGGAAGCAGTACCAGAACCCAGAAACAGGTAGGGAATACATAATAGGTGTGTTTTAAAAAATTCTGATTTAAAGTAGTCAAGGTATTTAAAAACTTTAAAAACCTGAAGTAAATTATGTTGCTAATGTCTGCTTGTGATTGAGTAAAAAAAAAAAATTATATTGCAGATTTGTTTATGATTGAGTAAAAGTGTCTGTGTAACTTCAAAATGTTGTAATTGCTTGATATTACCTCAGGTAATTTTAGCTCATGTAATGTCTTTACCTGAAGAAGGATTTCCTTTATACTGAAACAAATGGCCTGTTTGGATGTGGGTGTAAAGAAGTGCATGTAATCTAGACAGATAGTACACGACTGGCTGTTCTTCAACACTACTGTGTATATGCTGTGGTTATGTGCCACTCAAAAAGCCACAAACGAGCCCTGTTTTTTACTTAAAGTCCCCCAGCCTGGATTTTCCAGCTTTCGTTGCCGGACCCGATCCTGGGGGCTGCAGGGGCGGTGTGACTTTCTGCCCTTCACCCCTCCTGCCGAGGGCTCACCGCGCTCTGAGCGGAGCTGGGCGCCCGCCGACAGGACCCCCTGCCAAGACCCCACCTCAGCGGCGGGGCCGCGTCGTGAGATGGCGGCCGCAGGCAGCGCGCGCCCCCTCCCGTCCCGTCCCGCCGGGCCCGCGCATGCGTGTGGGAGCTCCCCTCGGCGCGGGGCTGCGTTGCGGTGCCATGGCGGAGGGGAGGCGTCCGGTGCTGCTGGGGCTCCGCGACGCCCCCATGGCCGGGCCGTGTCGGGAGGCCCCGGCCTGGGCCACCAACAAGCTGGGCGGCTCCGCGGTACGGCCGGGGAGGGAGGGGAGCGGGGAGGGAGGGCTCTGCCCCGAGCCGGGGCTGTGGGGCGGCACGGCCGCGGCTCGGTGGAGCCCCCGCGGGCGTCCTCCAGCGGTGCGCGTGGTGTTGGCTTGCAGGACGCGCTGCCCGCCCTGCGCCCGGCCGAGCCCCGCTGCGGGGCGTGCGGCGCGGCCCTGGCGCACCTGGTGCAGGTGTACTGCCCGCTGCGGGGCCTGCCCTGCCACCGCCTCGCCAACGTCTTCGCCTGCCCCGGCACGGGCTGCTGGGGGCAGCCCCGCAGGTGAGGAGGGAGCGGGATGCGCTGTGCTGGCGGCTCGGATACCCCCCCGGTCAGCAGCTCTGCTGCTTCAACGCCCTTGTCTTGTTTTCTTTCCATGTGGCACGCTGAAGCTGGAAGGTGCTGCGCTCCCAGTGCTTGCAGACTCGGGAAAAGGAGGCACGAGGTTGCAGTCTAAAGCAGGTACAGCCAGCAAGCCGCTTTCTTGGTGTCTGCCCGCGTGAAGTACAGCGTTAAGGAGGATTTCAAATAAAAAAGTGGTTAAGCCGGGTGAGCTTCACATCTATGTGTACCAGTTTAAGCAGCCATAGCTGCCCTGTAGAAATTGTGCCACGTGCTGGTTTTGAGTCACATGGAGAAGTCATCACAGTCACAGGTACAGCGAGCGCTACATGCTGCGTACTACAAGATCGATTTCTTACTTGTGATTTATGTTAGAGTAGCTTTAAAGTGGAGGTTGCAATCCAATTATATGGTTAAAATTGATATTTAATATCATAATGACTGAATCTACCTACACACAGTTTTTCAACTGTACTTTAAAGGACTGTGCTGCTTTAGGTTTAGCTCTTTAAGATGCTGTCTTTATTTTCTAATTTAAATTGATATATTTTTTTTTTAAATAACAACTTTAGTTTATCTGACTCAAGTATTGTTAAAGTATTTCCAGGATGTTTTTCCTGTGAATCTAAACTTTGCATATTGGCTTAGGGAGATTGAAAGGGGAGGCTGGCTTTCAAACTAATGCTGATAGGAAGCATGCTTATTCAGCTGGTGTGTTTGCAATATAATATTTTGGTATGTGGTAAATGAGTTTATATTCTGATAAAAATAGTGCAGATATTTATTGTTATTATATTCATCTGTATCTGCTCTTTGAGCTTGCTGTGGTGCAGTAACTGGTTCAGTTAAATATCTCCAAACCAGCTACTGTCAGTCGTGCCAACAGCCTAGATATGGCAATGCAAGCCCATGTGAAACACGAACTAATTCTTGCCCCATTTCTCCAGTTTGAGATTATTTTTTTTGCCATAAGTGTGCTGCTGTGAGAAGCACATATGGTGGTACCTGGTATTCTGAGGGTAACGGGCAAAAAAATACTAAGCATTAGGTTAAGGTTTTACTTCTCTTATCCATTACAGTAGTAAAACTGTATTTAAAGTGTATTAGGTAGCTCTTGAAAGTGTTTTTCTTCTTTTTTTTCTTCCCCCTACCCAGAAACAAGAACCTAACTTTTCTGCGAAGGACTGGTGTGACGAGGCAGATGACTGGGGAGTCTGTGATGGAGCAGAATCTCCTGTGTGTGCCCTTCAGCTGCTTGGCTTAAATGAAGTGGCAAGCAGCTCCTTGTCCAGAGAAGCAGAGTGTGCATCCCAGTTCCAACAGCTTTGCCTGTCTGAAGCTACAGATGTGTCAGGTTCCCTGGATACGGATCTTCCGGTCAGGGAGGATATGGTAACAGCCACTTCAGCTCCTGTGTTCCGTCCCTATTACATTAGTGTTGTGGATGAGGAAGACTATGCTGGTTTCCTTGATACAGATCATGCAGATGAGCTATGGAAGGAGTATCAGCAGAGAGAGGGTGTTGATTTGGAACATTTGATGTCAGAAAGGTGCGCGCAGGTTTGAATTTCATGCTGAAAGCAAAAGCTAAAGCTTTTCTTATTCCAGTTGCATTTTTAAGAGCTTAGCTACTCGAGAATTTTCACTAGAGACTGGGATGATGGTATCAGATGGACTCCTGGAGTTTTTGATAAAGAAGTTGTTTGAAAAACAATTTTTGGATGTAGCTGCTGAAAATATTTTCAATTTTAACTTAATATCCAGACCATTTCTTTTTCAATTGTATTAATGTCTACAGTGACTTTCCCTGAATTGTGAACCATGCTGAATTTTTTGATAACTACAGCTACTGTCAATTGCAGAATATGCATAGAATGGTTTTTAGTTGTCGTGTTCTGTTGATTTTTTTTTTTAATGTTGATGGAATCATAGAACTTGGATTATGCTTAAATTACACTTCTTTTAAATTTATAATTAAGAAAACAAGACAACTGCTGAGCAGTTACTAAAGGAATTATTTTTTTAGGTTTAAATGGGTATCTAGTAGAATTGAATTAGATGTAGTGGTCTGAAACATTTAGTAAGAGATGCCAAAGAACTAGAAGTAGGATGTTCAGCTGCAAGCTGAAACAGTAACCACCTCTTAATTTAATATGTATATTTTTTAGTGTATTTATTTTAATGTGAATGTATAGTAACCACTGCTTATTTGAAGCATGCATATTGTACTGCATTGAAATTTTTGTTTCATTTCTTGTTCTCATAGTTTTGCAGCTGAAGGTGATAAAGAAAAATATGAGAAGAGTGAAGTCAAAAGTGGGGACCACACATTCCATAAATTTATGAAAAAAATAGCTGTCTGTCATGAACAGATTTTAAGGTACGTTGATCACCTGGTTGTAACAGGAAGATACAGAGCATAGATATGGACTGTTAGTAAATCAACATAAATTATTTGACTGGAAATATTTATTTTTCTTAATTGAAAAATTTGCTGAGAGTGCTGTTACCGTGCCTGAGTGATAAGACTTCAGTCCCTGGTTGGACTTTCAGGACAAAGTATTAAGTGGATGAGAGGCAAAGCAGAATCAGAGCCCCAGATCCGTCTATAGGAGACCTTCTTCAACGTAAGACCTGATGAGAGCAGACCCACGCTGTCTTTAAAGACTTACTGAAATCCAGGTGTAGAGGTTTTCAAGAGATAGTTTTGAGGTGGAAGTGTAATGCGCAGTGGTGTGCTGTGATACACTTCCAAGGCGCTCTCCTCTTCTAAAGTTTTCTAATCTTACTGTTACTGCTTATGTCTCAGTCTTTGAGATGTTACTGAAGTAAGAAATTATTCATTTTAAAGCCTGAGTTCATTTGCAGCTTATGATTACCCCTCGTGACTGCGTAGACTTCACTTCCTGTAAATATGTTACTTTCATAGAAAAAAGCAGATTAAGCCTCAGAAAAACTTCTTTCCAAAAAGAGGAATTAATTGTGAATGAGAGTATATCAGAGTTCAAATAAACTTATTTGTAGTACGAGATAATACCAATAACTTTCATGGATCATACAAAGTATTAGTCTTTAACAACTTTATTCTAGAGAGTCTGCTGCAACCCATCTGGTCGAGCTGTCTCAGTTTAGTGACACGACCTTTGTTTATCAGGTTTCCAGAACCAGGTGGAACTAACTGGTACCTTTTTGATGAGGAGGTAAAGTCTGAAGGGCTGGTTATGCACATGAGAAATAGTAGAAACTTCCATTAATTAACTGTCAAAGACTATACAGAAAAATTACTGATAGAGAGTGCAAGGAACGTTTTCAGACAACTTTTTTCCACTGGATCTATCATTTTGCAGTATTATGCTCTTTGAATTTTCCATTTTTCCAAAACATTGCATCCAGTGACCCCTGTGAGTATCGCTAGTTACAGTCTTTATGCAGCCCTCCCTTGTCCCTTCAAGAGCATTGTGAATATACGCAATAGGTGCCTGACACAAATGTTCAAACCCCATTTTTCCTGGGCTGCCGGATCCCTGTTGAGCTCTAGTTTGTTTAATTGAGTCAGGTACGGTATATTTTGGAGGTGTCAATTTAAAGCATTTGTCTCCTTTAAATCCAGCTCTTTTGTTAAGACTTTCCAGGTGTTGACGTTCGAAAGTCCAACTTTGCCATCTTTAATTTTTGTTGAATGACTCATCTGAAACTTAAGCAATGATTCTGGCTCCTAACAATGTTTGTGTGTTTTCCTATGAAATCTAGATTAAAAAAATAAATGTTTTTTCCTTTCTTCTCTTAAGATACTCCTGGGGTGGTCAGCCTTTATTCATAACTTGTCCTCCAGCCAACTTTAATGAAGATATTCCAGCCTGCAGTAATTGCGGAAGCAAAAGAATATTTGAATTTCAACTTATGCCAGCACTGGTCAGCATGCTGCAGAGCGATTCAGGTTATTGGCTTTTGACTTAGCTAAATGAATATCTCGGAAACAGTCACCTTGTTGGTAAAGTTCAGTGAACTGTAATTTGGATTGTTTCTTGCTAGCTATAGGCACTGACAAGCCTAACTACAGTGGTCATAGAATTATAAAGGTTACATACGGGTAGGTATATGCATATGGATTATACAGGTAATGTTTCCATTATAGGTTCCGTTAAGCAAATGATGTAACTGGTTTATAGGGATTCACGGATTTCAGCTTCATTTGCTCCCTAGTGAATTGTCATAACAACAATATAGATAATTCCATGACTTTGGGAGTAATTATTACCTTTTAAATGAGGCCTTGGAAAATAATAAATATTGTCAAATTGCAGACATGTAAGAAGCTCTTTGAAAATTCTCAGTCAGCTTGCTTTAAAATCTTTTAAATTAAAAAATGACGTCTGTAGGAGACTGAATATGAAAAAATACTTTTTGAATTGGAAGATTGAACTGCAGTAATAAGCAATAGCCGCTGTCTAATTTTTCTAATACATGACATCCCTTTATTGTTTTGTTTTTAGATCTGTCAGTGGAATTTGGGACTGTTATAGTTTATACATGTGAGGAAAGCTGTTGGCCAGCCAATCATCAAACCCCTCTTGAAGAATTTCTTTTTGTACAAGAAGACCCTGATCAGAAACTATTTAAATAAATTGTTTATTTGCAGAGATGGGAAGTCTGTTTTATTCTTTTTTTTTTTTTTCTGCAGTTGAAAGTACGTAATTATACAACAGAGTTTTCCTCAAATGTGGTGAAAAATGAAATTGATTTGATGTCATGGTGCTTATTTCGTGGAATAATCTACAAGTTAAGGTGCCTCTAAAATGCAGCCACAGAAAACTTGCTTACTTTGTTTACATGTGCAAACAGGAATGTAGAAGTTGTTTCAGGATTCTAGTTACACTTTTAAACATGGAAACTTTTAAACACAGGAAGAATGTAAAGGAGAAAGGTCGCCTAACTGCACTCTGTTGTTATACTTTGCATTGATCAGTCTAATGGGATCCAGTTCTTAGAAACTACCAGCAATGAGAAGCTTAATCTAAGTATTTAAAAAAACAAATCTGCTTTATTTGTATTGATGACAGATTAGAAACTTAGTGAGTGGGCAGTGGCTGAGAGGGCCTTCCTGTAGCTACAGTTGTCGTGTGAGGAAGCTTTCCTGTGTGTTTTTCTATTGAAGGATGTTACATTTGCAGAGCTAGATGAGCTCTGACAGTTACTTGGGATGGAGAAAGTGAAAGCTTTTGTTAGCACTTCTGTTCTTGTGGGTACAGAATGGTACAGCACCTGCTGTGTTACTGCAGCATAGTGCTTGCAAGCTGATCACACTGCTTTAGTTAACAGTCTAAATTCTTCTGTGAACTCCCTGTTGGTTTAAGCTAAATTGCAGTATTTTAATTGACTTAATGGAGGAGTAATTTAAGTAAGTGTCCTTAAAGCTTTTTGTGCAGGCTGAATGCCACGGCATAAATTAATCTACTGAAGTTTTAAGAAAGTAAGAGGGGGAGGGAGTTACAATAATGAAATGTTTTTGCAAAACTGCATTTCTAGAGATGACTTGTAGCTTACCATGTCAGTGTTCAGAGGCGAGTCGGTTAGCTTAGGTTAAAAACTGCTACACTATAGTTCTAGAGAGTGCCTGAGCTCCGCGGGGGTGCCAGGCATGCCCTTGTCCCTCCGTGGCAGGTGGCCGAGAGCGCTGGGGGAGCTGCCCCGACACGAGCTTTGCCCCCCTCCCGGGGCTGCCCCGAGCGGCGGGAGCGGGTCTCGAACCCGCGGCTCCCCGCCCGGCCCCGCCCGAGCTGCGGCGCCCGCTGCCGCCCGTGGGGGCGGGCCGGGGCCCTCCCGCCGCCGGGGGGCGCTGCGGGGCCGGGCGGGCGGCGCTCTGGTGCGCGCCGGGCTCGCTGTGCGGAGTGCGGCCCGGCTGAGGAGAGCCGCGCCGAGCCCCGCCGCGCAGAGCCCCGCCGAGCCCGCCCGCCGCCGCCGTTCCCCCGCCGCCATGTCCGCGCCGGTGTCCGGCCCGCTGGGCCGCGAGCTGGCCGAGGCCGTGGCCCAGGCGCGGCTCTTGGTGGTGGGAGCCGGGGGCATCGGCTGCGAGCTGCTCAAGGACCTGGTGCTCACCGGCTTCGGCAACATCGACGTGGTGCGGGCCGGGGGGGTGGTGAGGGGCGGGGGGCGCGGGGCCGCCGTGTGGCGCGAGGGGCGTGAGGGGGGGCCGGGCCCCGCCGCATTCTCGGCGTGCGTTCGAACTGCCGCGGCCCGCCAGCGCCGCCGGGGGCCGGGCCCGGCACAAAGGGCCGCGGCCTGCGGGCGCCCCCTTGTCCCCCGCGGGCAGCCCCCGGGCTGGGGCTCGGCTCTCCGCTCGGCTCTCCTCAGCGCGGCCCCTGCTGGTGCCGGGGGTAACGGCCTGGCGGCGGCGAGCGGCGCGGGGGGGGGCTGCGTTTTGGGGAGCCGGCCGTAAAGCTGTCAGCCCCGCGAACCCGCCGGGAGAGCCGCCCGCGGGCTGCTGCTGCTTTCGCTTTTGCTTCCCGATGGTAATCTGTGGGGGCAGGAAGGGCAGAACCGAGGGGATGGCAATGAAATGACCTGCTTTCCAGCCCCTTACTGCGTTCTTACGGTAACCCTGAAAAGCGTTTTCATACTTCGTGTTAAGAAGTCAAGGGAGGACAAACTGAGCACAAGCCTGTTTGGTCGAATACGTTTTTACTTTTCAGTGCTTTGCCATGAGCCGCTTCAGTGGCAGGTTGTAAGAAGTTTGTTTCTGCGTTAAGACTTGTTGAGCAGAGCTCATTAGAAACAGCTTTTCTCTAAAACTGTATCAGCAGGCAGAGGAGTCCGGTTACAGGTTTGCACTGCTATTCATATAACTCAGGTCTCGCCACCAAAATATTTTTTTAAAGATTTGTATGATGTGCTAAAGTGTAATTCCTCACTGTCCCTTTGATTTGAATCTGCCAGCGAGAGCCTATCAAATTTTAACGTTATATGAGTGAACTAAACTTACGAAGGAAAGCAGAAGCCTGCAATTTCTGCAGTTGTTTTTTTCCTCCTTACTTACCCACCTTACTGTGTCATTTGTGTGCTCCTGCAGTCCATTGAAATAGAGTTTAGTATCTCCTGATTTTCCAGTTAGTCATTAAGCATAAATCTCATTGGGGCATGCTTATTGTTTCCCTTATTTTAGTTTGATTTTTTTGGATTGTCTTTCAAGTCTGACTTGGTTGGATTCCATTAACTTAAGTATATGTTGGATCAGGGCCATCTTAATTTAAAAATATTACTGGCAGTGTTTTATGCAAGAGAGTAACGTTTTGATAACATGGAGTGGATGGGCAAAAGACAAGGTGAGAGCAAAAATAGAATCGTTGTGCAAAGAGGAATATTGATATCAGTAGAAGAAATTGTTTTTGTCAGCATTCGTGATATTGCTGGGAGTTTTGCTTGGTTATTACAGACCAATAAACTCTAAAACTGAAAATGTTTTATTTTTTGTAGGTAAACTGAAAGTTTTTTTTAACAAAACATTAATACTAAAACAAATAGAATTTTGAACACCAGAAACATGTAACTTTATTAAGTACGCTTTGTTGAAACGCAATATCCTTCTTCTTGTGAATCAAGAACAAAATTAAATTAGTCAAAATCCAAGTCTAAATTAAGAACACGATTATGTATTCCTCTGAACTTCTGAGGTATATTCCTTCTAACTTACAGAAATGGGAATTACAAAAGTGTAAAGTTGTTTTAATGCAAGAACTGTCAAATTCTGATCATTCTTAGCTAAATCATAGTTTTGGTTGTTGTCTGGTGGTCTCAAGTATTGTCTTGGAGGAGAACTTCCTTTGCTTTTTTGGTCTTGGCAGTACTGCCAAGGTCAGTTTTCAGCTGTAGCTTAAGTCATTTGTTATCATCTCCAGTTAAAGGGCTAAATAAAGGCTTTCTGGGGAGTAGATGTTTTGGCAGAATTATGCACTTAATCAGTTTCACTTCAAGTTCTCAAACTTCATGGCTTTGGACTGTGCAAGCATTCTGACTGTGCCTTACAAGAAAGGTGGTAGAAGTGTGTTTTCAGGCAAATATTGTTTTAGTTAGGAGATGCAAGACCATAGCAGTTGGTTATGAGGATACTATAGGTAATAAACACCCTGTACCTCATAATGCATTTTTGAAAGAGTTTGTATTTTTGATGAGTTTATATTAATGAGTTTGCTCATTACCCGCAGGTTCTTTTGTGTATTTTTTAAAATAAAACTATTTGGCTATTGCAGCTTAGTACATTAATTTTTAATTCTTAAATTAAAAATACTTCCTTCAGACGACAGTAAGTTTAATCTTGGTACCTGGATCTTGCATGCAATGAGAAGTGTGTGCATACCTTTTCTCATTACTCGAGTTTGGTTCCTAAAATGAAAAGCCGATGAGAAGCCCCTCAGCAGGTCGTGCTTACACCTCCCGCTGCATGCTCTGGCTCTCTGTACGCCACAGAGCTGAAGGTGCCGTGGTGCTGAGGGTGTCGGCATTGCCAAGGGAGCTGGGGGAAACGCTGCTGAGGCTCAGGAGTTGTCTCCCTCCCCCCTGCTATTTAAAAATGTTAGGGGCATGAGAAGACTAGCGTGAGTATAAAGGAAAAATAGTGGCAACAAAGAAATGAATAAATCTTAATTCTTGTGGTGGGGAGCAAAGACATTTGCAATTAGGATGTTCACGTGAGTATATTAATGAATAGAAACGTGGCTCTTAGGGGAATTAAGGTCATGGCATACTTTCAGGTTGTACTTCATGAATTGTGTATGTTTTTTAAACATCTTGATTGCATGACTGGATTTTTTTTTTTAAGTGAACTTCATAATTTTTTAATATGCACTTAAGCAGTGGGTTCTGGTGTCCAATCGTAAAAGCTTGCCCCGCAGTGTATGAATTAGATGACAGTGCAGCTCTCAGTTTACTCTTTCAGTTGCTCAAAGCCATGTTCAAACATAAAGGAGAAGTGCTAATTAGTGTGCTGGGTAGCCTTTCCTGGACCTTGGGGAAGCACGGCGCAGAGCTCTGTTCAGGGTGACTAGTCCCGTGTGGGGCCTGACCGAATCCCTCAGTATTTCCTGAGTGTGTACACTGTGCTCCTGATGAATTCTCACTGCAGTCTTCATCCAACAGTAAATAGGAGAGTCAGTTATTGACTTTCTATTAAATATTCTGCCTACGTATCTCAAAATTTTATGTGCAGTATACTGAGGACTCTTTCTGAAGAAAGTTTGTTGTCATTAAGCTCTTAATTTTTGAGATGATTCCATTGTTAATAATTATTTAAAATGAATGGATTCCTGAAAATGAATAAGGGACCATTGTGCCTTTACAGTTGCTGTAGTGCAGATGTAATAACTGTATGCAGGTCTGAAAAAGACCCACTGCATAAACTTTACAGATCCTATCACATTTGCTTCAAAATCTATTATTAATTTTGTTCCTTTTATTTCTGTAAAAGTGAAATGGTTGCCTTTTCTGTGTTTATAGATTGATTTGGATACTATTGATGTCAGCAATCTCAACAGGCAGTTTTTGTTTCAAAAGAAACATGTTGGAAGATCGAAATCACAGGTGAGGAAAAAGTCAAGGCTCAAGTCTTACTTATTCAGTATTATTTTTATTGACATTGTTAGAAACATGTCACAATTTTGTTTATGCTGTTAAGAGTAAGTGTTAGTTGGTTGCTCGTGGCTGTCTATAACATTGCATTTAAAAGTATTAAAATCTGTTAGGTAGTCAATTTACTCGATACTCAACAGGTATAGAGTCTCTTTAGAAAGATGTAAGAAATAATAAGTGTTGTTTTTGTTTTGTTTTGTTTTTATTTCTAGGTTGCCAAGGAAAGCGTGTTACAGTTTTCTCCAGAAGCTAATATTATAGCTTACCATGATAGCATCATGAAGTATGTTTGTTTTTTAAGCTCTAATTACATGTCTTGATTTTCAAGTACTGTTATTTAAATGCTTTAAGATACTTTACAAAGCTTCTGCAATAAGAAGAAATAGCTGTAAATAAGAGGCTACCATGCACCTGAGTAGGAGGAGTGTGAATTTTGCATGAGTTTTCTTAAGCTCTGATATTTGTAGTTGTTTGCTTATATGTAATTTGCACATTATTAGCAACATTTACTACATAAATTTCTACACTGTAAGGATGCCCTAATGAGCAATAATTAGATGAAAACAAATGTGAATGTTGAGTCCATGATTTAAAAAAACAAGGTTCTTTGTATGTATATAGATAACCAAGTAATATTTATATCGCTCATATGATATTATTATGCCCTGAACTGTTAGAATCTAGTCTTTGTGTTCCATAACAGATTAGTAAAGTACAAGATCATGTAGGTTTTCATTAGCCATATTTCCCACATTTAAATGCATATTTGTCCTTTTTTAAGGAAAAAAAAAAGTCATGTTCTGTAATATTAAGGTTTCAGCTCTGATACTGCTGTTAGCCACTGAAGCGTTGGCTCATTGCATCCTTCTCCTGAAACTGTAAAACAATTAATCCTATTTCCTTGCTACTCTGTCATCTTTGCCACTGCCTTCTTTAAGTCAGAAAAATGCAGTGTCAGGGTACTAAAGTGTCAAGATTTTAAACTCTCTCATCTTGGCTCCTAAGGGTATGGAGGCACAATCAAAACCAATTGAATTATGATATAATTCAATTATATATAAAATATAACTATAATGAATTATTAACAGTCTGATGAGCTGGGGAAATTACAGTATGTTCATTTTACCCTCAGCTGATGGTGTTTAAGGTCAGTGATCAGAGCTCAGCCAATTTACTCATTAGGTCAGAGCAGCATAAACACTTTTTCCATTGTCTTCCTATTCCATTGGTCATAGTAATAATAACTGGAAAAGTTTCCTTCCAGTGGCATGAAATTCATGCATTTACGCAGCTTTAAAATGGGCAGAAGACAAAGGGGGTAGTTAAAGGCTAGCAGTAAATTTATAGTACGTATAATTTATAGTGCTTTTTCCATATATGTAGTTTCTGTTGTGGTGTAATAACCAACAACTTTGATATGCCGTATTGTTTTTCTTTTCTGTAGCCCTGACTATAACGTAGAGTTCTTCCGCCAGTTTACGTTGGTTATGAATGCTCTGGATAACAGAGGTGAAGTTTTCACTATGATTTTATATTGGAGATAAGAATACTGTTGCTTGTTCCCAGGAACAGAACTTTAACATGTTATACTATAAGTACTTAAGCAATGTTAGTTAAATAACAAGCATCCTCCTAAGCCAGCTGTAGTTTGACTAATATTTTTGTTCTTCACTAGAAACTTGAAAGTGTAGTAAGTGCTTTTACAGGTGCTTTGTAAGTAAACATTGGCTGCTGTGTCACTGCTTTATGGGAACTGATGTGCGTTGTGTATACATATATAACTTTGTTCAGTTGTTTGCTGTGTTTAATAGTGTCAATATATTTTGTTTTAATTGGAAAATTGGCTTTGTGAAAAAGGCGTAGTGCTCTTTATAGCAAAAATAAGGCAGATTCAGGGTCAGTGTGTGCATAGGAGGCTAGTCTGTGTTTGGTGAAGTCAAACTTTTTTCTAATTATTCAAATTTTTCTTTACAACCTCTTGCTTTGCAGCTGCCCGCAACCATGTGAACAGGATGTGTCTGGCTGCTGATGTTCCTCTGATAGAGAGTGGCACTGCAGGCTACCTTGGACAAGTAACAGTTATTAAGAAGGTTAGGTTCTGTGTTACTCTTGTCACTAAGTTTAAATCATTGGCTATTTTAGACAACAGGGTGTTGGGCGTTCTGAGATAAAGTTACAGTTCATCTGATAATAGCATATACTATCAGTAGCCTTTGCAGCGTGACAAGTAAATATTTCACTTTTCACCAGGGAGTGACAGAATGTTATGAATGTCATCCTAAACCAACTCAGAAGACTTTTCCAGGCTGCACAATCCGAAATACGCCATCGGAACCTATCCATTGCATTGTGTGGGCCAAGTATTTGTTTAAGTAAGTTGTCTTTTTATTATTTTTTTTAAATAGATGCTGTGACTCACTCTCTTTCCGTAGGTTTCTAAACCTACAGATTAAGAAATAAAAAAGACACACTTCATTTAAAAATTAACGTGGATTATAGTGAAAATCTCCAGTTCTTTGGCTTTTTTTTTTTTATATATATACAAAGATAGCACATCAGTTAGTACTGAGCTGTTCTGATCTCACATAAAATCTGGCAGAAAAGTTTGTCAGAGCAGTGTAGCCTGAGGATGCTTTATCCTTGGCTTTTGTATGGAAGTTACATTTTTCAGCATAACAGTTGTATTAACAGAGATAAAGGTTGCAGGGATCATGGAAATAGATGAACTGTTGAATGAGTCAAATAGATGTTTTACTGTATTAATTTTTATATTGGACTTCTTGTATTGTCAGTGTTCAGTCTGCATGTGACAAATTCCAACAATTGAAAAAGCAATGTATGAAGTGGCATTCTGATAGCAAGAATTCTAAAGTGGATATATGTCAGATAGCAAATATTTGAGTCGTTAAACAGACATGATGAAAATCTAGTGTCTTATTGTTGTTTTATATTATAATATAGCCAGTTGTTTGGAGAAGAGGATGCTGATCAAGAAGTCTCTCCTGACAGAGCTGATCCTGAAGCTGCCTGTAAGTGTGATATAAACTGGTAACTTACCCTGTTACTAAAATGTTTTATGTCACAGATCGACTTGCTTCTGTCCATTTCGTAAAGTTACATTTCAACCCCACATTCTTCTAGGAGGATTCCACTTACAGTGCCCATGGACAATATGAATTTTGGTTGTGTTTACGGCACAGATATTTGTGTACACCATGCATACTTTAGTTTCCTCATACTACCATTTATTAAAAGTTTGAAGCAGGCTCAAGGTGTTTTTTTTTTTTTAGTTAACTCAATGCACTGTGTATACCAGAGGTCTTTGTGTGGCCAGTGTGCAAAAAAAAGCCTTCTCTGAATGCCAGTGTTTTAGTAGTCAGCAGTCAGAACTGTAGCCCTTGTGGGCAGCCTAAAACATTAATGAAGTGATTACTTCAGCTGTCGTCAAAACCTTTTAATACAATCTAAGATAGGTCACTGTCGTGCACTAGCTCTCTTCAGAGACAGTGTGGGTAGAGCAGCTGTGAGGAGCACAGTCATTACGCTTGGTAATCATGAAATGCCAGTTAATACATCCAGGTGTGTGATAAATGATTTAGATGAATACGCTTATATATATTCAGAGATTCCTGTTCCCGCTGGAGCAAGCTGTCTTCTCCATGTGCACACAGAAGTGAAAAGTGAATTTGATGTGAAAATTAGGTATTACTGATCTTCACAGAGCAGCATTTTTTTCGGTATATTTGGATTTGATGGAGTAATTCCGTCCCTGCATCTGGGAGGCTTGCCTTCTGAACCAAGGACTGAAAACTGAGTGATATTTGTAGTCACTCTGCATTCTCCACTCCTAGCTGAGGGATTGCCAAATTGGGAAACAGAGAGATCATGTTTGAACTCTTCTAGCTTGAAACACTTCCTCATTTATCTGCATAGGAATTATGCCCATTGTGAGTGATGTTTTTGTAGCTATTCTTTATTTTTGTATGGACAGTAACTGTAGTTACTGTAAAGTTGAATAAACATCTTTGCAGCTTCTCCTTTTGGATCCTTTCGAGTGGTGGACTTGGGAGAGGGAGCTCAGATCTGCCTGGGATTCTTCAGATTTTCTGTTTATCGGATAGCATTCACCTAACAGGTTGTTCCTACATGAAGTCCTGAATGAATAGCTAACTCTTAAGATAGTGACATATAAACTCACTTTAATCAACAACTGCTGGAATACTTGAAGGTAGCAGACGTAATGCTGCTTACTTGAAGAAGGATATCAGGGCAATTAGAGGAAGGGTTAAGCTGTAGTGAGCATATTAGCGAGAGGCTTCGTATCTGTAGCGAGCAAATTGTCAGTTGCTATAATGCTGATTACAAACATAGAATCATTTAGGTTGGAAGAGACCTCTAAGATCATCAAGTACAACCGTTAACCTAGCCTGGAAAGCTGCATCAGTTGTGGTGGGTACAAAGCTGAGAGAGGCTGGGGCCTTCTGCCAGGAGGATACCATCACTCCCTGGTCAAACTGGCAAAGCTTGGGATGCATTGGCAAACCTGTGGACAAGTGTATCTGGTTTACTCTATTTTGAATCTGCAGGGGGCACTCTTTTATGAGGAACCTAAAGGAGCGTAGATGTTATGGGCAAAAAAGGATGAGATCCTGAAGTGGATAAACTACGTAAATGGTACAGATAAGTCTTGATTAGAGGAATCTCTCAGACTGGGGATAGAACCAGTGCTGTTCAGCGTACACGATAAAGTAAACTCACTCAGAATAATAAAGATGATGGCTAAACATTAAAAGTAGCAGACAGCTTCACAATACAGAACGACTAGGCAATGAAATACTAAGTAGTTTTTGGTGCAGATTAATATGAAATGATGTACTGGCGAAGGGCAGAACATTCACAAATTTACATATAAAATTATGGTCTCTGAGTTGATTTCCTCATTCAGTCAAGATTTTAATAGTTGTCTGAAAACATCAGCCTGCTGCTTAATAGTAATCAAAATAGCAATTGCTGGATGTGACTGGGAAAGAAACAGACTGAATAGCATCTGCATGGATGGAATTTTTCTGTATAGGGCTGGCCAGAGGTAGGAACTGATGCTGTCTTCAAGCTCTAACCAGATTAAGACTTCTCAGCCAGTAACAGAGACTGCTAAAAGAGGATGGTTAGAGATTTATGAAATCACAAAATAATGTGGAGAAAATTAAGAGGAAACAATATTCATTTTTTCCACCAATGAAGAATTAAGTGGCAATAAGTGAGGCTAGTGGACTGTAGTTGTAGAAACAAACAGGAGCAGTTGCACTATGTCTAATCTAGCTCTTATTGGGAACAGTAAAGCCATTTTATAGACCCTGAATAATTTTGGTTATTGACTAAGGGAAATGTTTGGATGTGGTTTTCTTTTTTCTTTCTTCTTTTTTTTTTTTTTAAATAATTTATTTTGATAATACTTCATTAATAGGGGAGCCAGCAGAAGCAGAAGCCAGAGCACGAGCATCCAATGAAGATGGTGAGATTAAACGTGTTTCAACTAAGGAGTGGGCTAAATCAACTGGATACGATCCAGTTAAGCTTTTTACTAAGGTATTTTTTTTACCCCCAATAAATGTCTTTATTTGAAGTGTATGAGGTGCTTTAAAGTCAAGTCAAAACCCAGTTTGAACACATAATACTAGCCATCGGTCATACAACTATGCTATGACTTCCACCAGTTTTGCTGTTGTGTTGGTCTTGTTGTTTTGTGGTATTCCATCTGTGTCTGTATGGACAACTTCAACAGCTTGTCCATATTGTATGGGGGAAAAAATCATTCAAATTACTTTTAATGTGAGAAGGTAAACTGTTGAATTCTGTAGGCGTTTTAGTAGGCATAAACAGAACCAGTTTGAGGACCAGAAAGCAATCATTCATGCTATGTATATAATCAGATGCTGGTATAACAAAATACAAACTGTTCTAGGAGTTTTCTTTCTAAATAGTTTCTAAAAGTGATAATTAGCGGAAACTAGTATAGAATGTCATGTTGATAGGTAGTAATAATTTTCCTTGGAAAATAAGTTGGCATGTAGGTAAGAGTATCTCGGGGAGAGTATGTGAATTGCTGTAGAGATGGCTTCAGTAGGCACATGGAGCCACTGTTTGGACTGCTGTTTCTTTATTTTACGCCCCCCCTCCCTGAATTAATGAGAACTGTCTGCTTTCTGCAGTAAATGTTAGGAGACAGGGAATAATAAGTTTTTCAAATCTGTGTTGTTTCTTTTTCCTGTGGGGTTGAAAATATAAAATATATGATTTTATATATTCGGTTAAATATTTTCAAGGAGAAAAGCAAAAACTGAAATCTAATGCTGATTTTCCAGTGTCAAAGGAGGTATAAAAATAAAATACCTTTTTTTACCTCTTACATTTTATTTTTTTAACGTTTTCTAGCTTTTCAAAGATGACATTAGATATTTGCTGACCATGGATAAGCTGTGGAGGAAAAGAAAGCCTCCAGTGCCTCTGGACTGGGCTGAAGTACAAAATCAAGGTAATTGTTCCTCCTCATGGTGTGTATTTGTAAGTCACACCTCCTGTTTCTTAATGCATCACGGTGACATACATTTTCTCCCTGTCACAGTTGAGTACTGATACTTAACATATTACTTCTGTATGACTCCTGGAGATTTTTAGTTTTTCACAATATAGAAAATATTTTTTTTCTAAAAACTGTTTTGGAATTATTTCAGATACTCGGTATCAGTCATAGAAAATTTGCATTTCACAAAATTAAATACCAGAGACCTTATCTCTCATGCACTGATGAATTTATCTCTAAAAGTTGATTTCTGGTGAAAATTTACATTTGCTATAACTTGTGCACATCTATTGATATGGTATAATATAGCTATTAGTTACAGTAGAAAATGTGGATTTTTTTTTAAAAATCTTGGCGCAACTGTAGTTTAAGAACACTGTTCTTCACTTAGAAAATAATTATTTTTTCTGAATTAGCAAATCATTAGCTCTTTGGGAGAACTTCAGTGGAATTTCTAAATATTCCTCATCTTACTATTTTTTTTTCCTTTTCTTGAAGAGAAAAACATATCTGACCAACAAAATGAGTCCTCCTCGGTTTTGAAAGATCAGCAGGTTCTCGATGTCAAGAGTTATGCACACTTATTTTCAAAGAGTGTTGAAACCCTGAGACTTCACCTGGCTGAGAAAGGCGATGGAGCAGAGCTTATATGGGATAAGGTTAGTTTACCAAATTTGTAAGAAACAGTTATATTCTACATACATACAACAAATGTTGGACTTCCTAAGTTTCACTCAAGAATAGTACTACTAAGAACAAAAATGGCTGACACATCACTGAAAGTACTTTCCATAAGTAAACTCCATAAGTAAGCATATACATACTTTATATGTTTTGTATTCCATTGAGTGTCAGGATTAAGTATTGTGATGTAAAATAACAATTCACCAACTTTAAAAAGCACACAAACTCAGTAGTAGTTGCAATATTTTCATTTTGACAATATTTTAATAATGCCAGTTCATTTTTCCTTTGCTCTAGCTACCTCTAAAACTTGCTCTGACATAGTCGTTTGTTGCTAGAGTTCTGCTGAGTTGGAAGTCATTAGTGCTGAGTAAGTGTGCAGTGTATTACAAGTTTTGCTGGAGAAAAACGAAGCAAATCAAGTCTCCCTTAGTACTAGAGACCGTGATCTTCCTGTACTCAGTTGTCACTGGCATAAGGAAAAAGCAGTGTGTAAATACAGGGTGTTGACAAAATAGTAAAATGATATTACAACAGTTATTAAAAAAAAACAAAACAAAACAAAAAAACACTTTCTTAAAAAAGTTTTTGAAACTAAGCATAAAGCCTTGTAAGGTTTTGTATCTAGACATTATTTTGAACATACAAGGCATTTTATCAATAATAATGTACTAAATTAATAATAATATACTAAACTAAAATACTAAATACAATTTTTAAATGCGTGTTTAAAGTATTACTGCTCTGTCTAAACATACCATTTGAAAGAGGAAGTACATAAACTTTGAACTGGAATATTGTATGGACCTTTTAAAAAAAATATCTGTTTTTAAGGTAGTAATTTTTTGTACCATGTGTTGCAAACTTTTCCCAGTGTGTAATTTGATTTTTAAATACTTTTTATGTTAACTTCTTGTCAGGATGACCCTTCTGCAATGGATTTTGTCACTTCTGCTGCCAACCTCAGGATGCATGTTTTCAGTATGAATATGAAGAGCAGATTTGATATTAAGTGTAAGAATAAAATATAACATTGTTTTTCTTTAAATAATAATCTCAATTTGTAGTTTTCATTTGCTGTTAAAAATCTGCATACTCTTGCTTATTTTGCAGCAATGGCAGGAAATATTATCCCAGCTATAGCTACTACTAATGCAGTAATAGCTGGTCTGATAGTGCTGGAGGGTTTGAAGATTTTATCAGGAAAAATAGATCAGTGTAGAACGGTAAGTGGGAATATGATACTTTTACTTTCTTATTACTCATTTATTCAAGTTATGTTTAACCTGCTTTTACTAGTGTGTAGTTTGACTGTCACTCGTTGCTACTTCAGTACATTCTGAATGTGCTAGGAACCTTCAGCTATGATAGAAAGAAAAGTAGAAGTCTCAAGGATCTTTAAGTTCCTTCTGATTTCATGAAAATTGGCTGCTTGATAGGAGAGACAACCAGACTGACATCACTTGAAACATGTCTCTCTGATGTTACAGATCTGTTTGGCAGTAGGTGGTCAGTCAGCACGAGTGTAATTGTGGACTAGCTGTAATACTCACTTTCTCCTGTTCACCGGGCGTGTCAAAGAGGATTAGAGAACAGGACAACCTATGAGACTAAGAGAACAAATCCGTAAGAAAACAGGTTTTATGAGTGCTGTTACTTACAGAATAACTTGTTTCATTCTTGTCTGTCTTCAAGATTTTCCTGAACAAGCAGCCAAATCCCAAAAAGAAGCTATTGGTTCCTTGTGCTTTGGATCCACCAAATCCTAACTGTTATGTATGTGCAAGTAAGCCAGAAGTGACTGTGAAACTTAATGTACACAAAGTTACTGTGTTAACACTCCAGGACAAGGTAAAACTTTAAATCTTAGCTACAGCTTTTGTTTTGATACTTATGTTGTACAGTATTGAAATTAGGTTTTTGTTCCATATATGTTGACTGAATGTTACCTGTTAACATTTGCTCTGCTCTGCATTTCTCTCAGCTACAAGAAAAGCTAGATTAGCCAGTATGCTTCTTGTTTATATGTGTTCTTATATGTGAAAGAATGTTTGTATTTTGTATTTTTTTGGTCTTTTAAAGCCTACTCATAACTAACAGCGAAAAAAATGTATTTAAGGTGAATAGTTCAGTAGCTACGTTACAGTAACAACTGATTTGTAATTGTCATTTTATGAGATAAGTATTTAAAAAAAAGTTTCAGCCTATCATCTGACCCTGCAAAGGTGAGACCGCAGATGTCATAGACATTCTTTTTGTGACTAGATCTTAAGGTTTCAGACAGCAAAAATATGATAATTTTTTTTAATGGGAATGAAAAAATAAAGTATCAGCTTTAGCAGATGCCTGAACATGGGTCAAGATAGGAAAATCAGCATAATTCAAGGTTATTTATTTAATAAGTATTATAAAGTCAGATATAGATTAAATAATTGTATTCATCCTTTCAGATAGTGAAAGAAAAATTTGCTATGGTAGCACCAGATGTACAAATAGATGATGGAAAAGGAACTATCCTTATCTCTTCGGAAGAAGGAGAAACAGAAGGTATGCGTATTGACGCTTTTTAGATATGAGTAGTGCTCATTTCTTAACGTGAAAGAAAATCTTTATATAAATAGCTCTATACACCACAGTATTTCACTGTTTTTCTAGCAAATAACCACAGAAAATTATCAGACTTTGGAATTCGAAATGGCACTCGACTACAAGCAGACGATTTCCTCCAGGATTATACACTGTTAATCAACGTGCTTCACAGGTAAGGAGTCTGAAAAAAATATTTTTGTGTATATATGTAGAAAGGTTCCATAGGGAATTTCCAATTAAGAATTTTAAATTAGCAAATACAGTTAAAAGATCAGATTGCTAAAATGTAGTGGTTAAAGAGGGATTTTTTAATGAATCGATAGTTATTTTATTACAATAGTAATTGCTAAGAGTTTATCCGAATAATGCGGTCATTAGGCAACATCAAAATACAGTGCAAAGCTAGATTTACTTGTGGGGTAGCTAACAAGTGAGATACTGCTGTTGAAAAACAAACAACCTGCTGGAGTAGTAGATCATCTGCCAGACTACCTGTGTTCAGGTATGGCAATGCAAAGAGAAGTCAATAATTGGTGTATTTATTTAACTTTATAAGTAATATCAATGTTATATACAGGAAATTAACACCTTGCAATTTCAGTGAGCATAGAAATGTGAAATTGGGGAAGAAAAGTAAGCTTAGGTAATATTTTTTTTTCCTAAGCATTTGAAGGCATGACACTGGGTGGAATAGTGTTTGTGAATAGACAAAGCACAAATTATAAAGGGCTGAACACCTTTTCCTTTTTTAAAAAACGCATTTTTCTTTTTCCTAATTGCAGGGTGCTCTAGTAATTTGAATGACATATTTTGTTTGTGAAAAAAGACATGTTTTTATTTTCACCTGGTTGTTTATAAAGCATATGGATTTTTCTGCAGCGAAGACCTAGAAAAAGACGTAGAATTTGAAGTTGTTGGTGACACCCCTGAAAATGTTGGCCCTAAACCATCAGAACCAACATCTAAGAACATTACCAATGGTAGTGATGATGGAGCGCAACCCTCAACATCAACAGGTAAGTCACAATAAACAATCTTAAATAAAACAAAATAATATTTCAGTAGAACGGTTTAATTAAAATACTTCACTTTTATGACTAACTTGACTAACATGAAAAGAAAGACATAAGTTGCCTCTGTGTATACGTATAATAGTAAATGGTAAAAAAAAAAAAAAAAAAAAGATTGCAGAGATTGTTACAAAGATTTTTGGTACATACACCTTGAAATGATACTATTTAACTTGCAGGTACCTGGGGGGTGGTCAGCTTAATTACACTATTTGCATAGTGATTTAAATAGTCACTTTAAAAAGTTAGACCCATTCTATGTGATGGTCACCCTATTGCTTGACAGAAAAGAATCAACCAAATTCGTTGCTTTCTCCGTACAGAGTAAAAGTTACTTTGTGGATGTCTTTGATCATGTTTTATTTTGTTATTTTAAGAAGACACCTTTATTAATCTGCTTACAAAACAAATGTTTTTTGCCTCTTGAGCAAGAGATGGCAAAAAGACAAATAAACATACAAAAACAGTAGGCTATTTGCTACCCAGGAGGAAGTACCATCATTTTCTTAATATAGGCTGTTCTTTTGAATATACCCAAAATAGCTTAACTCAAATACAGGATATTTAAGCAGTGAAAGCTAATGTACTGGAAACATGGTACTGTTTTATTGTTGTGACAGATAAAGTTAAATATCTGTAATTCTGTCTTGAGTTTTTGGATGATGTTCATTTGCTTGTCATATGGTCCTATTTAAGATACATATAGAAGTATGTAGTCATTTCCACTTGCCTCTTACTTGTTTCAGGAGAGATTAAATGTGCTTACTGTGTTTTTAAGGGTTCTTTTCTCAAGGACTCCTGCAGGTAGCATGCAACTCTTCTATTCTGTACATGCAAAAAAAAAAGATGTGCTAATGCATTAGCGTTAGCTGATGTAAGAATTCCCCAAAAATATGGGAATACTTCTGAGTTACTGCAATGTTTTCCATACCTCTAATGAAAAGGAAATGACCATGTGAAAAGCGTGTTTTAGACTGTTTTCAGAGAAATTGAAAATATTATTGCAATTAAATAAGAAAGTATGGATAAAGAATGCTTGAAGATATATTTGTTGTCTTAGAGGTATCTTGTATGCAGTTTGGTTTGAGGGTAGATGATCCTTACAGTACCCATTGGAATTAAAAACATGTATTTTGCAGCTCCAGATCAAGATGATTTGTTGATTATCGATTCTGAAGATGAAGGCCATTCAAGCAATGTTGATGATATGGAAGATAAAAGCCGCAAGAGAAAACTAGAAGACAAAGAGTGCATCAGTACAAAGAGAGTGCGTATGGAGCAGACAGAGGAGCAAGATGAAATTATAGCGTTAGACTGAACATGCAAATGCCCCTTGACAAAATGATTGAGATAATGTAATGCAGTAACAGCATATTATTTTGGGATGTGAAAAATGTCCAGAACTAGACTAATTCTAAGGCTTTCGTTCCAAGGGAATACCAAACCACTGGCTTGAATAATTTGTCATCTGTTTCTCTTGATGATAAAGCTGTCATCTCGATAGACTCTTTTAGAAGTTTTTCCATATTGAATTCCATATATTAAATGTAGTAGAAACATAGTTTATAAATACTTGCAGATAAGTATTTGCTTAAACAGTCATGAAAAAAGCATGTTATTTTTGTGTAAATACCTTTTAGGTATAATTCAATAGGACAAAAATTGTACTCCGTTTTAGTAGAGGGTCATCATTCGATGCCCAGATTTAAGTAACTAAATTTTTTATTTTTGCTTGAAGAAAGGTATTTTTAGTCCAGTCCTAAACATCTTTCACATCCTGAACAAGGAGAAAATTCACTAAAACAAATTAGTGCCATGTTTTAACAGTGTTCTTAAACTTCAACTGGCACTATGTACATTACTGTAAAACTGTTAATTTACTCCAATTTTTCAGCTCGTACTGCCTGGTATGTCAATGTAAGAAGCAAATTTTTTGTGTATTGTTACAGTTTCAGGTTATTTATATTTGATGTTTTGTAAACTCAGATACTACTACTATACTGTACATCTGATGGACCAAATAAATGACATCTGAAATACTTGCTATATTTGCTTGCACAGTCCGAGTTTATGCTGATTTATGGGATTTTACAATGTATAGCCTTCAAAATTACTGTACTATTTTCATTTTTCTAAACATAACCTAGTAGTACAGAACTTAAGCTTCACTTGTTTGAGGTGAAAGGGGAATTTTTTTAATAAAACTTTTGTGAATGTTTTTTTTCTTGGACAATCAATTATTGGCCTCTTCAGTTGGAACATTTGCACCACCACACACATGCTTTCAGCACCTCATGCCTTCAAAAAGAGAAAAGCACTGGTCTTTTGAATGTTACATTTTGTGCTTAGGGCAAAAGTGTAATGTTTAGGAACAGTATCTCAAAGCCTACTGCATTTATTTAATTACTTTGGTAGCTCTCAATACTATCAGTGTTGATTCTTAGAATGCATTAATCTGTCATTTCTGTCACTGCACTGAAATTACGTTTCAGCTTTGTGTTAATGAACAAGAACTGCTTCCATTCATAAATAAGTAGTCAGTGATAGCCTCACAGAGTGGAGAAATTGAGCAGACAAGATTTATTCTGTTGCAGTTTGCAAACTGGACAAATTTTAAACAATGTTAATCATATAGAAAGAGAATGTAAAAAACAAAACCAGCACCTTTTCTAAGTTTTGGTTCCTGCATCTGATTCCATCTAGTAAAAGGCCAGGTTTTCATCAGTGTTAGATTGTCGATGTGATACAAAACTATGACTCTATAATACAATTAATGTTTTATCTCTTTTTTTAGGTAGTAATAGTCGTATGCAATGGCTTGTTTGGAGACACAATACTCTACTATGAAACTAAATCTTTTTGAGTTAGTTGCTTCTTGGCCAGCATCAGTGAAGACTGAGAGGTAAAGATGTAAATAAGAGGAGTTAGAGAAACAATTTTCAACATTGTAATGGGAAGATTTTATAGTTCTCACTGTAAACAAAGCATTAGAATTTAATGTCTGATGACATTTTACAATAATTAAGGCTGACATTTTCACTTTAAGCTCTACTAAAAATAAAAAAAAATGGTTTATTAAATAAGTTGTCAGATGACTTGTTATGTGTGTAGTAGGATGAGATTCTCATTATGACACGGCAAAGCTCTATCTAAGCTACTGGCACGTATAATATGTCTAAGAATGTGATCTTATCTCACTACCCGAGAAATTTCCTTGCTTCCACAGATCTGTATACAGTACTTTAGCTTTCAAACTCTTTTTGATTAATTTAACAGCAAAAGCTGTAATACTGGTAACTATCACATTAGTTTGACTCGAGTTTGACTCGACTTAGAAGTTGAGTGTTATATGATCTGAAATGAAGCAGATTTCTACAATAACGTATGAGACCAACAGATGTGGGGTTGAAAAAGAGAAAGGTGTGAGGAGTTTTATTCAGTCTCACTGGCTTGTATTCCTTAAGTTACTAGTGTTACAGCATAATTTGACAATATTCAGATAATTAAAGTATTTGGGATGCTTGTATATTGGATGGGGGGTACCATTGCAGGACAGTGGTTAGGTTAAATTTTGGAGAACCACAGGGAATTTTAAAATAGGCATCATCATTTGGCTTGCAGCATGAAAGGTAGTATAGAATTTAGCTATATAAGCAATTACATGTTGATATGTTTAAGATATGTGATTGTACTGCTTTTGTCTGGGTAGTAAGTAGTTATGTGGAAAAAAAATAGAGATGTTCATGCTTTCCTGGCCTATAGACCCTGGTAGCTGGCAAGCAGATTGATGTGCCATTTCAGGTTGTGACCTTTACAACAAAGACCTCTTGCTAGCCATTTATTAGATCCCAGAAGATAAGATAGGCCTGCATTGAGTTAGTATATACGACTAATATTGTATGCTTCAAGCTTTATCTCCACTGTCCCAAAGCTCTAAGTTTGAATTAGAAAACTAAACACACACTGAATTACGGAAAATAAATCCCCCACCCTGTTCTGTTTCTTTCCCTTTAAATAGAGATGTTTTATTTATTCTCTTTGCAGCTGTAAGGACAAGTCCTCCATTGTGTGCATCTAAAATATTGAACTTAGAAGAAAGCAGAAATTAGGATGAAAGTAATACAACAAATCTTACACAAGTCAGTCATCTATTTGCTGCTTGCCTGAGATTATTTCTGAGTTAGCATCTTAAAAAGATTACAGAGAGTACATACCTACAGGTAAAGAGATTGGGAGGAGGCAACTTAACGATGTGATCTGGAGGCCCTGATTCTTCTATAAGGGAGGTATGGGATCAAGTAAATAAATGTTCTCCTAGATATAGCCTGATAATTGTTTATATTAGCAGTAGGAAATTACTGTTTTAGATACCTGTCATTATCTCTCTCATCAGCATACAGCTTCATTCACATGAGAAAGATGAGAAATTTTCAGTATGATTTCCTAAAGAAAAGAAACTTAAGGAATTCCCCCACCAGTCCTCTCCAACAAAATAGGAAGCTACTTGCAAACGGTAAGCAACTACATCAGTGATCTCAAAGCTACCGCAATTGTACAAGTAAGTGGCTCTTGACATAGAGACCCACAAAAGTGCTTCTGTGGTAACACTTAGCCTTTAGGTGCAGCACTTACACCTGCTGTATTTTGTCCATCTAAGTAGTGATTGGAGTTAGCAGGAGTGTGCTGGGAAGACAGAGGGCAGCTGAGATACCTAACTAGAAGCCTGGGAAGCTGCCAGGAGTATTATCAAGGGGACAGGGAGAAGGCTGTATGTAGGTGGACCTGGAAGAGAATTAAAGGTGTTGTAGAGGAGTGCCAGAGATAGAAGAACACTTACAAGTCTGTTGAGGAATGTAGGCAAATATGATGGGAAGAACCTGAAGGTAGTGCGTGTAATGGCTTAGGGCTCGGGTAAGTTCTGGAGACTGTTGCAGAGGTTGAGCTCTACAGGCCAAAGGGGGGTGACAGTACTGCAATATTATTGGGGATTTGGAGAAAAGGTTACTAGCTGGAGAATGCAAAGAATGCAGAATACAGACCTGTATGAGACCAGCCATCGTTAGTTCCATTGGTTATGGAACAGCTCCTTACTTCTTGCAAATATGTTTATTATTTTCAGTTAACAAGTGTTACAGCTATCATTCTGTACTGTCTTATACAGAAAATACCATGCACAGTAAATGTAATTGGTATTCTCAACAAACATACATCCCCTTTCTTCTCACCATAGCTGGAGTGCCTTGTATTGTCAGGTCAGGAGGTCAATGCTCATAGCCTTCTGTGTTTCTTGGCGTGGTATAAAAAGGCACATACAGTTAGTCTGGTACTTTTCGCCAGCACAGAACAGAGGGACACGCATAGCAGTCTGCCCTTCGTGCAGTGTTTCTGTTTCTTTACTAAATGCGTTAATGCAGTCTGGTTTTGTTTTGTGGTTTTTTTTTTTTTTCCCCTGGATAATGGTTTGCAATATTGTCGTCAGGACTTTGTTTTTAGCACAAAATAAATTTTAGGTCTGTGAAGTCTCTGTTTTTCATATTTTCAAGTCTGAAACAAGAATCTACATAACTAAGAACTCCTTAAACATATTAAGTGCGTGCACTGTTAACTGTACTGGCCAACTAAATTATGTATTTATGCATATGTAATAGCTGCTATTAAGCTAATAGATTGTGTTTGAATATACAGTGATTGTGTCTTCTGATTGCAAGGGAAGTATGACTAAGGCTGTGTGCAGTCTCCCAGCTATGAGCGAATAAGCTGCTGTGGCCAGGAATGCCAAAAGCAGAAATAAGTAAGAGAAGTGGAAGATGAAGCTATAAAAGAAATAAGATACATAAATGGTGTATTAGTCTTAAGTGCTTAGACATATGTTGTCTGTCTAACATAGCACGTTCACAAAGTGGCTGTTGTGACTGGAATTTTACAGGGTCTGTCCCAAGTCATATTTGTGCAGCATGGTGAATAGCTGCATTTGCAATGAATACGAAGAATGTAAAAAATGTTAAATAGTGTTTTATTGCAGATTTAGAATGAGAAATGACCCGTAAGCCTGCAGAGTAGTGTTAGTGAAAAATATTTTAAATAGTTGTGTCTAGCAGTCAAAGGTAGCCATTCAAATACACTGTGTTCTGCCTACCAGAAGATGGTGCCCTAAAACACATTCAGTAATTCCAGTTTTCAAAAACTGTGATCTGCGAATGAGTATTTAAAAAAAAAGAAAAAGTTAAGGTACAGTGACAGTCCTAAAAATAAAACAATGGAGTCTTTTTGATGTTCTCATTCATATCCTGACATAGCGTATAAATAGTTGCCTGGGCTACTGCTTCCAGTCAGGTGGCTAGTCTAGCTTTAAATTATTTTGGAGAGCCTGAATAACCTTAATTAACATTATTTGCAATCAATTCACCCAAATATTAATGTACATTAACATCCAAACTTCATATTCCAACAAGCTTGCTTATACTTAAAGATATCACAATACAAATTAACATATAAGACCCAAGCAAAACAAAGAAATATAAAACACAACGACAACTTCAAAGAAAACAAAATCTTCAGTCCCTTCTCTCAAAATAAATACATTAGTCAATGTAATTTTTGTATGAGCTTCACAAGTATTTCTTTTTAATCAGGCTCAGAACAGAAAAAAGGAAAAGAATAATCATTACGTACTTCACCAAGAAACCAATACAATTTCAAAACTTGAGACAGAACAGTAACCTCTGTAAGTCTTCCTCACATTGTGGATTTCAGAGTATGATTTCATTGTTTTCTCGCTATGGGAGAGAAGGAGGGAATTTGCAAAAAGTCAGGTAGCACCCAAATCAACATGCAAATCTGCATAGTAGCTTCAAATTGTTAAATTGATGAGTCAGACAACAAACTCCTTCCTACATTGTCACAGTAAAGACATGTTATAAGATATGCTGCAACAGTGGGATTTTTTTCTATTGTCTTCAATAGGCCCAAGGTTTTACCAGTGAATTCTTGTATCTACAGATTCTCTGCTTTGTTGGTAATAAACTGTTTGCAACTCAGGGAGACATAATCCCCAGCAGACCATTAATTTTCCCTGCCTGTTGGTTTGGCCAGCATTTCTTGAAGGCACTGGCAATTAGAAGAAACAGAAGTGTACTGCCTGTGAGGCCCAGCCGGATGATATTCACAGATCAATAACTCCACCTGGCTTTTTTGCTCCCTTTAAGTCTTAAACAAAGGAGTTTATTTAACAGAAGCAGCTGGCTTTCCTTAATACCTGTTTTGCTGATATAACTTAAAATCAGACACAAGGATTACCACAACAAATTAAGAAATGGAGTTCGTCTTTTATAATACTCTGTGATAGCTCATGTTGTTAGTTGCACAAGTCTTTTTGCAATATACATACTTACATCTGGTTGTAAATAGTAAGCAAATTTATTTTAAACAAATTGGGGAGAAAAACATGTCAGGACTGTCAAGCTGTAATTGCCTAGTACTTTGGTTTTTCTTTTATATAATAGTAAGGAGAATGATGGGGGTACTTATTATAGCGACAGCAGTTTAAACTCTACACTTCTTGTTTGCACAACTCAGCACATATGGTCCTCTATGAGAAATGCAGCAGTGCTATAGTGTGTTATGTACCACTGCAAACATATTTATTTCACCCATGTGGGCTACATCTGTGGCTATAGTGTGGATAAATGTTATGTTCATTATGTGTATGACAGGAGTACGATTTACTGGAGAAGAGCGGGTCTGTAGTATAGCCCCTGCTGTAGGGCTGAGACAGGAACACTGTGCAGGAATACTCTGGCCCAGGGCTGCAACAGACTTGACTGGGCCTTGCTTTGAGGATTTACTTTTTGAGCATAAGCTTTCAACAGTAAACATAAGTGATTTTCATCGTTTGATCCAAATTGCTTACTAAAAAGGGCTATTTCCGTAGATTCCCCAGACTCTCTCAGTCCCCAGTATGTTTTTCCCATGAGTTCATACTAAAGAAAGCACGTGCTTTAACTACTTACATACCGAGAGGCTTACTGTAAGAACTTGCAACCTGCTGGCAGCAGCAGCATCAGACTGTGCTGAAGGCAGAATGAGGGCTGATTTGTGGCTCAGAAGACAGAGCTATGGGAGGACAACAAGCTCCTCCGCTTGAGCTTATGCTTCTGACTTCACACAGCATCAGCTCTGCAGTTCCCACTGTTTGGCTCCTAAAAACAGCTGCTCAGAATCCTTCCTTGTGCAAGCACACAGGCAGAGCCCCTCAGGATATGCTCTCCACACCCTGTTTGATTAATAATAGAGTTACCTACCGTTAAGAAGTTAAAAAAAAAAAAAAAGAAATACAATAAATTAGCTTTTCTGTAGGTGCTCTGATGGCCTAGGTTCCCAGGTTGTCCATGAGCCTCTCCTAGATTCACAAGAAGACAACCTAATAAAAACTGTCAGTGAGTAATCCACAGCCAGTCAGAGGACAGATCATCCTAGCAAAGGCCCCAGGAACCAGAAACGGAGGAGCTCAGCACCCGCATGCTTGAAGGCAGCAGCCTGTGAGATGCCCACTGCCCGTAGTGCACTTTGTGCAGGAGTCCCTGGCTCAGCACTCAAGTTAACTGGGATTTCTGTGCGTGCTGCAGAAGGAGCCTCAGCTTCACCAGAAAGCACAAGGCTTGAGTGGAGCAGGGAATTGAAATGCTGCTGTGATCCAGGTCAGCGCCATGGCACCTTCGCAGGGAGGCTTCTGCTGCCATCGCCCAGGGCCTGCGCTGCGTGTTGTTTGGAACCGCGGCGGTACGTGCCAGGATGTGCTACAGCAAGAGGTGCTTTCAGCGGTCGCGCACCTGCAGACCAGAGGTGAGATACTACTTCTGGGAAGTAACCTCTGGAAGCATGTGGTGATACCAGCAGAAAGTGTAATGAGACCGCTGGAGATGTGAAAACGTAGCAGAAAAGTGGTTGACTCCCAAGATGGGTTGCTGATGTACACATACGTTCACATCAACAGTGAACAGCCTCTTCCATGTCTAACAGGTTTGCTTTTCAGGGCTGGTTTTGCACATTTAGATGGTTTGCTAGATTTCTTTTTTTTTTTTTTTTTTTTTTTAATGTTTTTTGCACACACAAACAGATTGCCAATCAATTGCCCTCCACAGCTGGGGACATTTTCAAGTACACAGTTGCTTTTAATGTTTAATTAGGTATGATAACAGGATAAAATGTTCTTGGCAGGGACAGAGCACCTGCAGCACAAACTTGCAACATATTTCTCTCATTGCATTGACACTGCTCAGGTACCTATTGCTCGGGCTTCCTCAGTGTTTCTGAGATCAACACTGATGCTCATCAGGGAGTTGTACTTATAAAAAAATTAACTGTAGGCTACAGTTTCACATCGGAGGTCTCAGCTCAGTAGACTGGTGTTTTCTGACAGACTGCTGTGTGTATACAAACGTAAATACCAAGCAGCACCGTGTTTGTTACGGGATCAACAGATAAAGCTTTCGCAAAATTACACAAACAGCAGCAAGCTTTTTTCAAGCTTATGTCAATTCGCAGATTGCTTTGGGCCACGGCGCGTTCATCGCGTCCCGGTATTGCTTTTATTTATTTATTTATTTAAAAACGAAGCCAATAAGTACAAGCAGCCCTCAGGTGCCGGGGCTCCGGCACAGGTGGGAGCCGCTCGCAGCGGCCGCGCCTCAGCCCCTGCCCGCGGGGGGCGCGCCCCGGCCGAAAGTTCCAGTCAGGGCCGAGAGCGGGAAACGGGGCCGCGGCCGCCCCCGCCCGGCACCGGGACCCCCCCTCAGGGCCGGGGACTCCCCTCAGCCCCCGGCCGAGCCCCGTGGCGGTGACAGCCCCGGGCAGCGGCGCTCGGGAGTGGGCCGCGCTGAGGGGAAGCCGCCGGCCCCGCCGCCGCGGCCGCCCTCTCCCCGCCTGACTCGGTGCAAATCATTGTTTGGCTCCGGCATTAACTACATTCCAGCGGGACGCAGCGCCCAGTCTCCTTCCTCGCATTCCTGCCCCACACAAAGGAGTCCCTGCCTCGCCGCGCCCCGCGCCCCGCCGGCCGCCCCGCGAAGCCCCTCACGGACCGGCCGCCGCCTTCGCCCCCGCCCGGGGGTGCGGGCAGGAGCCGCGGCCCCGCCGCGGGGCGGCCGGCCGGGGGCGGCGGGGGCAGGGAGCCGCCGAGCGCAAATTCCTCCGCGCAGCGCGCCATTGACTGGACCCAGCAACTTATTTAAGGCTGGAAAGTGACACAGGGGCTCCTCGCCTCCGCTCGCCGCCCGCCGCTGGGCAGCCCGGCCGCGCCGAGCCGTGCAGAGCCGGGATGCCGCCGAGGTGATCGCCGCCCAGCCTGCTCGCAGCCCGGGCCGCCCGCCGGGGAAGGAGCTGCGTCCCGCCGGCTGTGTCCTGTCGAGGGGCTTTCTTTTGGGGGCGGGTTTTTATTTTTTTTACTTTATTTATTTTTTAATCTTTTCCTCCTCTGGACTGCGCCTTCGCGGAGACTTTCGCCGGGCTCCGGCCGAGCATGGAGAAGTACGAGGAGGACATGGCACTGAAGGCCACCAAGCTCCTGGAAGATCTGTCCCTCTACGAGCCTTGCCCGGAGGCACCGTACGGCCGGGGCGGCCGCCGGGACCCGCCGCTCCCCCCGGACCTGGAGGAGACCAAGCGGGTGCTGGCCGCCCACATGCCGGCGGAGCAGCGGGGCCGCAAGATGAACGGCACCGCCGCGCCGCCGCCGCCCGCCGAAGCCTTCCCCTTCCCCGCCGCCCCCTGCGGCAAAGCCTACCCGCCCGCCGCCCCGCTCCGCGCCGCCAACGGCCGCGCCGAGCCGCCGCCGCCGGCCGCCGGGCCGCCGTGCTGCGAGGAGGGGCTGTGCACCCGCTCCGAGGTGGCGCTGCCCTGCTACAGCGGCTTCCCCGACAAGGGCAAGCGCTACTCGGCCGAGGGCTACCGCTACGCCGCCGGCAGCGCCTACGACGGCGGCTACGTGGCCAAGGGCGGCGGGAGGGCGGCCGGGGGCCCCGACGGCAAGTACGGAGCCGCCAGCCCCCGGGCCAGCCTGGCTCCCGCCGCAGCCGCCGCCTCGCCGGGCCCCGGCGCCGAGCACGGCAAGTTCTCCAGCCCCCGCTCCAGCCTGGGCGGCGCGGGGTGCTCGCTGCCCTACGAGAAGTTCTCGAGCCCCCGCTCCAGCCTGGTGGTGCCCGGGCAGGACAAGTACGGCAGCCCCCGCGGCAGCCTGGTGCAGTACGACGGCGCGGCGCTGAGCCCCCGCTCCAGCTACGCCAGCACGGCCAGCGACACCAGCAAGCACTCCAGCCCCCGCGCCAGCCTCACCAGCTACGACGGCGGCGGTGGCGGCGGCAGCAAGCCCAGCAGCAACCGCACCAGCGGCATCAGCATGGGCTACGACCAGCGCCACGCCAGCCCCCGCTCCAGCACCGCCAGCCAGTACTCGTGCCCCACCAGCCCCCGCTCCAGCTACTCGGACTCCAGGTACGGCCCGCCGGGCGGCGCCGAGCTGGACGGGGCCGCTGCCGCCGGCCTGGCCGTGGCCAGCCCCCGCTCCAGCCTCTGCGGGCCCCCCGAGGGCCGCGGCGTGCAGGGCGCTGCCGTGGTCAGCCCCCGCTCCAGCATCTCCAGCCAGAGCTCGCGGAGCTCCCGCGGCTCCATGAGCGCCTACCCCGAGCTGCAGCTGCCCTCGCCCCGCTCCTCGCTGCTGGGGCCCGGCCTGCAGGAGGACTGCGTGGTGCCCGAGCTGCCCGATGGCTACCACAAGATCCATGCCCAGTCCCCGCCGCGCCACGACCAGCAGCACCCGGCTGGCGGTGGCGGCCCCGACGCCGCGTCCCCCTACGCCTACAGCCCCACCAAAGGCTCGGCCTCGGCTCCCAAATTCAAGCTCCCCTACCAGGTGACGCCGAGCCGGGAGAGCGGCCCCAGCCAGGCGGAGAGGAGGCTGGAGGCGCTGACGCTGGAGCTGGAGAAGGAGCTGGAGATGCACATGAAGAAGGAGTACTTCGGTGAGTGACCTGCTCGGGGAGGCAGGGTGTGGGGCCTGGAGGGGGCGAGCGGCTAGAAGGTGATGGTGTGCGGGGCCTGCCTGGAGCTGGGTGATTTTAGCTCTGGGGAAGGTGAGGGTGTGATGCCCAGAACTGCTCTGGGCCAGTTACCTACTGAAGCCTCTGGTCATTGTAAGAGAAAGCTGGCTCACCACAGATACTGTCTTTCTAACTGGTGTCAGAAGCGTTTGCACTTTGCCTCGTACCTGGTGTTTTATCTTCTATTTCTTGTACAGTTTGCTAGGCTTTGTGACTCTTCCCCTTCCAGGTGCAGATAGGAGACTTGTCTCAAGTGTTACAGAAGCTGTTGGGGTTCACACTGATTTGCTCATTTGCCTTCATCGATAAAGTTCAGCCTGCTGAGGCTGTGGTATTTGTGATCATACTTTCAGGCCATCTACAACGTTTAAGTTGTTAAAGACAATGAGCCTGGCTGGTGAAGCAGTTTTAGTGCCTCATTCAGTTACGTTGTCCTAGTTCAGAGTGCTTGTGGCATCCCAGCATTGTTTCCACCCCGTGAGGCCTTGCAGGTCCGTGCTGCGCACGAGTCTGGTAGGGGTTGGTGTCATCTCTGGCACGTGAGGGGAGGTCAGGGGAGAGCAGACTTGTCTGTCCTTGGTGAGGTGGTGTCAGCTTTTTGGTAGTCATCCGGGTATCTTCAGTGCTTCTTTATAGAAAAAAAGCAACTTCTTGAAACACGTGAACATGCTTTGTAGTCGTGTCAAAGTTCCTGTGTCTTTTATTTTGTACTGGGTGATAAAGGCCAAAATGCCTTTGAAAGATAATCCTGGAGCGTACAAATACTGCCCCGTTCCTCTGGGGACGGGATGAGCCAGGCGATGGCTGGGTAGGGCAGCTGGACCTGGGCAGCCCTTGGGAGCAGCTTGAACTGGGGCTGTGGGCTCTGGGGGGGGGGGGACTCCTGTCAGAGAAGGGAGAACAAGGCCTGGGGAGATGGGGGGCTTGGGGTCACGAGGAGCTCAGTCAGCACCCAGCAGTGGCCCTGTGTGGGAACTGCTGAGTCCACGGCCTCTGAGGGGACGGGTACCTCAGCCTTTGTGTGCTGGCTGGGCACTGGTAGTGTGATCCCCGACTGACACAAGTGTTGTTCGAGATGGAGACGCATGTTACCTCAGCCTGTGATTTAAACGCTAAAGTTTGAGGCTGCTTTTGGTGTAGCATGGGTGTGCTCTGTGCGCGAGGGAGGAGTTATATGGCTTTGTGTGCTTGTAGTGAGACAGACCTGGACGGATCGCTTGAGGTAGCTGAGCGAGTCCCTGTCCTACTAGGAAAGCCTTTCTGTGAAGTGCAGCGGTATTGTTTTTACAAGCTCTTGTGCCTGGACAAAGGAGGCTGAATACAGTGCCAGCTTACTGCGGCAGCCTCGCTGTGCTTCCATCCATCCTGTGCAGGGCTGAAGAAGAAAGCTGATGGCGGGCCACTGCACCTGGTGTGGGGCTTCAGGTGCTGGCGGGCCCATCACCGGCTGGGGTCAATAACGGGTCACTCATGAGTATGTGCAGAAGCCGCATAGGGGCAGAGGGGGATTAATTAACGTGCTAACACCAAGAAATGTTACCTTCAAAATATCAGTGGTGTGCAGTGGGAGACAGAACTAAAAGGCATTTTGAGTAAGAAACATATCTTACAGCTGTCCTGACCCTCTGAGAGGCTTTTCCAGTGGCTAGGGAAGCTGGGTGTGATCAGGGGCTCCAGGAGCAGCCTCAGGAATCTGTGCTGTGGGTGGGTTTTTCTTATTTATAAGGACTTACCTGTTGTGAGTGTCACTACTTGCATGTATATTCTCTAGCAACATGTTGCAGCATGCCCTAAGCCTCGGCAGATGTGTCCTGTGTCGGATTGGTAGTAAGCTTGTGCCTTTATGTCTGGTAACATACGTACCAGCTGCCCCGTAGGTGTTTGTTATAGCAGCAGAGTCACTGCCACAACTTGCACCTTAGAAGTAGATGAAATCCAGAAAACTGGGGTGCTGTAAGAGAAGAGGGCTGACTTGTCTAAGTCGTCAAGGTTTTAGTAAATCCTGGTGGGCTCGATCCTGCATTTCTGGTTCAGATCACCCATAGAAGTGAATGCTGAGCTTTGGCTGAGTGAGCATGTAGGGGTTTGGTCTGGTACAACTGCAGGCAGATGGGACAGAGACAAGGAGAAAGCCCAGCATGAGGAGAAGTCTGCTTATTGACAGGTACAGGAGCAGGTTATTTAGGTTGACTTTTCTGGGAAGTTCGTAATGTTAGTAAAAAGAAGTGAGCAGAAATGCATTCATTTCTAGCATCACACATACTCGTGTCTGACACACTCTGAAAGCAATTGCAGTGCCCCGTGATGCCCATGGAGAACAGAAATGTTAAGCCCATAGTCAACAGAGCAGATGGTTTAATACTCCTTAATTAGATGAGCTCAATTGCCTGGTGAATAAATGTTCAAGTGGTGACGCTGATGTAATTTTACTGTGTTCTCTGCATCCCCCTGCCCCCAAGGAAAGAATACAGCGGTTCTTACTTTGTCCATTCAAAGTGAGGGCTATTCCACGCGGTGCTGTCTGCAGACCACTGTGTTCTGTCTTCCATCCAAATACAACTTCCAAAATTTGGACAGTGAGTTATTTTGTATCTGAGGTCAAGTGACTAACCAGTCCTGCTTGGAGGAGGAATAACTGTACCCTGCATTCGTTCTGTTTGTGGGTCAGCCTGGGTGTTCCCCTAACCATGCTTGTGCTGGCAGTCCTGGCTGCTCTCCCAAACATCACTGCTCCATTTCAGAAGGAGCCCGTAGTCTGGGGAAGATAAATACAAGATGAAGCTGCTGTTGCTGTCATTGCTTTTGCCCTTTCCTCTTCCGGAATGAGATGGGCAGGGTGGCACTTCTGGATCAGGTGTCTGCCCCAAGTCAGAACACAGAAGCTTTAGTAGAAGGACGCAGAGAGAAGGGTCAAGAACCAGCGTCCTTTAGTAACACTGCCCAGACACAGCACCCCTGTTGGGCTGGCTTTGCCCTTGGGGACCTGCTGAAGTGTCCTGTGATCAGGGCATGTACAGCATCTGAGCATTGGAGAGGCTCTGGGGGAACTGGATGGTGTGTCCTGGCAGATCTCGGGGCTTGCAGCTGGCTCTGAGCAGTGCTGTGCTGGGAGCTTTGCTGCCTCACCTTCTCCATCCTACTCTTTCTTCCAGCAGGCTTCAGTGCATTTGTAGAGAGAAGGAAAGCTTCATTACACAATTGGTTTAGTCTGACCAAAAGCAGCAATGCTGCAAAAAGTGCCTTGCGCCTGCCCTGCTCCCAGCTGCACAGCTGAGAAGTAGCACCCTGCCACTTCGAACTGCTCCCACCAGCATGTTGCAGCCACATGTGCTCACTGAGCTCGGAGAAAAGAACGCCTGCAAAAAAGGAAGGAGGTAGGAAGGGTTGTTTTGGGCTGGATCCGTGAGCTGCTCCGGATTCACTGCGTGAAGGGGTGAATGAGATGGCTGGGGCTGACCCAAGGGTGCAGACAAAGGGCACAGGGAGGCTGAGGCTGTTCCTTTGGCAGCAGTCTGCCCTTGGTAGAACTGTGAGCTTTTGTGCTCGTGTTGCAGGGGAAGCAGGTACAGCTGCCTCTCCCCAAACTGCTTCATCCTAAACCCTCGGAGACCCCTGTCCGTCCCCTCTCAAGGTACTGACGGTTCAGTAAGCGTGCTCAGTTTACTGGCAGATGCTGAGAACAGAAGCAATAAAAAAGTAATTTCACTCAATTCCATAACTGTTCTCAGATGGGCTTTGTATGCAATGAGGTAAACTGCCAAAGCTGTGTTTTGGGGATGTTTAAAATTGAATGTGCATTCTGAGGTGTCAACAGGACGTTCGTGGGTGTTGGGACGTCAGCAGCTCAGGCGCTGGCTTAAATTCTATTTACTTTGCAGAAACCTTCAGGCTGATGGCTAGGTGTTGAAAAAGAAAGTTTAAGGCAAAAACTGAATTTTGGCGTACCCATCCAAGTCATAGCAATCCTTTTGGGACTGACTGTAAACCTGTGACTTGTCATCTGCTGGGCAGGGAAATGTCACCCTGTCACGCTGATTGGGATGTTGTTTTCAGACAAGATCTCTGTCCTGTGGCTCTGCTGGTGTTGTCAGAAATGGAAGGAGGGCCAACAGAGGGGCACAGGCAGCAGACATGTGTTCCTGGCAGCCCCTGCTGTGCTGCAGCCATCGCCTAATGAGGGCTGTCTGCTTATCTTGGTCAGGGTGGTGGGATCCCATGCAAGAATTGATTTAGCAATTGTCTCACCATCTTGGACTAAAAACAAGATGAAAAAGTACAGTGAAACTACGTAGGTGTGGGGAGAGTGAGTTGTCTTCTGTCTGTGCAGTCTAGAGAGAAGAGCGGTGTTGGCACCTCTGTGCAGTGCCCTTTGTGAAGGTGCCCTTCCCAATCTCTGCTACACATCAGGTGCTTCCCACCCCCTCGCTGCCACCTCACCCCTTGTATTTCCTATCTGATAGGCAGAATGCAGCAAGTTCATGCCCTGCTGGAGGGGAGAGATGTTTCACTGGGGAAGGTGAAAGAAGAGCTGCAGTGAGAGATGCTGAGGTACCTATAAATTAGTAGCATCCTGGAGACTCAAAGCTGCCAGGAGTCCCCTTCCTGTCACTAGTCCTGCACCAAGACATCAGGCAGTACAGTTTTATGTACTGAATGTCTGTATCATGGGTAGCAATAACCCTGTGTGGCAGGTTGAGTGTCTATAACTTGCACAGAAGCATGCATAATGAGCTGGGACGATGCTTCTTTACCTTCAGTAGCAGAAAACTTGACTCTGAATGGGGGGGTTGTTTGACTGTTTTTTGCTTGTTTTTGTTGGTTGTGCTTTTAATCTTTGGTTTAGTCGGTGTTAGCGATGCACTGGGTGCAGGGGATGATGGTGACTTGCAAGAATTGCCATGTCTTCCGTTAGGGCTGCCACAGGTAAGTTTTCTGTTAGAGAGGTTTGGATGTACCATGCAGAATTGGTGCAGGTGTGTACGCTGCCATGGTGTGGTAGGTCCTGGTTTAATGGTCACTCTTCCCTGTCACTGTATGCTTTAGGAAATGTGCGTGTTGGTGTACCTCTCTGGACATCGCAGCTGGTTGGTTTTGAGCCACAGGGCGATACACACAGTTTTCTGGATCTGAAGTAAAGGAGATTGTTTAGATTTGAAATGTATGCAAAGAAACTTCTCACATGTTGCAAAGAGTCGATAGCCTTGCAGAAGGGAGATAGGATATAGAAAGGTAAGAGCTGAGTGGAGCCCATGTTGCAGTTTGCTTTGGTTTGGAGCCTGCTGCCTTGCTGGTGACTGTAGAGCCTTGGGGCTGCTGTGCAAAGCAGCGAGCAAGTTGTTAGATCTGCCTGGTTTCAGGGCTCTGTCACAAGCTCTGATGTTCCTGTTGCATTCCTCAGTTAAGAGGCACTCAAATTTCCAGAAGTAACAACAGGCTTTTAACACCCTTGTCATCCTGTGTTGTGTTCTGCCCCCCAAAATGGTCAGGTGTGCCTTCTTAGAGGGGTTAAGGAAACATCCTAAGCAGGATTCCAAGTCAAAATAATCCTGTCTGGTATAGGCAGTTGTTTACTTAGCCTCTGTACCTGACCCTCTACAAAGAATTGTATGTGTGGGCATCCTGGTTTGGTGTCAAATCATGCACTGGAGATTTGTACACCATGATGGGTGAATTAGGAGTGGCCACAGAATCCATTAAGTTGTATTTTGGAGAATAGGAAAATGACCCTAATTTGGAGTAATGGGTAGCTGTCAAAGTAGCTGTAGTAAGGTGAAGCTGATGCTTTTAAATGTAAAAGTGATACAACCAGAGAGAAATCTTCCACTGGAGAGGTAATTCTGAAGTGGGTGTTGAGGATGTGTGTTGTGTTTGCGTCCTCCTGTTGCTGGCTTGGTGGCAGCAGCAGAGATACCAGTCTGTTATCTTTGGCATCCTTTCTGCATCGTTAATATCCACGGTTAATGAACTAGGACATAAATGTCTCTGTTGTAGCCATGTTGGATGTTTAGAAGGCCTTCAAAGCAAGTGAATTTTCCAAATACTCAAATGATTAAGACCAAAAAGCCTGGCAAAGTCATTTTCAGATGTTTAAAAGGGTGGTTCAGCAATGGAAAGAAAATAAATCAGCAGCACTAATCCAGAAAGTTTTGTTTTACTAAAACCAAAAAAATATCTGTAAAAATGGAAGGGGACTTTGCCTCCTGCCTGTCACAGCTGCCACGGGGCAGTGCTTTGTGGTGTCCTGGCAGAGTTGTGGTCTGGGGTTTTCCTTGGCAGGGCGCAGAGCCCTGCAGCACTGGGGGCATCTCCTTTGTTTTGGACCAAGCTGATGCACTCGCAGAGGGTGATCCGCGGTGTCCTTCGGTGCTGTCAGGGAAGGGCTGGCTGCCAGCCAGGCACTGGGGCAGTTGGTCTTACCGGGGTGAAGGTGCTGGCATCCTGTGGGACCCTGTTCCACACATCCCCCGTGCTGCTGGTTGGAGAGGGGGTGCAGCCGCTCCTGCAGTGCCTCAAAGTACGCGTTTTGTCTTGCAGCGTGCCAAGGTGGAGCACTTCTGCTGTCAGCATCAGCTGTGTCCAAAATCGCTTCTTAATTTGTGGCTGGAGAAACTGGGCGTCGCTCAGAGCACAATGTGGTGCTTGATTTATGCCCACCCCGGACAAAGTGCCTCTTCTCTGGCAGGGGTGGGAATGTATGATGTAAAGCAAAACTGAAGCAGCAAAAAAGAAGGACATACAGGAATGCGCATGGTGTCAGCAAGCTTTATTATGAGCTTAAAGAGGCTCGTATTGGAGGGCTGTGTTCAACAGCCTGCAAGGTTTGAGTCTTGACACGACAGTGGTACGTGGGGCTGGGATGTGGCACAGCTCAGAGATTCTTCCAGGGTGTGATGGCTCCCAAGGCTGGCAGTAGGATTCCTGTTGGCTTATTTGGGAGCAGGACCAGCCTTTAGTTCTTAAAATTAGCAGCAGTGCTGCTAATCATTCAATAAACATCTGGTTTGGGTTGGATTTTTATGTGATTTTTCACTTTGCCTGTGTGGATCTCATCTCTCGATGTGGATTTTGTCCCACTTGCTACATCAGAGTGGATATTTCTGGTCTGGTGTGTGTTATCTCTTTCTATTAACCTCACCGTGTTTGTTTTAACTTCCTATCAGTGTGGCCTTGTTGCTGCGCAGTGAGACAGAGGAGCACAGCAGAACGGCCAAGCGTGTCGTGTATCTCTTCCAGCTGGAGAGTTTCACATCATCTGAAACTTCATTCCTCGCTTCTTGGAGCGGTTTTACTAAATCTCTAATGTCATGTTTATGTATTCCAGCAAACTTTTAAGAAAAGGCCTATGACTCATTAAGGGGGAAAAAAAAAAGCACAACAGCACAGCAGAGCCCAAACACTCATTTAATGCTCAGCTGAGAACTACTGTGCATATAAAACATGTAGGGGCTTTCAATGCGAGGCTCAAATGGGGCAAGGATTTGTTGCTAGTGACACCTATTTCCAAATTTGAGACCCTGGAAGAGTTCCCCTGAGCAGGTTTTGCACAAAAGCTTTAGATAGTTGTGTTTAAAGCGGTGTGTAGGTTGGGTTGCAGTGGTGCACGTGCTCTGACAAGTGCAGGTTAGCTGTTGTCTTGCTCGGTGTGGTTGTGAGCCCTGGCCCTCTCTACCCTGAGAAGGGGGCAAACAGTGGCAGCTATTGCGTGGCTTGGAAGAAGGGGTCTGGTTGCACAGGAGCCCGAGCCTCTTCTACAACAACCACATCAGCTCCAAGTCCTGGGGAAGGAGGGGGGCGAGGCACTGTGTGACCGTTCTGCTTGGTTATTTACGTGCACGGCTTAGGGCATTCCTGTGCACACGATGTGCACGCTGTACCCAGCAGTGACAGAGCTCCTCGGGCTCCTCTGAGGAGAAAGTTGTTGCTTCGCGCACAGCAAAAGCAGAGGTAATTCCCCAGTCCCAGACCTGGAGAGGTCACCCAGAGCTCTAACTTCATAAGAAAAGTAAATTTGGGGTGAACGTGGCTTCCAGCACTGACTTGAGAAATTGGTACTGAAGATAAGCAAACTCCAGGGATGGGGAGTCAAATGATTTTGAAGAGGGATATGACCTGGTAGGGATAACAACACAAATACCCATGGTTGTGTCTGGGGGAGATGATTAGTTCTAATGCCTTTAACTGCAGACAGCAACACTCAGAAGCATCTGTTTGTTGTGAGGGTTAGTACGCATATTTGCAGATACTGGGAGAAGTGCAGGGAAGGTAGTGTTCAACTGTGAAGAATATTAATACCACGTATTGTCACAAAATAGCTAGGGAATGGATGCAGTGAGCAATGACAAGGCATTTAACAGGTGACTGAAGGTCAGGCCCGGGTTTACGCCATTGCTTTTCTAAGAATTTGGCCAAACAAGATGTGTTTCGGTTCAGAACGTATTTATAGTTTTAGTGAAAAGCAGACAGCTATTGTGGAAGAACTGCTGGGGATTCTCAGATGGTTTCCTGGCCATCCAAACATTTGTTTAATTGGTGAACAGTTTCACTTACAACACCGCAGAACTTCTGGAAAGTGAAAACAAGATGTTTTCTCCCTTTTAATGTGGCCACTTGAAAAAATTAAAAAAATTCAAAGTTAAAATGAAGAGAAAAGAGAAGCCATTCCTAAATTCGGTTTGACAGTTGTGCAGATTTAGATGCTTTAGCATTGCTCCGGCTTGCTTGGATCATATTTCTTGTGGTCCACGGAGACCCTGTGGCCTCTCCCAGGCGTGGGAAATACCATTGCATTCTGGCGGTCATTGCATAAACCTTTCTCCTGTGCGGCGGCCTTGTCCCAAAGCACATGCTTTGCACAGAGCTGGGTTCCCACGAGTAAAGCTCCAGGACTAGCAGATCACTGGTTCTGCTGCAGTGTCCCCTCAAATGTTACCTCTGTGCCGGAGGTCCCAGTCTGTAGGGCTTCAAAGAGCCCTCGGGTAAGGCCAGTTCTGAGTGCAGGTCCCTGGTGGGGTCAGCATGGCCTGGTGTTGGACTTGAAACATGGGGCCAGGCGACTGTTTGTGGATGTCCCAAATTAAACTCTAATTTGAGGTTAATTTTTGAGTGCAGAATCTGTGCGTGGCCTTTGCAAAACTTAGTACATGTACAGGGTGTGATTGGTGGGAAACCTTTATTAAAAAGGGGTTTTGTTGGGGAGAAGTGTGATTTTTTTTTTTAATGTTTTTAACTGTAATCTAGTGCTGACCTGACTGAATTGAGGCAGCGGACAGGTCTCTGCTCCTGTGGCCTGATCCCGTTTCCCTGGCATCGTGCATGTGCCGTTACCTTCAGTATTGTTAGAGCAGGATCTTTGTTTTCTGGTGTCTTTGTTCCTGGTGTGAAATTCCTGCTCAAATTCATTTGTTTGGGCCAGATGTTGAATGATTGGAAAATAATCACGGGGGGAATGGTTCTGAGCAGGGGGATAGTGAATAGACTTTGTCACTCACCCGTGGTTTCCTCAGCTCAAAGGAGGCATGCTAAGCCAGCCGCGTGCTGCTGCCCTGCCCGTTCTGTCATGGACATGAAACGCAGCAGCGTTAGATCCACAGTCCCCATGGACTGTCTCACCTGTCACTCTTCCCACCTCTCCAGGGTTAAATTAATTCAAAGAGAATGTTATTTGTTATGTTTAAAAAATAATGAAAAAGGCAGCAAAAAGTATTGGAGCCCAACATCAGCTGAGACTTAGAAAACTGCTGATTATACTGGGAAGCAGAAAGAGCTGGAAGTGGTAAAATCCTGGGTCTCAGCGTTTCTCTCCGCGCTGTGGCAGTTGCTATGTTATTAACCTTCAGCATCCCAATATTCAGGGACAGTTGGGGGGAAACACCTAAGTCCTCAGAGGCAAAGGAGAAGTTTTAATGAATGGCTAATGCTGCTGCAGCTCTTCTTTTGCCAAGCAGTTATGTGAAAATTCTCTGTAATTGGTGGATTGCCCATTTTTAATCAAAGCCATGTTTCCCAGATCTAAACACTCAATAGAAAACAGAGCTGTGCAACAATCAAGTGTATTGGAGTCCAGATTTTGAGCTGGTTTGAGAAATAAGCATGTAATTTTCTGAAGTGTAGGTCAGTAGCTGGTATTCTTAGAAAGTGTGTTGGCTTGGTTTACCTGTTCCTGGCCAGAGCAGGGCCGAGCCTCTGTGGTGCAGCTCTGTAAGTCGGCACTGGTTCACATCGTGATGCATTTGCTCCAGTGAAAAAACACTGGGTCAGTGCAGACCTTAGTGACTTAACTTTGAAAAAAACGTGAGACGTGATTTTTCCCTAGTGCTGTTGCACAACAAGGGCAAACCCCCACGGACAGGGTAAGATGGTGCTGCTGAGCTGCACGTGGGGGCTAGGATGTGGAGAGCGAGTCCTGCTAGCTGGTAAGAGTGGGGGCTCTGAGCATCCTCTTGCTTTGCTGTCCCTGTTTGCCCTCTGTCAGCTGCTGCGGTGGTTTTGTGTGGCCTTTTGTCGCACGGTTTCTCAGAGGTGCTTATTTAGAGTACTGTTGAGCAAATACTTGGAGCTGGGTAACTTTGTCCTAATGGGGCAAGGACAACATCATAGTGCTAGCAGAATGTCACACCTAGTGTTTTTGGGTGTTTTTATTATGCCCAGCCATCCCCTTTTTTTTTTTAATCCTTTACCAGCATCTTTTTTTTGGCAGTCGATCTACGAAACATTTGGAGGTTTTGCAGTTGTACTTGAGGGGAGTTGTAGTTTGGCTGTGGACAGGTTAGTGTTAGATAGGAATTTCTTGTAAGCAGTGCTAAATGTGAAGTCTGAAATAACACCGGAACGCTATGAAAAGGTGAAAAATTAAACATTAAATGGAAAAATAGATTTCTCATTTCACTGGAGAGGTTGCACAGAGCAGCCATGGGCATGGCTGATGGTGTATGGACATGTGAGACGCACTGGTCTCTGGTTTGCAGATGGTCATGTAGAGGCACCTGATGCTGCTTGAGCTGCAAATGAACTGCTAGGGCTCCAGGTACTAGTGCCCTTTTTTCCTTTGGTTGCATTTTTTGCAGCAAAATAGTGGTCCTGCTCACTGATGCTTAGTTTTTCCTGATGTTTTGGAGGCTATCAGGTGTGGATTCAAATACTGTTTCACAAACAATTTGAGAGAAGCTTCTTGCTTTGTGTGGCCTGGAAGGAGACTCTCCAAGTGTTATTTTTGTACGTGAGCTTAGGGGGAGAGCATTCCTGTGCTAGGCCTGCAAGAGTGGCACAAGGCTTCCTGGCACCAGCACAAGCGATGTCTTCAACACGGGTCACTGCTCTGTTGAGAGGAGAAAAATCAAATCCATGGCAAGTTTGGTGCTCGTTGGGGCTTGGAGTTGCGTGTGACTGCTGCACAGGGCAGGTACAAAGCAAGGTTTGCCCCTTGCTGCGGTTTCTGGCAGGGTGGTGACACGATAATTCACTGACCAAGTCCTACATAGCCCTGCAGCTTCAGAGAGCCACTGTGCTGGGGGCTGGAAGGACTCAGGAGTGCCAGATGGTGCTGTGGTGGTAGTGTTTTGAAACAAAAAGCAACAACCAAAACCATACATAAAACACGCACTACCTCCCTGACCTCTTAGGTATAGGAGAAAAGAGAAGAGGTAGTTTGGGTTTGGCTGGAACAGCCTTACACGGGGTATAAGAGCGAACAGACATTACTTTTTTGGGAAAACATTTCCTCAGCCTGTGCTCCACACCTGGGAGGGATTCAGGCTGGTGAAGAACCAGCCCAGAAAGAGGTGATCCCCAGAGGCTAATTTGCATTTGCTCACAAAGAAAATACTTTGAAGATACTCCAAGTGCAGACTTGCAAGGCTGCTTCCTGGGGTGCCAAGCGCGTGAGGCTCTGCCTTTCCCTGCTGCTGCTGCTCTCGCCTCGCAGGGGCTCTGCCCGCCTGCCTGCTGGGGCTGACACCGGTGGGGAAGGAGCACCTTGGGCCCATCTGGCTGCTGTGGTGGCCTCACCCTGCCTGGCCACTCTGCCTCGCTTGGGTCCGATTTATTTCCATAGCTTGTGAAAGAGAAGGGGGGAAAAAAAAACCTAGCTCCTGAGCTTAGGCCAAGTCTTGGAGTCCTTCACGAGCAGAGCTTCCTTTGAAATTGCTGGGTGTTTGGCTTGGTAAAGGACTGGCAGAATTGGGAAGCCTAGAGGTACATTATTGTGGGGTCAGAGAAAGGGTGCATCACGAGGTCTGGGGGGAAGCAGGGTTTCTTTCAGTTTTTGGACAAAGTACGCCATGAATAATGAGTGTTTTGGCTTAGAGGCTTTTCATTTCCAACTAGGTCAGTCCGCACAGTGCCCGTGCAGGGAATTTTGAGCCCTGCTCTGCAGGTGGGGAGATGAGCTGAGAAGCTGCTGAAGGCCATTGCCGTGGGTCAGGGCAGAGCAGGGAAGTCATGGGCCCGGCTGCCCTGCTCCCCTGCAGTGCTGTGTGTCACCCCGGGGGCTTCCAGCCTGTGCAGCTGGGTGAGAACGTGCACCAGCTGATCCTGATGGTCATGGTACTTCCCTACTATCTTCTGATCCTTTCTGTGGAAGCTGACCCTACTTTGACTTCTGTCCTTTCTGAACCTGCAAAAAGGCTTGTATGGGCCAAAGGCTGTGGCTTCTGCAAGGAGGTAGCTGCTCTGGTCCTTCAAGGTTGCTGTGAATTTTGCTGTGGTATTTGGAAACCAGAGGAAAAAGCGTGCAGAATTGGGGCTGGGGGAAAGCTTTTCAGAGGGGGAGTCACTCTGGGAGTACCCAGTGTGACTGAGCAGCTCACAGGCATGTGCATTTGGGGAACTTTTAAATTGGTGTTCTTAGCCAATAGTTATTACAAACTGTCACAAGCATGACTGTTTCATACCGAATAGTCCCATGTTTGGTTTCTATCCTGCAGCTCAGCACCAGGCACTGAATTCTATGCCTGTGGGGGGAGGGAGACGAGGCTTTTCTGTGATGGCTGGAGTGTAGATCTGAACAGAGAACAGTCCACATGCTTAATTCTAAACAGGAATGATGTTTCAAGTTTTTTTTCTTCTTGAAGGGTTCCTGGATCAGGTCACTTAGAAATAATAGCAAATAGTGCTCTGGGCAATATTGTACTGGGAAAGAAGTTGCTAGAGAAATCATTGGTTGGGAGACACCCAGTATTTCAGGTCTTTCTGTTAGTAGATGCTTGGGTATTAATTATGTTTCAGCAAGTAAAGGATTGAGTTTTAAAACTAGCGCTGTAGAGGAACATAGTTTTTTTTTTTTTTAAACTTTTGGGGGGGAGTAAGGTGTAAGTTGCTCAGCTAACTCCTATGTCACACTGTATATCTTTGTAATGTGTCAGTTGGTGTAAGGAAACATAGGGATCGAAGCTATCAGATGAAAATCAATTGGGAACAACAGCCAGTTGTACTGATTGCTTAGTTTTTCTTGCTTGGTTTGAGGAGACATCTCTCGTCTTGGCTATTGTGGACAATAACTACAGGAGATATTTTGTGTATGATACTAGACTGAAACAGAATCTGTTTAATGGAGGTTGAACAATGATTTCTTCTATACATTGGACAAAAACTCATCTCCCAAAATAATAAAATCTTTCTCTCAAAAGCACCAGTAGGAGAAGCAGGGAACATGTAGGCACCAGCTTAGTAATGACTGTACTTTGCTCTTAACCTTACAAAGACAGCCCAGTAGAGAGACTCTTCATTGATTTAGAAAAAGCTACCCTTACCAGGGATATAATCACAGAAGAGGCTGGATTCATCTGGAAACAAAGGCTCTAGTAATCAATAAGAAAACAAAACCAAATACAGCTAATTCTTTTAGCTAGTATTCAAACGAAGTTTTGTGCATTTTTTTTTAAGGGGACATTTACAAATTTATTTCTTAGTGGATACAGTGAAAGGAAAGGTTCCGAAAGGACTTAGCTGAAGTTAAGGGAATGGTTGCATTAGTTTGTGCTGCAGTGTTTAGCAAGTGACAACGAGCATCGCAACTGAGAGATTTGCACGCTGGTCCTGAATGACTGGCTTGGTCTCAGCCAGTCTCGGCAGCAGTGGTTATAGTGCCCACTTCTTAGGCGGACCCTTCTGAAACTTAAAAGACTGCCAGCAATTACTATGTTGATCATAATCAGCTGTGAATTATCTTTTATTCTTCTTGTCACGATTCGAATGTGAACCACTGCTCTAATAGCAGGGAAGTGCTTGGCACTGGTGGGGTTTCCACCTGCTCTGTAACGATGAACAGACAGCTCAGCTGTGGTTACCACTCTCTATTGCTTCTCTGTGCTTTGCTGAGTATGTTAATTAAAACCAGATAGGAAACTTTTTCACAGGTTCCAATTTTTAGTGATTTCACCTGCTGTTGAAAATTTTATCAAGACATAACACTGAAGGGATGATGTAAAGAGGAATGAATGTTCCTTTTAGCTGCTATGAATAGAGCCTTCTCATATCAGTTAAGCGGTGACTTTTATTATTTTAATTATGAGAGGATTACACATTTGTTACTTTTTAGCTCATCCTCTAAGACATAATTAACTAACATTTCACCACTTTGTATAACCTTTCAAAACAGAGGGGAGGTTTGACTGATAAATTATGTAAGTTCACATTTATTTGGAGATTTTTTACTGAAACTAACAAAGTGGAAAATTGCCTTTCTAGCCCTTCAGTCTTTTCTGTCTGCTCATTCTTTCCCTGGTTTTGCATTTTTTGCTTCCTCTAAATAGTTTTAATGAATAATTATCTGAGAGGTGTTTACTCCACTCTGTTTTAGTAGTGTTTCTGTAAGTGTTGCTACAAATGAAGCCACAGCTCCTTTCCTATCTGGTGGCCATGGGTGGAGCTGATGTACTGCTCACTAAATGGGAGCTGTCTGGGCAGTGGGGTGCTGTGCTGAGTGTCGGGACTGGGAGAGAAGGCTCACACCTTGCTCGCTACTTTGACTTGATTCTGCCTGACATCCTGCTTCATGAGAAACGGAGTCCTCATTCTAAAATTTGGCTTAAGAAAGAGGTTGTAGGGTAAGTGTGGAGGGAGCACCTGGTGCTAGTTTTGGAGCAGGCCTGCTGTGATGTGCGGTCGGGTCCCCAGCACTGAGGGCTGGCTGGCAGCTGCCCACACCTGCTTTGTGAAGACAGTGCTCACTAGGCACCAGCTTACCAGTGCTCTGCACAGGGATCCTTTCTAAAGGTAATTCCTCTCATCCCTCAAGCAAATAGACTTCGACATCAGCCATCTCTGTGCCAAGCTGCTGTTGCAGGACACGTGTTCTTTAACAGAAGCAGCTTAGCACTTCGGTAAGTAGTTGCAGGTTTCTCTGTAGACATGGTGGGCCGGGCTGTGGCTGCAGGTGCAGTGGGCAGGTGGTGAAAAGAGCAGGTTATGCCAAAACCACATTGTAGTTAGAGTTTCACGTCCTTTCTAAGACAACACGGTCAGCGGTTTTTACTTCTTTTCCTCTGTGCCCAGTTTTTGCAGAGGAGCCCAGGCATTTCTGCCACCAGTCTGTCCATGCGAACATAAAAGTTGGGTGGTGGCAAAACCAAGCGAGGCTCTAGGCCTGCAGTCTTCTAAGTCTGGATGATGGTTTGTCACTTGTTGGGAGATGGTACAGAACAGATGGTGAACACAGACCAAAGTGTGCACAGAATTTACTTGAATGCTATAACCATGTCCATTTCCCTGCTCTTTTCATCTGGGAAAACTGTCTCTGTTCGTCTTCCCCCATTTTCTGTCCTTTTATATCCACTTTGCTCCTATTTTGCATCAAGATGAGTGAGACAGTGAAGCAGGCGAAGAGCGATGTTACTGAGTGTGATATTTGTGCATTCCTGGATCATTTAGCAGCACTAAACTGGACATAGATTGTGTGTGTTCACATTTCTGTTGAATTAGCCAGACAGACCACGTACCCTGGAGTTCATGCCAGCTGCTGGAGAGCAGACTGTTACCTGATCCAGAACAGGCAATACCTGATCCAGCAAAAAGTCAAAGCAGTCCAGACAGTTGATACCTGACCTAGCAGAAATCATGCCAATACAAAGTTAACCATCAGTACTTTACATTGTGTAGCTTCTTTTTTATGTGGTACTGAGCTGTAAAGCTGATTTTATTCCATCACTGGAGAATGGCCTCATCTACTGCACCGACACTGCCTGTTTCAGGGGAAAGGCTGCTATTGAGTGAAGTGAGATTTTCTCACTCCTAAGGGTCTAAACAGTGCTGTCTGGCTTTGGAGAGCAAGTCACAGAAGATGGAAATGAGCTCAGGTCTAGCATGGTTATGCAAAGCTCAGAATTGTCCTCTGGTAAGAATCATTGAAACCAGGAGACGGACACAAAAAGTTAAACAATGCTATTTGTATGCCTTTGGTCTGTGCTGGAGAGCAGCCGAATGTGTGGGACTGGCCAGGTTTGCAGAAGACTCACTCATCTTGCAGTGGATGTTGGCGGTATGTTCATTTTCTGATATTTTTTTCTTTTCCAGTTGGATCCATAGGAAGGAAATGAGCCTGTATATATAGCATTTAGTGTTACTGTTTCCCAGGGGATAGGGAGGTGAAGAAAGCAAAATTAGAATATCCTGTTTACATGTTGCCAGTGCTGTATTTGACCAGCTGTCTTCAGGGTTTTTGTCTTGCTAGATCAGGGCAGGCTTTTTTCTTATGGTCTGCGAGTCTTCCTGTCCTGCTGGAAGAGGAGCTCCGCTGTTTGCACTAGCGTTGAGCTCCTCCCTGGGCCTTACTGCCCGGTGAAGGACTAGGCTTTCACTGTAGCCAGGGCAGGGAAAATGGGGCTTGCCAGAATAGTTATTTTAGAATTAAAACATTTCATGAGCTGGAGGTGTGAGAAGCCTACAGCAAATGACTTTCTGAAATTGCTATCCTTGGATGCCCTTACAGGAAGGTATGTTCCACCCTCCCCACCATGTTTCGAAAGCATCCTTGAGTCACTTCACTTGCAATGACTTAAACCTCCAACCAGTTTGTGTTTAAGGTCACTGAGGTTTTTAGGTGATTTCCAGCTTACCATGAGTGAATAGTTCTGTCTTTTTAAACACTGTTGTATAATATTTACCTATGTGCATGCTTTTTATTTAAGAAAACCTGTTTATAGTGTTTATAGAAATGATAACCTCCATGTTGGAAGGGGACACCAATGACTGTGGCACCTTAGCGGGGTAGGTGGTACAGGTACGGGGCTGATGTCAGTGCATAATGCTGGGGTAGTGCTCATGGAAGGAGCTGTTGAATTTATAACCCAATGTGGTTATATAATGTTATGCCTTTTCCAGAATGTCATGCTCATTCTGGAAATAGACCATTATCTAAGAAAATAGAAAAGTGCACCTGGAAACTTTTTGACTAGTCTCCCTATTTAATCATGAACCCATTTTAAATGTGTCAAGGAAGGCAGCTGTAATATATGACCTTTTTCTGCCATATATCAGTGATGACTCATACAGGCGATGTCAGGAGAATGCAATGAAATGTCTCTCCAGCTTGACCTGCGTGCAGCTGATGTTTCTAGGTCTGACATGCTGGGTAATTCAGCGGTTTTGGGCTGCACTGCTGGTGCTTTCCGTGTCACTGTTACTTGGCTGTATGGATTCTTTGGAGCTCAAGTATTTAATTGATTATCTCTCCAGCGTTGTCTCAGAAGGCTTAACTGTCTTTTCTTTGAAAACTGCATAGGTGTCAGTGGCTCCCCTTTCCTGTATAAAGGAGCCAAGACTGGGAAGCTAAATGACTTGCTGAACACCCTCAGCACTCTCATGAATCACCTTCCCAACAAGAAATGTGCTCAGGAGCACCAGGGAGCTTTGGGTGTTGCTTTGGATCTTTTGGATTAGATCTTTCTGGGTTGAAACCAAGGTCTTCAGGAGCAAAAGTCATTTCTGCTGTATGGGTGACTTCTATGCCTCTCTGTCAGGTTTACCTGGCAGCCCCTGGATGCGGTGGTGTGTCCTTCCCTGCCAGCAGTCATACAAGCTCAGGTTTTTGCTGGCCTCAGCCTGTTTTCATCTGATCGCTGCTACCACTGTGCTGGAAATTGCCACTCCTCAAGCGGTCTGAATTGTATGTTCACGCTTCACTATGTGTCAGGTGAAAAAAGCCAAGGTAAGCATTTTAAGCTGAAAGGCCTTGTTGACCTGGGCCCTTTGGGGTGAAATTGGATGGCTGGGAGCAGACCCAGCCAGCTCTGCTGGTGGATCTGAAGGGACGGTAATGCCTTGTCACGGGGTGTTGGTGAACAGCTGGAGGTAGGTGTGGCACGGCACCCACATAAACCCTGTAAATGTAGCTGTGATAGGATGCGTGTCCAGTGAGGTGTTAGGCAGTGGAGGGTGAGTAGGATGTGGAAGGGGTTTTATGGACATACTTTGCCTGAAAGAGTTGGTCATTCCCAGTGGTGCTCTGCTTTGCTCGCAGCTGTATGTCTCCTTGCTTTGATAATCCCAGTAATAACAAGGTGCTTTTAGAAGCAGTTTTGTTTTTTTTTTCTCCCAGTAATGCAGTTGAAATTATTTGCAAGTCCCCTTGTGCTTCTAGCTGTGGTTGTCAACTTGGGCATGAAGCTTGAGCAGTCAGCTGAGTTCTGAATCAGACATCGCAACCCAAAGCGGCACAGATCATAATGCAGCCCACAAGCACTATTTGGTCTTCCAGTTCGTTGCCTCAGTAGCAAAAGATCCTTCTATAAATGCCAAGTGAGAAGTATAAATTATCCTGGAACTGCCATGCACTAAATCAAGAAGCAGAGAAATGAATGAATATTTGTAAACCAAGTGTCAGTGTAAGTAAAACACTGTGGAGAACAATAGCCCTGTGATATGCCTTGTGCCGTCACGAGGCTCCATGGCAGAGTTAGATATTCGCACAAAAGAAAGTTATGCAGAGGCACGCCGGCTGTGGCCAAGGCAGGATGAACTCTGTGCAGATAGTGTCAGTAATTTCATGGTTCAGAGCAGTAATTTCACATACTGTATGAAGCAATAAGCATTTGCTGTACTAGCTTCAGGCTTTCACTGCGTGATTGGGTGGATCTACTTTAACAGTAACAAAAGCCTTCCAGTTTCCAGCAGCTGCTAATCAGAGCTGATACTGGCTCCCATGACATTACCCGCTCTGCGATGCTGACCTGGAGCTGCCGGGGTTTAATTCACCAGCACAGAGATTTGCTGAGTTTATAGCTGCTAAAATACAGAGTCGGGGGAGGGTGGTGCCAGAGTCATTTCTACAGCCTTCTGTCTTTTCAAACTCGCACCCGTCACCTCACCCTACGTCTGAAACCTTGGAAAGTTTCCAGCCAAACAGAACAGCCGATGTATTTAAGCAGGCTGGTATAGGCAGATGCCAAGCCCTGCTGACCTGCTGGCAGCACAGATTCCTTCAGGCAGGTAAAGCTTGGCTCCAGTGTCCTGATCAGCAGTGCTGTGCCTGGAACTGGTCCCAGCAACTCCTTTCCTGACTTTGACCTCTCCCACCAGCTTTGTTCTGTGCAAGCCACAGCCTTGTTAAGTAACAGGCAGAGTGAAGGTATTTTTTCCAGGAGCTGAAACTTGAACATAGTTTGCTTCTACAAAACTTTTCAGTGAATGTGAGCTTCGTCGCATTTTAACTGGACAGAAATTCATGTCTAATTTCCATTTTCTGAGTAAGTTCTCTGCACCAAACCTGTAAATTGAGTAAGGCCGCCTGCAGTATGAGGGCACAGAAGTGATAGAGATCTTGTAAAGTTGGTGTGTAGGTATCTTGAGCCTGAGTAGTTTACTGATGACATTTTTATGATCTTTCTGTGAGGAGGAAAACTAGGTTGGGGGCGATGTCAAAAAAAAGTTTAATAATGACAGCAAGGAGCTTTCTGCTCTTGTTTTGATTAAGCTGGGACTTGTATTAGGTGGTGTTGTGGCCCGTTTTCCCCCCCCCCCCTAGTTTAACTTGCTCCAGCCCCTGTGTGTGGGTATCTGCAAACCAAGGCTGTGCTGCTGGCCAGGGCCAGGTCCCTCCCGGTCACGAGGTGTTGGGGCTCCAGCTGTGGACAGACTGTGCCTGGGGAGGGAGTTCAAAAAGTTTACCTGAGCGTTTCCCACTTGTCTCAGTCTGTCACTTTCAACTTTAAATCAAGTTGTGATCTCTTTTGATCTTCCCTGGGGGGAAAGCTTCCCCGGGTAAGGTAGCTTACCCAGATGGTGCCTCCCTCATACCTATCCCAAAAAGGCTAAGCCCAATTCTTCATGCAATTATGTTGCTGCTGAGTGTGTCCAGAGTATATTTTTTAACTTGCATGTGTCAGATTTCATGTTGGGTAATCAAACCTTGAAAAATTTGCCGGGCTAGGTGACAAATTCAAGCCCTTCAGTGAGAGCTCCTGGTGGTGGCAAGGGCTGGGGTGCAGAGGGTTCCCAGCTCCTCCCTGCCTGCTGCGAAGAGCCTCTGCCCATGTCCTGTATAGGTGCCTTGTTTTTTCTATCAGACTCTGACTGGGGGATGACGTGTGCATTGGAACATCCCTCCTCCTGTGTTTGTTGGAAGGAAGGGAGCATTTTTCTCTGCTGAAGTCACCTCACGGCATCCGGAGCTGCTGCAGCCCAGGATGTCTGCACAGTAGCCACCGTCAGCTCAGGCAGGTAGCGCTGCAGCACAGCATGGCTGGCCAGCTTAAGGCACCTTTGATGCTTCCATATTTACCCAGCTTCTTAGCAGAATATTTATTAAAGGTAGTAACAACATCCTGTGTAAAACCTGCCCAGGTGTGAGAGGCTGCAGGAACGCCTCCAGTGGTCTGTGGCTCACGGATGGCTAGCACAGCCCCTCCGCAGTCCTGCTTTCACAGTTGGCTGCAGTTCAGTTTCTTTGTTCTTCCTGATTGATGGCTGTAGGTTTTCATTCCCCACATCTTGAGTAAGCCAAAATTATAGAAAATTTGTTGTGGATGTTTGTAGAGATAGTCTTTCCCTGTGAGAATAGAGAAAATGGGACTTTGCAGCAGCCCGAGGGTAAATTTCACCCACCATCTTCCCAGCCCTGCAGCATGAACAGAACTGCAGAGGCAGGGAGGGATTCATCTGTGCCATGTGTTAGTTGTTAATTTTAGCTTTACCATAACTCTTGACGACAGGGCATGGTTGTTTCCTACTGTAGGCAGCATGTAGCACTTATCCTGGAGATACGGTATGGCTGTAAGGCAGTAAAGCTGCAGCTCATCCCTGAGCTGTGGCGTGCTGTCAGGGAATGCGATAGCCAGATTCTCCCTCTGGCTCATGCAACTGCTGCTTGCTGAAGTCGAGAGGGGCCATATGGTACCATTTTTCTTGTAGTTGTGCTAAACCATCGACTCAGGTTAAGTGAGGATGGAATTAGGTGCGGGTTGAGTTCCACATGTGCATGAGGACAAAGCCTGGCCAAAAGGTTACTATACATCTCCCATTACATGTAGGACATCTCACCTCTTGGCTACTGCCTTTTTCCTAAAACTAGGTGAAATCTGTATGAGGTACCAGTCTGCAACCTGTACTGAATGCTCAAAAGGACACTGCAAAGGCTTGTCAGGAGAAAGATCATCCCTGAACTTGATGTCTAGGTCTCAAACTGAGCTTAGAACATGTAGGCTACTGCAAGGAACTCTTACACCTATGTTACAGCAGGCTTACTGCATAGCTCTAATGTTTTCTCTAGGTTGCTGCTGGACCCTTTGCCCATTATACTGGGTCATGTTATGGTCTCTCAGGTCTTGGAGCAAAATCATTGACTGCAACAGAAAATACATGTCTAGGCTAGTTAAAATTTTTGTCTTACTTTCTTGTGGTGCTTTTATCAGGATTTGCTAATGTGTGTGCTAGCCAGAGAGCATTGCTGTTCTGGTGGCTCTGTTGCTGTACGGTACAGTAAAGGTCAATGGAGTGGGCTGGTTACAGGTGTGGGGAGTGCAGGCAACATGCTGCAGCTAACTCTAGTAGGGACTCTCAGGGAGCTCCTTCTCTTTCTAGCATTGCTTTTTTTTTTTATTGATGAACTTTTGCTGAGGTCCACAGTGCTTGTATGTTTAGTATTTTTTTTCTCTCCAATTTTAGTTAAATACTGTGTAAGGATAGAAACGTCAGCTAAAGAAGGCTGCAATGTTTTGTTCCAGCTGAGCAAACCTTTGTGCAGAATTCATGTATATGAAAGATCTTGTAACGTCTTTTCCCGGCTGAAGAGAGAGACCAGCTCTGTAGGAGAGTAGACCTGGGTGAAAATGCAGCAGTTGGTGTGCTAAGGATCTGGAGGTGCCGTTGGCTGCTTAGAGTCGAGGCGGTGCGAGGGGTAAGGAGTTGCACGAAGGCTGAAACACTTGATGTGAAGTCACGTAAAGTGAGGTGTCAGAAATAAGACGTGCTTGCTCTGTAACAGAACATTCTTCACAGGCAGTTTAACAAGCTTTGGAAATAAATCTGGAAAAAAAAGTGATGTAGCTGTTATGTCAAGGCTTTCACAAGCTTGCAATGTGCGGTCTGGGCTGTGACTGGTGGAAAACCAGACCTGAACAGCCGTGCAATCAGTGCTTTTCCTAGGCAGTTATGAGCTCACTGTATGCTCACAGCACAGCTGCGTATATATTTTCCAAAATACACTTTTGGAATTATACATGTGCCTTCTTAGTATGCTAATGGTCTCTGTGGTCATTTATTCCTGGAGCTAATGACTGGTCTTTTAGAGAAAATGAGTTAACAAACTGACAGCTGCTCTTAACGAACCACTTGCTGCAAAGGCCAATGTAAGTTTAACATTCACAATAAATCCTTTTGCTTCTGATGGTTCAGTGGAGCAATGGCAAAGAAATTAGGCAATAACTTCATTTATCAGAGGCTTATGGCTGCAGTAGATTAGTGCGCGAGAACTCATAGAGATGTAAGAATTACAGACTGGATTTCTGCTATCCTCGGAGTAAAATTAAGTGTAAATAGGAAAAGGTAGGTTTCTGTGTAACCTCCCAGCCAGGCTAGCAATAGCCATCTGTCTTAGGCAAACATTTGGTGTGAAGAGATGGGCAAGAAAGGTGCAGACAGCTGGGGAGCTCTGAAAGAGCTCCCTTCTGGCTCCATTACCAAGAGTAGACAAATATTGTATCATGACCTTATGCTGAAATTGCTCATTTCAGAAGTGAAGGCCGTCTTCTCTGCTCTCTCTCTCCTCTGTCTGAGGCCAGGAGGGACCACAGTTGTGTCAGGGCTTGTAGCACGTGAGGAGACACAGTAGGTTTGTGGGTTGCTCTGGCTGTTTGGTTTGGTTGTAGTGCTGGTGCTGGGATGCGTTTTCTGATCGGTGTCCCCAGTAATCAATAGCCATCTTTCATCAGCAGTTAACCATTAACTCATTGCAAATAGCAGACCTTTTTCATAACCTTTGGCTACAAATAAGTAGACATAACAGCCTTGGATAAGGCAACAAATATGCTGAAATTTCCATGTCCTGTGTCAGAGCTGAGCTTGTCTAAGGACCAGAATATTTTCCCAACACTTTGTTTGCAGTGAACTGATGGATATAGCTGACAGCTGGTTCAGGGTTACAGGCTTAGCTTGGGACATTGGTATCTGACAATATTAACTTTAATTAACTTCGGGCTTTTTTTTTTTGCTGTTTAAGTTTCTACCAGCTCATAATATATTAATGTTATATAAATATTTATATCTTCTGTGCGTGTATGTGAATGCATGTGCATGTAAAATGTTCACAGCACAGCAGGGGAAAATTCTGGGTGATTAAAGCCTGATTTTTTTTTTTAGTTCTTGATTTGCTAGACTTTCAAGTGTATTAGTGCATGCGTCTGTAGAAAGAGGGCCTCAAACAGCACATGAGCACAACAGTTTCATTCAAAAGTTGTGAGAGGCAGAAAACACTTTTTTTCTACTGTATTTCCAAAATCACACCTTTGTTTTGAGATGTACTGTACAGCAACAGTAGAGACCAATGGGCATCTCTGATAAACTTAGTGCTCCTGAGTATGTGGAAGGATGCAGATTCTCCAGCATTTCATTTCCTCTTTGTAGTGAATGCCCTGTGTGGGACTAAGAGCTGAATTTGCCAGCACTGTGTTGGCTCTTTGTACTTTAATCTCCTGCAGACTGAGAGGCATCCCCAGCTTCACCAAGAGCAAGCTCAAGCAGTGAAGGTGAATTCTGACCCCACTGCAAAACTGCCACATGGACTTCTTGCCCTTAGGAAGGCAGATGCCTTGCTCTTCTGTTTTGTAAGCTCCCAGGTTATGTTTATGAGGTTGCTTATTACTACTCATGGAAAATTAATTATTAAATCCAATGGACAAAGACCCATCTCCCTGCGCTGCATGGCTTCCACCGTGGGCCAGCACTGCTGATGTATCGTGTTTCTGGAGAGGGTCAAAGAGAAGAAATGTTTTCATTTTGGGCCTAATTTTTGTTTCATTAGTGATTACTGAACGTAATATGGTGGAGCACTTAGTTATGAAGGTCTCACTAGATTAGTTCTTCAGCAAATTTAGTTATTTACAGAGGCCATGCAGATCTTCTGTTCTGTTTGTGATTTCACCTGTCTTTCTGGGATTTCTGTGTTTAGCCAGCCTCAGTCTCTATGTGTTGAATCACTAGCAGAGGCTCTGCCCCCCCCTCTACTTCCCCCTTTTATTTTGGGTTAATTTCAATGCATCTATTTCACACAAGCTGCCTGCTGCTGACTTGAGTGAGTACTTGAATCTATTGATGTAGAGGAGCTCATTGATTTGAGGGTATTGTGAGTGCCATGAATCAATGGCCCAGAGCTGGTTTTAGGAGCTGCAGAGAATTCTAACATTCATTCTGTTTCTTCTTTGTAGGTATCTGTATAAAATGTGGAAAAGGTGTGTATGGAGCGAGCCAGGCTTGCCAAGCGATGGGTAACCTCTATCATACCAACTGCTTCACGTGCTGCTCTTGTGGTAAGTCAGACTTACTGTAGCCTTATTAAGTGGCTTCCTTTTGTAATACATATTCCTGTAGCAACCAGTGTGCAAGGTGAGACCTCATCTTGCTTGTTTCCTGAGGCAAAATTCCCATGCAAGAGTCCAGCTTCAAGAGTTATTTTTTATTTACCATCTGTAAGTGTTCAATGTTTTTTTTCTTAAGTGACAGGCCAAAAAAGTAGTATTTGGTTGTTTTAAGGGCTGCATTTACAAAACGGCTTCAACCTGGCTTTTATAAGCACTACATACTTTAAATCACTTGTTTATGAAACTGTAATGCATATTTATTACTTTTACAGAAAAACAGTAAAATTTGTGCAGCCAAACCCATTTTCCCTCACTTTCTATTTGGAAATTCAGCTCCAGTCAAACACATATTTGTAACTTCTGTGTGTATGTGTGTATGTAGCTCAAAAATTGTTTTCTTATGTTTGAATGTGATAAAAACAAATAGTAATTGTGAGTTGAAACCCCTTGAGCTATTACAATGTTTTGATTTTTCAGAGGAAAGCTGTGTGGGTAAATCACTGTCTCCATGCTACTCTCAGAACCTTTTCAGGTTCCTTTTTTTTCATTTGAATGTAAGAGTGATGCACTCTGTGATTTGAGGAAGTCATGGCTTTGCCAGGGAAAACAGGGCTTGGAAAATACAGGACAGCACTTTCAGAAGTGCTTCCTTTTAGTTGGGCATTAAAGTGAACTTGGAAATTTTCTCAGTGTCTTTGAAAGTGCCGAGCACTCTCAGACTCCCCACCAAGTTCAAGGGAAGTATGAGAACACATTTTCAGGAGTCAGGTAACTTTCCTTGATATAGCCACACATTTGCTTAGGTTGTTAATATCTGCCTGGATATTGAAGATCTTGTTGTGATAAATATACGTAGCAAAAGATTTACCATGAGCAGAATGTGCTGAGTGTGAATTGTTTATAAAAAGGATTAATTAAGGATTAGAAAAAGAGTAAAAGATTATTGGCATAGAACTAAGTAAGTTTATAATGAAAAGAAGCATTGTGAAGTTCACTTCTGAAAGGAGAAGTCTTGTCTTTTCTCCTGAGATTTGTACAGATAAGTAAATATTTGTTTAAAGAAACCTACAACCTGAACGTAGAGTTCAGTGACCTTTATAAATCGCTCTGGACCATTACCAGGTTCTAGAATAAACTTGTCTCAGAGCTTCAGGGATCACTCATGACTTTGTTCAAGCCTGACACTGAATGAGTAGCTATTTTGTTGGCTCCCAGAGTAAACGAAGTGCTTCAGCATCCTGCTTAGCAAAGGATTACAAAATACGATATCGGATAATATCTATCCGCTCATCGCCAACATTAACCTAGCCTAATTGCATGGGTGAGTTCCAGCTTCCTCTGTGGGGCAGACTCTTTTTAAAAGTAGCCAGGATGTGTGTTTGTTGCCACAGGGGCCTGTACACAAGTGTCACATTCTTCCCCAGAAGAATATATAAGGGCTGGGGAATGTATTTTAACAGCAAAACACAATCCCAACTTAACTATCTGAAAGTACATCGAGCTTTTGTGACCATCCGGGCGAGCTGTGTGTGGCCAGTATACATCTAACAGAGGGCGACTTGAGACGTGCCCTTTCAGAGCGTAACTCTGCCTCACCCCACCGTGCTGGTGGAATTCTGTGATTCACACCACTTTCTGTGAGTCAGTCACACACATGCATGAGGAAACAGTGCTCCAGGTTGTCTCTGGGCTTCTCGCTGTGCTGTTCATGGGCTGGAGAGCACAGCTATTATCTGCCAGGAGGTTTTGCAAGCAAGAAGTGCTTGGATTTCCTTCTGTCTGCAACCTCCAATACAAACCTGATGAAAGGGGAGCGTGTGGGGCCTTTCTTATGTTAAGCACTGGAAGGTATCTAAGCTGTTAATATAGCAGCAGCAGGTGAAATACTTGATCAAAACTTATGGTCGACTGTGAGTCAAAAGCAGAGTTTTTCCTTTCAGCTCCGCTCCTGAATAGTATCAAAGTGAGCACAGCCAGAGCGGGGATGTTGCATTAACTTCTGGGACGGTGCAGCTGGTAGATCCAGACCTTGGGAATGAGGCATGCAGGTCACATTTGTGGGAGCTGCATCCTGGAATGTGCTGCTGAGAAGGCTTTACTGGACATCTCGTATGAGCAACTGAACATGAGCTTCTCACAGTACTGGAGTTTATGAACGGAGGGGTTCATTTTACCTTGAATGTGAGACCCAGCTGAGGGTTCTGTGCTCGAGTTTTGATGCTGGCTTTCAAAAAGATGAGGAAGAACTGGAGAGGATCTGATAGGAGGAGTTACGCAGGTGATAAAAGCCTGGAGAAAAGATAATCATGAGAGCCCAGTGTATTTTGAGTATTAGAAATAATAAAGGGGGAGGAACTTGGCTCGAACTGGTAATCAGCTTTTACCAGGAAACAGCATTAGAAAGTGGTTTCATGCATACTAGAGGCAAATGCAAGACAGACTTCTTCTGGAAGCTGAAACTACACAATTCAAATAGGGAATCAAAGAGACATTTTGTATAAGGAGGATGATTAATTGCTGGAACAAAACAGCAAGATAAGTGACGGATTGTGTGTTCTTCGGTGCTTTCAAATTAAGACCAAATGTCCTTTGGAAAGTGTCTTAAGTTGAGCCAAGCTTTTGGATTCAATACACAGGTAACTGAGTGATAATTGATAATTAATGACCTTTGTTAGGCAGGAAGTCACATCCCACAGGCTAATGTTCCTCCTGGCCATTACGGTCTATGCCTTTGACGGGAGAGTAGAGGAGTACATTAGTGGTTGCCTAAGACAGTTTCTGTGCAGATTCTTATTTATACTTGGAAATCTGAGATAAAGATTACACACTTGCCTTTTTTCCATTTCTTTCTAAATAAGAAGAGTGATCCAAACTACCCTATAGCAGGTACCTTGGAATATAGCAGACCTAGAAAGTAAGTCAGTAACCGAAGAAGAAAAATTCTGTACCTGAAGACATTTGATTTAGATAAAAGCCCAATATTTAACCAACAACAATGAAGTATATTTTGCACTCCTGGGAAAAGCTGTGGTTTGGAGACCACTCAGACTGAAATGTGATGATGAGTAGGAGAGCCTCCAAAGGCCTCAGTTCAGTGCTCAGCAGTGCGTATTTTCAGCTCAGCAAGACAAGTGCTGTTAGGCAGATAAATGGGAAGAGACCATGAGAACAAAACTCTGGCAGAGTCAGATTCCTTTATTAGGTATCTCTTTAAGTTTAACTTTGGTTTCAGTGCTAAAGATGATCTACCAAGGTACTGTGGTTGAAAAGGGCAGCGTGTGGCAGAATAGGCCATCCTGTGCCTTCCAAGGGGAGCACAGGGCTTTCCCCAGTGCTGCCCTTTTTGATGCCTGTCAATGTGTCACACAATTCCTGGAGAAAATGGGATCATTTGCTGGGACCAAGTAGTTAAATGTAGATCACTATCCTCAGATAGTTTTCCTACAGAAAACAACTGAAGTTTGTTAGGATGCTTTTTAAATGTAGATTCAAATCTTCTTTTAGCTCTAACACCAGTGAAACCTCTTTTTAGGCCTTGATTCAGCAAAATGCTTAAATGTGCTTGAATAAGTTACATTACTCATATGTAAGCATGCTTTGCTGAATCTTAAATAAGATGAATTTAGGCAACACTATACGTTGTCCCTTCCGTTAAGTGTAAAACTTTAGTTTTGGCAGGAGTTCAGTTGCAAATTCTACTTATGGTAGACAAGAGCTGAAAAATGTCTGAAAAGCTCATCATCTAATTCCTCTTGGTAGTATTTCAGAGCATGACAGGATTTCTTGAAGGATAATTAAAATAATGCCAGGTCACGTGCATGCCCTCAGTGAGGGTGGTTGGTTGGAGGAATTAATAGGATCTGTTCGCTGCTTGTTACAGAAAATAACTTACCGGGCACCTCTAGGTTTCAGGGGGCACAGCAATGCTCAAATCGTAGTGCCACCCACAGCACATCTTTTCAGGCTGAATATTTTAATCCAGTGGCAATGATTGTAGATACTGCAGTAAAGATAAATTTCTGTGCTGAGGAGGTACCAGTTTGATATTTATTACTTTCATGTGGTACTTGCAGAGCTAAGGGTTGGAAGTCTCAGGCTCAAAAAGCTGAGATGTATTTTACCGTGAAAAACAGGGACACATTCTGTTCTTGAAGTCAAATGTTTGAGCATGCCATTCGTCTTTAATTTGCACTTTTGCCACCGGTTTTAAGGCACAGGAAATCACTGCAAGATCAATCAGAAGCCTAAAGCAAACTGTATAATCCCGAAGGTATGCGGCTTATTTCTTACCTAGTAGGTATTGATTAGACTGGAAAACTCATGGGGGTTTTTTGCAGCAGTTTCATTTTAAGGGACAGCTCGTGGAGGTATCACAGTTCAGCTGATTACCGACAGTGCTGCTGCTGCATCAGCATTAGCCTTTGTCCAGACTTCCCCAACCTCATTGCTACAAGCTCTAAGAGAAGGGTTACGGCGAAGGATGACAGCACACTCATTTTAAAAGGTCCAAGTGGGACGACTGTAGCAGTAGGTATTGTTGCCCTGAAGGTACGAAGCACAGTTGTGAACTAGCCCATGCTCTCCAGCTGGTGTGAAAGAGGAGTCAGTTCGTGGCTGTAGATGCAACCTTTCTTTACACTTGTATTACTTCTTGGAGACGACAGCTGCCTTCTTGCTGAAGCCACTGATTGCTTCTGTATGTAAATGTGTATTAATAGAAGGTTGATTATGTCCCTGCTTGTACTGAGAAGTTCCTTGTGACACTGGAAATGTTCTTTTGCGTATTTGCTGCCCCTGGTTGACCCTTTGTTTGCTTTTGGCAGTGGTAAGGCACAAAACATCTTAAGGTAGCTGAGTTTAAAAAAAAAAAACAAACAAACCAAACAAAAATAAAACAGCAAACTTCCCAGTGGAAGGTTTGTCTTGGTTTTCAATCCATATTTGTTCTGTCCCTCACAGCCTATTTATAAGTCTAGTGTGAGTCACTGCATGCAGATTGCACTATTGCCAATACTTGATTCAGAATTTTAAATTAAATTATCTGTGACTGCAATGTTCATGTAGAATAAAACAAAATTCAGCGTCAAATCTGTTACCTGTATTGTTCATCTACTGATGGGTTGGTAGTCACAGTGGTACAAATGTGTGTGTTGTTGGCTTTTAACTCTTCAGTGCCTCGTGGCCAAATCTTAGGTGACTGAGTCGTAGCGTCAGTATCTGTTCATCTGCCTACCGCTGTTTCATGCAGCTCTTCTGGGCAGTGAGAAAACACTGAGGACGTGTAAGGCGGAGGAGCTAATGAGTATTGCTTCAAGGGGTACATTGCTGTGCAGTGAAAGTCTACTGGGTAGCTAATGTCCTCGCACACTTCTCTCTGCAGTTTTCTAACCACATACTGTCAGACCAGAGCAGACTGGAATTTTGGGATTTTTGGTCTGTAATCCTGCCAGAGCCATTGGCTAATACCTGGTGCTTAGGGGAAGACAAGCTGGCGGGTGATTCAGTGCTGTGCATGTGGGAACATTCCTCCCCGACCCCCGTGGCCTGGAGCGTGAGAGCTGGATGCCCTGAACTTGCATAACTGCAATTGTTACTCATCCCCGACTCAGACCCCGTGTTCAGATTGAATTTACGGCCACCTGAATGTTTGGTGATTTCCAAGCCATAACTGGAGCTGGCAGGAGCTCCTGATGCTCTGTGTGTGAGGCGGTTATTTTGAGGAATGATTCACTGAGAAAGCTAAACACTTGGGAGAGGTGTGAGTTCAGTTAAGAAAAAGGACCGAAGGGTTTGTGAAGCACTAGTCTTTCAGGGGCTGTATATGCAGCTACGACTGCAGTTTGTGTAGCTGTGTAACTGAGACAACTCGCAGCGTTGTTCCAGGAGTGCAGAATTCTGCCTGAGTCATTCTGCGTCTTTGGGATAAGTTACAGCCTGCACTTAGCCCCGTGCTTTCAGTTCTAACACCTATCAAGATGGATAGTGAAAAGTTATTTCAGGTATGTCTGTAGCTGCGGTCCCAGACGTTCCCATTAATGCAAAACTCACCAAAAGGGAGGTGCTCACTTTTTTTAAAAAAAAAAAAAAAAAAAAAGGGCAGTCAGGTCATAGAGATGACAGCCGGCTTCAGACATTTGGGTTTACTTTGCGCAAGACTCTGAACCATGAATGAGTCTTAGCAAAGGAATGTAATCTTGTCTCCTGGTAGTTAACAGTCAGGCTTGGATACCAGCCCCTGTAGGAGCCCAAGTACCTTTGGGTACCGACTGGTAGGAAAATATTTCCTTTATCTTAACCCTTGTTAATCTGGTAGTACTCCAAGCTTTAGAGACGTGAGAAAGGATGGGGAATGGGTTATCAGAAATGTGTGAGATGGAACTGGTGGAGGAAACTCTCCTCTGTGTAGAATGTAGTTAGCTGTGGGTACAGTTTTTTTGTTTGTTTTTGTAGTTTGCACTGTTCCCTATTGCTTTCTGCCTCAGCGAAGCCTTGGTCTGACACAGCACTGATGTAAGTGCTTGCCTTTCAGATAAATGGACCGGTCCCTTGACTGCGTCCCTTCTACAGATGATAGATGCTCTGTCATGAAGGGTTTTCCTTTTTGTGACAACTTTACATCAAGTTAGTTCAAATGCAAGGTGGGACCTGTTTTTTAAGGGCAGCTCATCTGACCAGCCTAGTCCTGTGCCCTTGCTTTCAGGGGGACACCTCAGATGCTCAAAGATAAACACATGCGCTTACAGTTATCTTAACCCAGAGTATCGCTTGCCTGAGTAGCTAGCCAACAGAGAAATGGAAAACATTTCAGTCCTCCATTTCTGATTACAAGAGGGCATTGCGATGAATAGTTGGCCACTGGTTTGTCTGTCTCCTTGTTTCCTTGAAAGGTATTAATTGCATTCTGCTATTAATTATTCTAGCATTAAATCCATGGCATTTGATGGTTATTTTAATTGGTGGGGGTTGCCTGGCAACTGACGATGGAAACTTTTCTCTGCATTGCTTGACTGACCATAGATGTATTCCTCCTGAAATATTTTTGTATTAATAATGTGGAACCAATCACAGACAGTGCCTGTGATCCTTTCGGGGTTTGGAAAATATGTAAAACACAAAAACTATACACTAAGAAGGCTTCTGCCTCTGTTTTTTATTTGTAAGAGCTATGGTAAATACTAGAGGGAACCTAATCACTTATGTAATTTTGTTTGGAATGCCACCTATTGTTTCACATAACAAGATTTGCAAAAATTACCGTTTCCTTATCAACATCTATTATCTGCAGCTCTTGATTGTCTTAGAAGCCCACATCTCTGCTGTTTTTGCCATCTTTCCATTCTGCTCTTCTCTTTCTTGCCTTTCCCTCTGCCCATTTAAAATGTTTTCTTGGAAAACATCTCAATTTCTCCAAGAGAACAGATTCCCTTGTGCTGCTGGGTTCATCTCTCAAAGGAGAAGAAATCCAGATAATCCAGAACAGAGCACAGGGAAATCACTGACATTATCAACAGATGTTTCTGCTTCCTATTTCCAGGTTCTGAAACTTCTGAGTATTACTTAAAAACAAAGGGAAAAACAGAGAGGAAAAAAAGTGGAAAAAAGAAAACAAATGAAAGGAGATGAGGAGTTTGCTTCATTTAACTTTGATCTAGGTTTTTGCTAGATGTTGTTCTTACGTGTTTTGCAAAAGGCTAGTGAATACTTTAGTATTCAGAGCAGTCACTTATCTGAAAGCCAGACCCTAGAAGGCTATAGCCTGCTGAAAGAACTTCTAATTTAATGTCATCATCACTCCTTAAACAATAAACGAACTCTACGTCCACATGTACCAGTTAATCAGTTTTGTCCTTCATCACCTCAGCACTCAGTAAATCAGTTCTTCCTCCCACAACTGATAGTTTTTTCCAGTGCCTATCCCAGTAAATGTGTGCCTCATGTGCAAACCTGTCTGTGTACACAAACACGTCCACGTTCATGTGGTTGACCTCCCCTCTAAATGTGTGTCCCTTGCATATTCTCTTCTTATTTGGCTCAATCTCTCGTTCCTCTGTCCCTGTCCTTTGGATGCTTGGAGCTCACTATTCCTGCTCTGGGCTGACTTGAGGTGTGCTTTTTGGGTCAGCATTAACTGATCCTTTTCCTGGTGTCTTGGAAGAATTAGACTTAAGTTTTTCTCGCGTGCACTTTCTGTGAGGGGGAAGCCACCTTTCTGTCTCCCTTGGTTAGTTCTTCCTTCGCTCTGCCTATGTTTGCTCTAGCATGCACCTACCCTACAACTGAAGAATTCAGACTATTATTTCCGGGCATCTTTTGTTCTTCATTTCAAATGAGCATAATAAATTTCTTTAGTAAAGACCTTAATTTAACTGCTTGTCAGTACATCTTTATCCAGAAATTTGTCAGCTTTCCCCCTTGTTCTTTGCACTGTTTGAAATTTCACTGTACCCCGATGACTTTCCACTTTGCCTAGTGTTATGTGTATTTTACGCTTTTCCTGGATTCCTGTGTTCCCAGGGTCTAAAGACTCCAGACTGCTGGCAGCCCATCATATCCCTTACCAAGGAAGCAAGATTATGATCACTTTGCAGCCATGGAAGCTTCACTACGTCCTCTCTCACCAACAGAGCTGCTCTTCCAAGCTGCCCCTGTACTTTTTCAACTAAATCATATTCTATTCTTAGTCATGTTGCCTGTTTTCTGTCTCTAGTCTTGGACTTCTTGCTGTCCCTTTTTCTGGTGATACTCCACACTGTGGTGGCAGGATGTCGGGCCACATGCACGCCTCTCACCTTTGCCTTGCGAGTCCTGCCAAAGTAGGACAGGATCTGTCAGTAAAATGTTTCATGAAGCTCTTGCTGATGGAGGCATCATGAAGTAGAAGCATGTTTTTGCTACTGCTGTTGTCCTTGTCCCCATGTGCTCTCTAACAAAGTGTGTGTGTGTACCTCATCCGTGTCTCCTATCCAGGCTAGGTTACCAACTAATCCTTAGGAGTTCTTGTTTACCACTTCATTCAAGGGAGACACACCTATGTGGCCTGAAAAGTCATTGGCGTTTAACAGCAGAAAGCAGCTGGGGCTTTATCTTACGAAATAATTTTACAGATCGAAGGTTTTCACTGCTGCTTTCCACCTTTAAAAATGCTTTTACTACTTATGAGTCCAGGAACTATGCTTCCCAGAATCTCCATACGTACAAAACAAAATAAAAGGTTTTGTTGGTATAGTTTGTCTTCACATTTATGAAATAAACAGCAGCAGACCTGGTGTTTCTGTCCCTGGACATGCGAGGACAGGGAAGACTTCAGCATTCTGTCTTTCAAGCTTCCTTCTCTGGCAGAGGATGTGAGCAAAAGACAGAGGCATTTTAGCTGAAAGCATTAACATGTTGGTCACAAAGGAGTAAATCCACCCTGTGAGTTGGAGGATGGGATTTTGCTCCACTCTACCACAGCCTTGTTGTCATCTTGGGCAGATCACTTAACCTGTCTCGCTTTTCCTATGTGGCTAATTCTTTCTGCCTATCTCACAGGAGTGATACTGGGCTGATTTCCTTAATATTTTGAAGAGAATTTGAGATCCTGAGTTAGAAGTATCAGTTCAGTGACAAGTTATGTAAATTCTGAAATAATTATATCACAAATAGATGCATTTGTGGGAGGAACCACTTATAGTATCTGGCATCCAAGCCATACAGCTGTTGCAGTGTGCTACTGAAAATAATTACTTTCTCAAATAATGCGTATTTAAAGTTTGTGAAAGAATATTTTGAGGATTATATGTCATTAAATACATGGACTAATGCAAGATTTAAAAAAGACTATTTTCCGAGCACTGTTCCCCAGAGCCCTTAGTGCATGGGTTCCCATTCCCCTGTCCAAGCCCGACATTGTGTTTTTAATTTAAGTATCCAAGGAATGCTGTTTCCAGTATTCGGAAGACTCTCTGAATCGGATGTGAGACACAAATGCACCAGAGAAGCTTATCAGAGAAACGGGCTTGGCGCAAAGCCTACATAAACAACCATAAATTTTTTCTCATTTAACTGACGGGACTCGGGAGGATTGGCTGATTATAGCTCCAGTGGGCTGTCCTTGGGCACCAAGGAAAGTGCTTCGGTGACCCCTGGTATTTGACATGAGCCAAATGTTTTGCTTGCTTATAAACTTACGGTTATAAAACAACCAGCTTGGTTCTGGTAAATTGACTTCTATAGGTCACTTTCCAGAGTTATTTATCAGTGGTGGATGCCATCTCCCATCCTTAGACTTCTCAGGAAACTTTAGCTCGGTTATAACCCAGGTAGGGTTTCCTCTCTGCTTCTCTCACTCCAAACACAGAGCAGGAGAAAAACGTGGTATGTTTGATCTTACCCAGAAAGCATTTTTTCCCATTCCAATAAATATCTCATTTCCTGAAAATCCTGCCTTTGAGCAGAACTTCTACTGGGACTTTTTAGATTTATCATCATTTGTGGCCATATCCAGTTCTGGTTACTGCCGAAGTACCTTTGCCTTTGTGGGGAGTAGCATTAGCTCTTAGCAGAGCATCAGGAGTCTTCTCCACTCACACTGACAGTGCTCCCTAGGTGAGCCTGTTCCTGTGTAAAAAGCAAGTAATTTTAATTATGAATGCAATGCCAGAAATAGCAAGGAATTAATTTATGGTTTTAATGAGAAACTCCTGTTTTACTAGAGTGAAGCTTCTCCGTGGGTGCCTTGTGTTGAACTCGCACAAAAATAAGAAATCTCCATGCTTGCAAACTCAATCGCCCAGTGCTGAATTAGGTGCAACAACTCCTTTCCAAAAACAAACCTGAAGCAGAACCCCACCACGGCCCTCCCTCATGGCCAATGTCCAGTCTGCACTCAGTGCTCCTCCATTTATAGGATTATTGACTGTATTTGGCAGTTCGCAGGACCAGTATCTGATTGAGCACAGTCAGTGTGCTTTGGCAGCCAGCAGACAATGTGATACGCTGCGCTATCAGCGCGCCTCTGCGAGCTGGTGCTGGGCTGCTGAGGGTGAAGCAGTCTGGCTGGGGCCAGCACCCCCTAATGAATGCTCTGTGCAAGTACCTGGTACTTGGCTCTCCTCTTCTTCCCGCGGCTGTTTAGTGCTCAGGGAACAGGTCTGTGGCCCTGGGCCAGAGTAATTGCTACTGTCGTTTGGGGCCGTGGAGGCTCAGGTGCTTCAGCATTTCGCCCGTGACATTGCTGTTTTTGGGTGACAGAACGACAGCCCTCCGAGCTGAAACGGCAAAGTCTGCTGCCACGTCCCACAGAGCAGAGTAACAGGTGAAGGTGTAGCTCAGCACGTTTGCATTTAACTTTTAATTTGTGTGATGGAACTAAAGAGATGTGGAAGCCTACCAGAAGTAGTAAGCATTGTTTATGCTTGCAAAGGAATTTCTGCTGAGCCGTTTTGCAAGTACTCCTGTTGCCTCATGCAATCTGGGAGGAGGGCGTAGGAGAGGCTGCTGATGGAGTCATGGCCTCTGAGATGCATTCAAACCGTATGGTAAGCTTGGTTGGTTGTGAGGTTACTGGGGCCTTGTGAAATCATTTCCAGAGTCCCCCGAGAGCGCTCACTGCCTCGTGGCATTAGCAGCAGGCTCATGAGAACAGGTTTCATGTCTCACAAATGTTCTCTTCCCTCTTCCTGTTCATTGCATGGAGTGATGGTGGCGTGGAGGCATCTGAGCTGGGCACTCTGCAAGGGCTCGCCCTGCTGCCTTGTGCACCACCCTGCTACATCTGCACGAGCTCCCTTTATTGATGCACCAAAAAAAATACTTATTCCTTCCCCTTCTGTTCCGGGCCCCAACCAACCACATCCTTACCTCCCTATCTCTTCTGATTGCTGCTTCCCCCATGACTCAGCTGGCTGGTACCTAGCCCTGCCCTCCTCTGCTTCTTCCTCCATCCCTCGCCTGCAGCCCGGCCGTGTTCGGGAAGAGGCTCCCGGCTGCCCCGGCACCCTGCCTGCCTCCTGCAGTGCTCCCTGCTCTGGTTCCCTCCTGAGGCTTGCTTCTCTCTCCCTTTCCCCCCACACAAGCCCCCAGGCTGATTTTTCTTGCCTAAAACTATCAAGCCTCGACTCTGTTTGCCGCAGTCCTGTGAATTTGCACTGTTTGGAATAATAACGATAGAAGCGAATGATGAGCTAGGCAAGAAATAGGCAAAGAAACTGAGGAAAGATACTTTTAGAGTTTTTCCTGTAAGAAGAAATAAAATCACCAGTTACCGCTGGTGTCTGCCAGCGCAGCTGGCTGGCTTGGTGTAGGTGACTCAGTGCTTGCCTGCGTGCAGAATACAGCTGCTGACAGGAGGTCTGCCAGCTCTTTAATTGTACCTGAGCAAAGGCATTTGATTAATACCGATTTAAAACCATGGATGGATTTAGCAATCGGTTTTGATTACTGTCTGCTGTGTGTAAATGGTTGTCTATCGGTGCATTTGAAATCGCAAGTATGGCATGTTCCTAACATTGGGTGGGATGCAGCCATAGGACCTCAGTTACCTTGCTGGCTGCCTGGATACACTGCCCTGTCGTTTTTCCAACTGCGGTCCCTGCAAAACTCTTCCTGGAAATAGTGCAAATAGCTTAGAGTGAGTCAGTGGATTCCTGACGTTAGGAACCACAGCAGTGTAAATTCAGGCCTATGGAAACAATTTGCTGGATCAGTATTAACAACCCAGTGTTTTCCAGAGCAGTAGGGTGCATACATCCCGGGGGATGTGCTAAATGATCTACTGGGTTGCAAGAAGAAAACCTTAGAATTTCATAGCCTTTTTATATAATTTATGAACAAGTATATGTACGTTAGGGGTGCATGCTCAAAAAATTCTTAATGATAGGGCAGCACGATCTAAGAAGTTTGGAGACTGCTGCTCTAGATGAATACACAGCCAGTAGGACTTCTTTTGCCGTTTCTGCAAGTTATTCAACAAAGGAGAGTTTATACACTTGGAGAAATGAGGTTGGAAGCTGTCTACTTAAACCTTTAAGAAGGCACGTAGATGAGAGCCAGACATTGTGTTTTCTAAGCCTTGATTTTGAAAAAAGAAAAGATGTCTTTTACCTTTTTAAAATTCTAGTAGCAAATCATCCCTGTTGTTTTTCAGGCAGTGGTGTATGGGGCTGGCTCAAATAAAGTGGCCAGTGGCTAATATCTCAGAAGTACTGTGGCGTTTACACAATGATGGTGAAGATAATTCAGTGTTGGACAGGGTGAGAGTACAGCTTAGATGCAGGCATACAGAACTGGCACATGAACACCTTGGGGTAAATGATGTGCAGAGGGGAAAGTTGCCATTTATCAGTGAAATTCAACAGCTGGTTCTGTACGGGAATAAGGAATAACTTGGGGCTTATAGCAACCAGCGCATTTGTGGTTTGCTCCATAGCTGCCTTTCCACCCAAAGTCTTCCAGACCAAGGTTTGGGCTAGTGAATGGGACATGAGAAAACAAAACCAGGGAAAATCAAAAGAGGGAATAACTAAGTTTGATATAAACATGGATGAAGGCAGAGGTTTTCATCGTCTTAGTCACCACTGGCTGTAGTGGCAAGCTGATGTCTCATGCTGGGTAGGGAAGCGGGGAAGGAAGTGGATTTAGTGGAAAATTGATTGCATCTACTTGGGCTCTTTCCAGCTGAATCCTGAGTTAAGTACATTCATCCTGAACTAATCGTTGGGGAGAATTGGCTGAAACCTCACATACTTCTTAAAAGGAAATCTAAGCATTAAAGGAACAATATCTTTATTGTACCTGAGTTCCAGAAGAAGCAAGTGTGTTATCAGGAGTCCTGCCTATTCAGCGCTCTGTCTTGAAATCTGCTTGTGCTTTTAGTTTTAATGTGACCTTGTGCAGGAAACTGGGGTCAGGCTGCCACAAAATATCAAGGACAGGCCGTTTGGGAGGGCAGTTTTCTGATTATATTTTGAATTGGCTGGGCAAGCCCCTCTTCATGTCAGTAATTCAGTACAATTATAGTTTTCAATTGTATGTTATCAACAGCAAAGTATACTAGAGTGTCACCAAAACACATCTAAGATGCTGCAAGGTTTGCCTGAAGTTATGCAGAATAAATCTGGAGTGACATTATTAACATCAGTGTAATCATTCGCTAGTGTGAACAAGGGAAGAGTTGTCTCTCTGTCCAGTTCTTTCAAACTTCCTGCTAAGTAATCTAAACCCAAAGACTGTGCTTCAGGGCTGGCAGAACATTTTAATGCTTTGTCATCCTGAGAGTATTTAGATTTTTCCCCACTGTCCAGTACTAACCTGTCTAAGACTTCTTAGCAGTTTTGGTGCTCACACAGAATGTATGTAGTTCCCCTTTTACAGATGATGAACTTTCATTATCACATGAAGAAAAGAATTTAAGCTGTTGCTCAAGATTCCATCTCTAGGTACTGCCAATCTCAACAATCTCATGTTATTGCAGAGATTTATCTTGGAATGAGAATGTGAGCGTTCTGAGCTTCATTTCACAAACGCATGGGTGCCATTGGTGTTGGATGTGACTCAAGCACTACCAGCGTGTTTAGGTCCAGCAGCAGCACCCTTTGATGCTACTCACAGCGTGGTGCTGACGCATACGATGCTACTGGGAGGAAGAAAGTAAACTGTTCCTGTGCAAATCCATTCTTGTTTCTCTGAGACAACTCAGAAGATAGTTTAGGGAAATTGCTCATCTCCCTTGAGGCACTGTTGCACGTTGCAACAGGATTGGGCTGTGTCCATTCCTTGTGTTCAGCATACTTTTATGCATAAACTGGTAGGAGAGAAGGTGATGCTGCATCTCGCTCGGTGCAGGGGTGATATTTGTCCATCTGACTCGTTTCATTGTACCAGCTCTTGATCACGTTTCCAAACATCATCTTCAGAGCCAGGCTAAGCTATGATTTTTAGTTGAGGCTGAACTGGAAAGAAAAAGAGAATAAGGACTTGCAAGAAGGAATTGGTGGCAATGGTGAGGGGTCTGCAGTGCCCTCATTCACCTAACTTTTGGTAGTTGTCAGGTCTCTGGTAGATTCCTGCTCTGAATGTCCAGATAGCAGAAGGGATTAAATGCCTTTTTTTTTTTTCTCCTTTCCCTCCGTTTAGTTTTACTGGAATACAGTGGCTTCTTCTTTTGGCTGTATTCCCGTAGAAATTAATTCTGGTGTGGAGTACAGCAGTTCACTCTTCATGAAGACAGTTCCTGAACTTGAGGCCATGCAGAACGTGGTGGCTTAGTCACACCTCCCGCAGGGAGCTCGTGCGCAGCGAGAAGTTTCTGAGTCAGGGACCATCAGTTCCACGTATGTGTCCACTTCTGTGTTGTACAATGAGGGCCTTAGTGTGGAGTTTCAAAAGGCTACTAGATAAAAATACCAGCTGTGTCTGTGGGCCTGCACCTTGTCCATTGCTGGGTGCAGGTCAAGACTGAAGTTTCAGGGTTTGATTTACAATGCTGCTCTCTGGTCTGGTGGCTGTAGAGGCTGCCCCATTCTGCAGGAAGCACCAGAAGCTGAGATCAGCAGAGGTTTAAAACAAACAAAAGGGAACACTTCATACAATGCATAATGAAATTGTGGAACTCACTGCCATAGGGACAGTGGAGGCCAGGAGTATAAATGAGCTCATAGAGGAATTAGACAAATTAAAGAAGGATTGGTCCAGAGAGGCTATTAAACATAATAGTTCTGATGCAACCCGCGGTGCAGGAAGGCCTTAAGTGCTGGTAGCTGGAAGCTGAGAGGTTATTCTTGGGAACGCATCAGCCGGTGCGAGCCCTCCTTCTAAGGCTCTTTCCCATTTAGCTTCCACTCTTGGCCAGAGTTGGAGACAGGATGCTGTGCTGGAGAGATCCTTGCTGCTGCCATTGTGGTGGTTCTTAGTGGAGCTTAAATAAAACCACCCACCACGTTCCGTGGGTAACGGCTAGCTGGGCTGCTTGGGAAGGTTGCATCCTGCAGAGCTGGGAAGACTTGGCCTGGAACAGACTGGGGTTTGGTGATGGATGTATTTTGCCTTAGAATGGGCTGACACTGGGACCCCTGGGATAGCGTGATAAGACAAGTACTCTTTTAAGTCCCGGCTCACAGGCAGCAGCTGGAAAAGTTGAATTCATTGTTGATAACAAGCTGGGTCTGTGATGGAGCCACGAAAGCTTCCCACAGTGGAAGCTACCTTGGGGGCAGAGCTATGCCCCTTTCCCTTCCAGCTTGTTGGGTGGTGGGAAGGCCTCCAGTGGCTTTTACCCAGTGATCTGTGTCATTTTTCAATTGTTTATGATGTTACTTGCATTTGTGAACCCAGCCCTAAAAAACAATCCTAATTCGTGTACATTTGGAGCTTTATTTTACATTTCTCTGTTACTGTGTCTGCTTGCTAGCTTATAAAGAAATATATTTTAATGTATCAGTTAATACATATAGGCCAAAAATAGCTATTAGATCACTGCAGGCTGTTGCACTTCTGTTTTTAAATACATGCTTGGCTTACATTTTTACCAGCTCCTTTTTAAACGTAAGTTCATCTGTCAGAGCTCCATGGAAATAATTTATGCCTTAACCCTGGAATTGATGGGTGGTATGGGATAGAATAAATACATAAGTGGGGAAAGAAAGGAAACATCTGCCAAATTTTAACTTCTGCAAATTATATGGAAGCTTGAAAGTATCTATGAAGTTTATAATATGGTCTGCACAGGAACGCTTTGCCCAAATACCAGAGGTCAGAGATCCTCTAGTCCCTGCAGCATTAAGTAACCTTTTGGTTAAATAACCTGACAGGAGAGGAGGAGGACAGAGAAAGGAAGAGAGAATTCCACAGTAGAGTAAACATGGCACAGAGATTGTGGATACCCTGCCAAGAAAGGTGGAGTTTTCCAGCAAGGTAACAAAAGATGTTAGCTATCTATCTACATAGTCCTGCTGGAGACTGACAGTTGGTGTCACACAGCTAGGTTGGGCAGAAACATACCTCCACATCCTCTCCACCCAGTCCTGGGCCTGCTGACTTTGGTGTTGATGAATGCTGCACAGTGGTCAGAGCAAGACACATTACCAACCTATGAGCACAAATGCAAGGCTTCTTGGCAGCAACAGGGTGCTTTCTGGATAGAAGGATGTTCTCTTCAGCATGCTAGCTGACATGAGGCAAAATCTGAGAGAAGGTAATGAAGTTTTTCATTTTGACATCATGGCATGTTAAGGTAAACTGCAGAAGAGAGTCTAGAGTTTACCTTGAGCTACAAACATGTCAAAATGATGAAGTGCCTTGTTTTCATCTGGGTTTTACCACATGTGAGCTAGCACATAGCAAAGACAGGAGTTCTTTCTGGTGAAGATAGTACCTTGGGACAGGTCTGCAGCTTGTATAAATTGTGATGAACTCAGTGATGCTGTGACGGTTTACACCACCTGCAAAGACAGCTTAGCATAGCTGTCTGCGGCAGGCAGCGCAGAGCCTGGTTAGCAGCACAAAGAAGAATTGGTCCTTGTTTTGTTCAAGGGGGTACTTCTGTGAGTGCCCAGACAAGAGCTGGGCAAGAGGAGCCAGGAGGAAAAACTGCTAACTGCCATCTGCCTTTTCAGGACAGACCAACCTGAGACAGATGGAAAAGGATGCTACTTTGCAGTCACAGCTAATTTGCACCAAGAGGTAATTTTTTAGCATACAAATAAGAGTTGGTATAGGAATTTAGGCTATGGAGGGATTTTCAGTTAAGATTTTTAAAGATGTTTTAAATACATTATTTTAAATTATCACACAAATTTTTATACTTGCCCTGGACCCATACTTTTAAAAAGTAAGTCTCCTAATCTCTTAAAACTGTTAATTCATATATTACTATTTCTGCCTACCTGATGATAATATTTGATTAGAATTTGTTCACAGACTCTGAATACTCTTTCCTGAAAGAATCTATGTAAAGGGAGAAAACAATACACATCCTGTACTCCACCTTCATAGGCCTCTAGCATACGATGCCACCTTTTGTTTGCAAGAGTTTAAATTTCAAATAAAATCCCAGCATTCTTTTGAAAAAAAGGAAAGGGCCTCTCCCCTGCTTAGATTGTCAAATCCCAGACTAGCCCGGAATTGAATAGGCCAAGTCAGTGACCTCAGTCAGAAAGAATGTTGGTTATTTACGTAGGGCTTCTGCTATTTTAGCAGCAAACCTTTTCTTCTGAAAGGACAATGTATACTGTTTTGTGTTTATGGCCAAGTAAAAAGCTTGTACATTTGAGATTTGCATCGTAATAGCCTCGTAACTCAATCTACAGCATCCTCAAAAATAACAGTGCAAGACTCTGTTTTGTCTTAGCCAGTGCAGGTCTTTAAAGGCTTTACAAATGTTCTCTGAAAAACCGTCCTAAAGATTCAGCTGCTTATATGTTTGCTTTAGTGTTTTCTTTTTCCCTGGAGTTTTGGTGTTTTTTTTTTCGAAAACTGAATTTACACGTGGTTTCTTTATTAGCTATCAGGCCAGCTCAAAATATTTTGATGCATCTCAAGCTAAGCTGTGCCTGCAGCTTGAAACCAGAAAAATGCGTGAATGTATGTGTGTGTATAATTCACACACCAAGCATTTTTCCTGAAATAATGGAAGATCTTTACAAGCATTCTGGCCTGGTGGATGAGCCTGCAATTCCAAATGGTTTTTAAAGTGTGCCTTTCTCAATAGATCGTAACCATGAGGAGCTATTGTGTGAGTAAAGCACACATTTAGGATCCAATCCTGCATTCCTTAAAGTCAATGGGAGTCTGAGCGTGAAAGGAATGCAGGATTGGGTCCTGAAACGGGGGACCAAAATTGTGTGCCAGATTGCTTTGAAAAGAAGAATACAGCACATCCACAGTAGCCACTTTTTAGTGTTTCAGATTTCAAACGGCTGCAGTCTGTGAAAAGTGGCTTCTGCCAACACGCAGTATCTTCTATTCAAAGGAATTTGGCATTGATTTTTTTTTTCTGTCTTAAAAACCCTGAAAGCCCTAGAAATTCACCCCTCCTTTCACAAAGCCCGAGCAACTGAGCATTGTGAGGAGGGGACCGGGCGGGGGGGAATGGAAATTTCACCCACCCCAGTTGCAGGGCGTGGAGTTGGAGCGCAGCTCTGCGCCGTGGCTCCTTCTCCAGTACAAAGAGGTTCTGCCCCGCGGCTGCACCCCGCAACTGGGGCCGCGGGTCCAGCTCGGGGCTCTGCAGACCCGGCTCTTCTTACTTGTGGAGAGGTTGTGTTCACGTTGCTCGGTGGCTTTGTGCGAGTCCCCTGTAGGAGATGGAGAAGAAAAATGTAATTAACAGTTATTCAGGAGCTAAAGCAGCCTTGGTGCTCCCCATTTTCTAGTGGGTGGAGTAGCAGAAACCCCAAGGAAAGAAAATCCCTGTGCAGATCTCCCTCATAAACCAGAAGGAGGGGTGGAGAACTGCAGGCCCAAACTCAAATGTGAGTCAAGGAGAAACAGTAACAAATAAATAAAAAGTATTGGAAGCTTTTGTTTTCTTCTGGCACATCTTTAATTCCTGGACAGATGAGTCTCCTCTACTTAGTGAAAGAAAATACTTCTCCTGGATGAAATCCAGCATCGGTTTTATCCTGTGATAACTGGTAGAGGATGTAACAGAAATGGGTTGTTGGTTTTTAATATTTTCAAGGTTTTATTCCATGTTTGTAAAACTTGGTATTTCTCTTGAAGTGTCAGCTTCTGATTTTATTTTTAGCTTCTGCTTTTCAGACATACAAGTGTTCTGGCCTCAGGGTTTACAGAGAACAGATCAGATGCTGGATATTGCATTCGCCTTTCACCGTTTGGGTTCTCTTGGTCCTTGCTTCTCAGTCGCTAAAATGCATACCTAAATTTTTAACCTGGCATTTTTGAAATCCGAATCTGTCTGAAGCTATCAGAAGGCAAACTCAGTGGCTGTGTATTTTCAGAGAGTGCACACATGCTCTTCAGAGAGCGGCTGGCACCTTGCATGGCAAGAAAAGCTGCAGCATCTGCACCCGAAAGTTCAGTGTAATGCTAGGGACGGGGGTCCCCATTGTGGCACCCTGTGCTATCGTGATGGTGTCTGCAGCACCTAGCACAGATCTCTTGGCACCGATTGCCCTGGCGCAGGGTTCGTGATAGGACCCACAGGTGACGAATCTCTTGTAGTGGCAGCTCTGGCTGCAGGACAGCAGGCAAGCAAACACAACTGCTGCTCAGCCTCAGCTACCTGTGACTAGTCTGGTTTCACTCAAATGGGGCCCTGGCGTAATATGTGGGAACTTCCCTTGTCCTTAAGGAGCTGTGAAATATTTGAGCAAATGTTGTGTATTAATCCTTCCTCTATATTTACATTTCACTTCGTCTGAATGCTTTGAGAGGCTTGCTTAGGATGCTAACATAAGACAATAATGATGGTGATGTCCCATCAGTTGCTGCAGAGATGGCATCTGAAGCTGTTAACAAGCAATTAGGTCCATGTTTAACATCGCTAAATAAAACAGATACGCACAATCCGTTGGTCGGTCAGGCATGAAGAGCCAGGGGCTGACGTGCTCAGAAAGCCGCATGAGTTGTGGACCAGAACTTTGAGAGTGTGGAAATCCTCACCAAGGTTCCTGGGAGCAGCGCTGGGCTGTGCCAGGGTCTTGAGCACGTCCTCAGTGCCGCTGCTGTGCCTGCAGCTGGTGGAGAGGTGCCGCAGCAGTGCAGCGCCCGCCTGGTCTTGCACCTTGCTGCCTGCGCGGGGCCGGGGGGGGGCCGTGCCCCCATGGGAGAAGCAGCGGCAGAGGCGAGGTCTGTGCTCGTGTGTGGTCAGACCTACCCAGGCATGTCTGCAGCAAACAGGAATAGCAGGTACTCAAATAATATTCTGTGGCGATAGCTTTGGCTGTTCAGGCTTTTAATTAGCTCTGCTTTAACGAAGGAAGTTTTCTTATCTCTAGCAGCAATACAGCCGACCTCTTCGATTGCGCTCTGTACCGGGAGGTTTTAATTACATTTTCTGAGTAAAATACAGGCCTCTTGTTCCATACAGCTGTAACATGAGAAATAAAAAGGATATTATTAGTCATCTTGCGCTTTGTTCCCCCCGCCTAATGCTGAAACCTTCCAGCATGAAGTTACAAGAGGCACATGTATCTAAAATACCCCAGCGGAGCTCCCGATGGCAAGGAAGCATGCCGGTGTGTTTTTTCAGCACGCTGGTAGTCTCAGGGACGCGCCGGGCGTTATCTGGAAGGCGAGGCTGAGACTGCTGCAGCATTCCCATTATGTCAGAGGGGAGCTGTTTGTTTTTAAGTAGCGTCAGCCACTGAGACAATGCAGACTTCTCACATGAACTTGCTTACACTACAATACTAGTAAATCATGATTATTACCCAACAGTTGCATGTTTTTAATCATCAAAGTACTTAAAATATTATAATAATGCTTGGCACTTTTCAACTTCAAAGCATGCTGCAAACAGTAATTAGGTCTAATAACCATGCTGTGACAGTGAGACGTGGCTATCTCCTGTTCTACAAAGGAGAGGGGGGGTCGGCCCCTGATTCGGTTGCATCATCCCGTGTGGGGCTGGAGATCTACCACTGAAGGCTGAGACTTGATAAATTCACCTCCCCGTAGGCAAATCCCCCACTGCTAGCAGCGGCCAGAAGGGCTTTGAAGATGCTTTCAGCGCTGCTGGGGAAGGAGCAGGACATTTTCAGCACTTGGAGCTTCTCCTTGAGACTGTAAAACCCGGTCTGATTCACATTTTGTTCCGTGAGGGCCTGGAGCAGCTTTTGAAACTGTTGGAAAAAGTTTTACCCCATCTTGGCTTCCTGGCTGGTGTGTTTTCACCACCCAGCAAAGTGTTGTGGAGACTGGAGAGAATAGTTGTGGACAGCATGTGTCAACTGTGGGTCGTTTTTCCTTTTGCAAGCCCAATCTTTCAGTTGAGTCCCTTGCTAAAGCAACAGTTCTCCTGTTCCTTCCTTTTAGATGCAGCACACAGGACATAAAAATTGTGCAGGAAGTAATTATTAGGCACACTTAAATGCCAGAAACTTACAAACTGGTTAAATGTGAAAATATATGTTAAAGATCTAGAGCTTTTTCTGATTTTATATTTTAAAAGAAAATTCCAAAAAGAGTGCTTTCTTTTGCATGTTTGTTGTCCTGGTTGCAAACACTGATTGTGATCATTCCTTGGAACAGAGTAATTTCCGGCTTACTTTTTACTGAGTACTAGAGTGTCTACCTGAAATGTCTCCTCCTTCGCTGGGAAGGTCTCTGCCTGATATGATGGACCCTTGTTATCCTGGAGCACTCTACCTCATCAACAAGTTAGTAGGTGGGCAGGTGTTGTCAGTTTGAGTGCATAAGGTTTGTTTTCTACAGTAAGCGAGGCTAAAGAGCACTCAGGGAAAAAAGGGCTTCCCTGTAACAGCTGATGTTTGATGTCTGTGCCTGGGCTGCAGGCTGGGCGGTGTTCTGCCCCTGTCTTTGGACCTGTGTGGTCCCCCTGCACGGTCCTGGCCGAACTGCTGCTGCTCCGGTCGGGTCTGAAACTGAGCCTCTTCCCTGCTGCTGCCAAAAACTGGTCTGACAGGGCGGATGTGCCAAGGTGGGTATCCAGCTAAAAGAGGAAAGAAGCACAGTGCTTGTGAAACCCCATACTTGTGAGCCCTCTGCTAGGCTGCTCATTAAAAGTGCTCATTATTATTATAATGAGCTATCTGCAAGTTGCTTCAAGTTTTGTTAGAAACTCTGACTTTTGTTTCACTATTATGAAAGCAAATAGTAACCCGGACTTGGCTGTGCTCAGTCATTCCAAGGAAAACCAAGCAGCAGGTTCTCTGTACCAGTGGGCAGGATGTCTTTGCCTTGTCTAGCTGGCCAGGCACTTGACTCAGTTGGCTAAAGCAATGCGAGTTTTTTGAAAAAACTTGAAATCTTTGCTTGATTGACAATAATAGGCTACAGCTCCATGGAACAGACTAGTGCTGCACAGGCCCAGAGTAACTCCAGTGCCTCAAGAAGTGAAGCTGTGTTGCCTGGCTGATGGAGCTCAGGCAGCTGCCCCAGCCTACCAGGCCCTGCACCCACTGGTACACAGCTTCATGTCTGACTGTGTGCAACGCTGTCATTCAGCAGATGCTTCTGGAGGGCAAAAGGAACGTGTGTTTTTGCCTTTATTTGTAAGACAGTATGTAGAAGCCAAAATAGTGAAGGCCATGCTGTTTGTGTGATAACTTGCTGCTTCTTGTTTATGAGATAATTATTGCGCTATCCCTGAATGAAATTCCTCTAAGGTAACAGGCCTGTCAATCATATTAATTATTGCTAATAATAGTAATTATCATGTGAGTAAGCGACTCGCTTTCTTTATGAGTTTAGGCAAGTCAGTTCCCTAATAGGCAGCTTGTTTTTTTCATCTGGAAAATGGTATTTTTTCTCACTTCAGAAAGGTGCTGCTCTGTGAGCGTATAAAACAGACTTTTTTACCACATCAGCTGTATGGAAAGGGAGGTTGGGTGTCTGTGTTTGGCAGGTTGGAGGATTTGCTGCGCCGTGTGTAATCAGTGAGCAGTGGCCCACAAGTTGTGCAGTGGCTGACAAAGGGACTCGCAGCTTTGCTGTGCTTGGGTGAGGTGAGGTTGTTTCATGTCACCCAGCAATCAGCTGCCAAACACGTTTGATAGCACAGGCATTGCTGAGAGCCAGTCCAAAACATCCTTTTTGGTGTGTTTGCATTGGGTCCTAGGCTTCCTACTCCTTCCTGGTCAGGGAAGCCTCGGACCATTGACTTCTGCCAGAGTGCTGTGCTAACAAAACAGAAGGACCTGGTCCTTCTGCAACCTGAATGCTGCCAGGGTCTGCACACTGAGACCTAAAGCAGGACACACGGGTTCTCGTTAACTTTCTGCCGTGCCTCAGGAGATGCTGATGCCTGCCCTTGCTGAGGGCATTCCTTTCCTGCAGAGATCCTTCCAGCAACAGAGTTCACAATTTGTCCCTAATTATCTCTGCTGCCTCTAACCATAATGGGTGTGTGGTGAGGGTGATGGCCAGAGCTTCACCACCTGAAGCAAATGCCCTGGCGCTGCACCTGTGCAGGCAGTGTGTGTGGGCACGGCAAGGTGCTGCCTCAGCACATCAAAGCCCAGGCTGCGGCCTGGGAGCGGCCGCTTCACTTCCACCATCTGACGGCAGGCCCTGTGTCCGGGCCAGGACTGGCAGAGCCAAGATGGCCTTTAAAAAGCCGTTCTGACCTCTTGCCTTTTCTTCCTTCCCTTACTTTTATGTTAGTTTATTGTTAGCGCCTTCATTTCTATTTGGGTAAAGGCATCAGGGCAGCAGTTCTTGTTTTCTTTTCTGGCAGCAGATTCCTTCCCTGGCCAGGTGTGCCCTTGCCTGGTCCTGGGCCTGCTGGGCCTCCACACCCCCACAGGGATGTGACTGCCCAGCAGCTGGCACGAGCACTGCTCAGAGGCATGGTGAGAGACAACGACACCACCACACAAACCGGTGGCATTGAGGAGACCTGAGAGACTCTTGGTGGGCCTTGGGCATTTGTACTGCCCTGCTGGCGCTGGCACCTGAAGTAAAGGCTGGTGGTGGTGCTGGTGGTGCACCTGGGTTTAACTTCGAGCAGGTCCTCACAGGGACTGACTAGCGCTTGAAGGTCACCTGAAGCATATTTATAGTTTTGTACAGGGCCCTTCTCAGCGCCGTGAGCTGGGAGATGTGGCAGTCAAGTGGGAAATGGCTTCTCCAGCATCTGCATAGGGAGGGTGTAAAGATACTATGTCCTTGACAACTGCAGTTAGATATTAAGAAAAGAAGCCTGTGCTTTCAGTGAGAAAGACCAAGAGCAAGCTAGGAAGGGCAGTGACAAAGCTTTCAAGGGACAGGTTTAAGAACAGCTGGATAAGCAGCAGGGGAGATCTAGAGGTGGTTGCTCCTGTGCCAGTCTAGGGAGGCCCCACGGTCCCCTGAGGGCTGTCCTGGCCCAGTGTGGTGTTTCTGTGACATATGGCATGGACCAGTTTTACCTCAGCGCCTCAGAGCAGATTGACAGTCTGAGTGCATTGCCTACGCCACTGGGCTCCTGGTCCCCACCAGAGCTACCAGGCAGCTGGAAAGACAAACAAGAGTTGACTCCACCTACCAGCAGTATGGAGACAGCAGCCTGTGAGATCGACAGCCCAAGAATGTGCACACAAAAGAAGCATTTCCCTCTGCCACGACAGTAAAACCGCCAGACGACCACATGCAGCATGTGATTTCCCAAAAGCATCAGCCCAGATCCCAACTTTTTTGTGCCACACACTGTTTCCCAGGATCGGATCGCAGTGGCAACGTGTAAAAGGCACTTTTAAACACTGAAAATTAATCATATTTTCCTCAACATTGTTTATAGAAACCGTGGAGAGCACTTCTGCCCCTCTGTGCTTGGCCAATTGGCTCAGCTTGCTGGCCCTGAGAGTTGAACCCTCCACAAATAGGCGGTGTTTACGGTGCAGCTACTCTGTTTTGGAGAAGTCCAAGCTTGTTCTGTGAAATAAAAGCTTCAGCAATGACCTGGGACAGGTTGTCTGTTGACCTATAAGTACAGTCTTTTGCCCTTTTCATTGCTCTGTATCCCTGGCAGTGTTGTTGGTGTGCACTGCCATCAGCAGCTGGTATGCAGCCCACAGTATGCACCATGCCATCTGCTTGCCAAGGCTGCAAATGGCTCACAAGAGCACCCAAATATTTGGGAGCTTTGGTCACTGGCACCCTGACACAGAGTAGAAATAAGGTGAGTCAGTGGTTTCCATCCTCGCTCACTGGTTTTACATTGATAAAATCTCATTGCCTTCAATGTAGCAGCTCTGGCGTAAGGCAGGGATCTGATCTGTCATATCTGAAATCTGGTTGGGTTCAGTGATTTCTGGGTTCCTTTTTTAAATCCTTTTTTGTTGGGACTCTCTGGAGTCTGTTGTGTATTTCTTAACTCTAAAGGGAGCCATCAGTTTGTGATGATCACAAGCATTGTCAGTAGAGTTCAGCCAGCTTTAACGCAATAGCAAATGTTCAAACTCAAAAATGAAAACTCTTGTTTTCAGTGTGATTTTCTGTCCTCTCGATCATATATGCCTGGTATTGCTTTAATATCACAGGAAGCTCTGGGTGTGGCTGTTGTGACAGTGATTAATGTATTAATATTTTTAAAGGTGACAGGCACATCCATATGCTGTATTCCATGTTTGTGGTCCTTTAGAGACAAGTACGTCACTGATGTTGATTCCAATGGATCTATGCTAGGTGTGATTTCACTTGCTAAGAAGATTGTTGCAATTTACAAATGAGCCTTTCATCCAGAATAATCTTCATTGGTTTTAGATTTCAAAATTTCCAGGAATTGAAATGATCTGGGTTCCATCATTTTTGCTTACAAGTAATGTTTAGTTGATTAGGAATTTGCGAATGCAGGATGGAGACTGGAGCCTAATCCTCATCCATTTATTTGGATGGACGTTGCAGGGAGGAGAGAAGCCAAGGAACTGGCCATGCTAACACGTGCAGCAGGGTGTACTTTTTATTTGGCATCCTGAACAACTGGGTTTCAGAGCAGAGTACAGAAAACTGACGGCACACTGTTTTAACAGGGAGAAGACTACGAGGAAAAGCGTTCTACAATGTCAATGGCAAGGTGTACTGTGAAGAAGACTTCCTAGTAAGTAAGACTTTTGGCATTTTTTTCATTTTTTTTTTTAGACCAAATTGTTCTTTTATATTGGGTTGTTTGCTTTGAGACATGGTTTACTCTTCTGGGGCATCCTTCTGCCAGTGCTGGAATTAGGGTAGCATTTACCACTAACTCCATGAAGACAGAATCAGACCCATAGTTTGAAGTGGTGGCTATGAAACCAAGTACATAAGTACATAACTGTCCGTAAGCCATCACAAAGTGTAAATTATGAGAATACACAGCGGAGCTGCTCAAGCTTGGGACTTGAATTGCAGCCACAAAGGTTCTCCTGCCAAGCTCAAAGTCAAACATCTGGGGAATACCAGTCACAACAAGAGGGGAGACGTTTTTGACTGGAGCACGTCATCGCTGTGTACAATGTTGCTTTGTTGCAGGCGCAGTTTTAATCACTGCTCTGCTAGGAGTGATGTGGAGCTGCATTGTGATTAGCTAAAAACTGTTAGCCACGGAGGAGCAACTAATTTTCTCTCCATGCGCCCAGAGCTTTTATAAATGGTGTACTTTAATAGAGACTGAGTCATGAAAAGAAAAATGGAGCTTGTTGCTGAGCTGTGTTGTTCCAAAAATAAAATATTTGTGCAATTACGGGTGAGGATTGTGCAGTACACAGAGAATGATTTGATAAGTGGCAGACCATTTATAATTAAGAATAAGGGGACAGCATGGCTGGGAATTGAACTGATATATTTTAGCTTATAGGATGATGAATTGGAGAAGCAGTATGTTGAATTTACAGCACCTTTATTTATTGAAATACCATTCATTTAGAAGCATTGGTCTTCCAGAACAACTTTCCATTTCTAATGAAAATATGGCCATCCTTTTTGCAAAGGAATTACTCAAAGTATATCCCACAACAAAAATGTTACTGGCAGTTCAGAGTACGCAAATGCATTTCTCATCAATGCAATCCATAAAAATAATGGAAATTCCTAAAATATAAGCCGTATTTGCCTTCATATGTTATACCTTTACTCTCAGCCTACCATGGCTGGAGGCTGCTGAGAAGAGCAAATTGTATTTTGTGCAGAAACGTTTTGTGTTATAATTGAAACGTGTTGCTGTTTTGTTTGCTTTTAGGAGAGAAAATTATTTTTTCTTCCATGCTATTTTCAGCTTTCTTTCCCCCATTTCTGCAGAAGTGTAGGGAGAGGGAGAAAAAGTGGAGTGTATGATAGAGGGGCTCAAAGCTTTGAGATTTTTGTTTTTTACTGTGTTGGAATGTACTTTGACCATGCCCAAAACCTTTCATCCAGGTTGAATGACGTGATTGTTGTTATTGTTATTTCAGCCTAAACATGACAAAAATCTAAAAATCTACATCTTTTTGGAGAACATTCAGCTGGGGGGGGGGGGAACACAAAGGGGATGGGTGGAACTGTTTAATTCTTAGACATGCTGCAGTAGGCTTCTGAAGGGAGACGCAGTGATTTTCTCAAGAAAACTGAGGTTAAGGATCTGGTAAGAATATATTTTCTGCAAGTAAAGGATCAGTTGAGACATTCCAGGCATCGATTTTTAAGCCCAAGCCTCCTATGGGTGCATCTTAGCAGGTTCCTGCTGGCACAGGGAGATGAGAGAGAAGCAGACCAAGGGAGTGCAGCAAAAGGCAGTAAAAGAAATTAAATTCTCATGTTATCCCGGCCAGTGTTAAACTCGCTGCTTCTCAAAAAGTGATTTCATTCTCTTTTAGCTTCCTTTGAGCAGACCTCATAGCAAGAATACCAAGAATTGCATCGTTTCTCTAATAATATCAAACAACTTTGCCTACTTTAGAGTCCTGAGGACTGAAAAAGCTCAAAGTGTAGCAGTCAGAGGAAAAGTCCGCAGAGTAGCATTTAAAAGGAAATAATATTAACTGCTTCTTGCCCCCAGGTTTTGTTCCTAGCCACTACAAGATCCCAGTTCTGTCTAAAAAAGAGGTGTTTTCCATCCAAAGCAGGTAGCCAAATGCTTCTTCTTGTGTAACTGAGAATTTAAATCTTCATTGTAACTCCAAATCTTACTGCAGCTTTATATACTGTGCAGTTTTTGTTTTTTTTTTTTTTGTTAGTACACTAGTAGGATGTTAGGGAAGTCAAAGATGGGGGTAGGAGTTTGTGTAAAATTTTTTTCCTTTTGGATGTATTAGGCTAATCTTGCACTGTGGCCTCTGACCGCTGCCACGCGCGCTTTGCAGGCCAAAAAGAGCACACAGAAGCAAGCAGAACTATGGGCGCTGCCATGCATTACAACAGTCTCTGGAGCCCTGGCTCCACAGGTCCCTCACAAAGACCTGTCTCGTCTTTCCTGCAAGCCTCCGTCCTGTCCTATAGCAGCTGCATGTATATAGAGCCTATATACATGCTCCTGTGTGCCCGGAGCAGGCAGCATGGGGCAGTGCTGTCCGTCCCCCTGCTACTGCTGTGTCTCATCGGTTTGCTCCAGGTGCTTCCTCACCACCCCCCCGGCAGCACTGGGGATGTCCCGCAGGCCAGGCCGGGCACAGGGAAGAAGCAGCACCCCGCTTTGGCCCTGCAGTAAGTTGGGCAGGAACAGTGATAAGGCAAGAAAGCTGAACTGGTTCTTGCTGTGAAACAGTCAATGGAGATACTTTTTAGGGAAGAATGGATATTATTTATGGGTTTCTACTTAATGGAACTTTTAGAAAAGTTTAAGTTTTTGCCATATGTATCAGTATTTTACTTCTAGAGTGCTACTGTTCTCTGTGTCAGAACAACTCCTGTAGAAGGAGTCTCCAGAACTGCACCTTGTAGCTCACAGAAGATACCTGGTACTTTAACTCTCAGATCAGCTCTTTCTATCAAAGGTGACACATTGAATTCATTGCAGTATTATTCATGGTCCTTGAAGGCAAGACCTCCAGAAATGCTGTTATCCGATCCTTGTTAAATGTTCGGCACCTGTTGTAAGAGCAGAGGTCACCCTCCTTGGCTAAACTGTCTGTTTCAAGGTTTAGCACAGTGCTGGTGCCACCCACTCAAGGTGTGTCCCTTCCACCCTAGAAGCAGTTGCATTTCAGTGGTGAAATGGCTCGCATTTTTTAGGAGAGCTCAGTTGTCACTTAAAGCACAGTGAGCGCCAGAGAGCTTTGTCTACCAAGTTGTTTCAAAAAAAATCATCTGTGAAAGTGCGACATGAGGAGCTGCTAGTGTTAAGCATTCCAAATCTGACCCTTTCTTTGAAAAGTGCTTTTAATTTCTGGAAAAGGTGTTATAGAAATGTAGATGTTATCATTCATTATGAGCAATTTCCACTGTGGAGCCATAAAGCAATCCAAAGCACAGATACACCCATCAAAACCTCTGGCAATAGCCGCAAGGTACATTCTTCTAACAAATAGTTTTCCCACATGTTTGCTCTTACTGAGGGCACAGATTATCTTTCTCTGAATCAGGCAGTTTATTTTGCTCATTCTTTCCAGGGAAGAAATGCTAGAGGTTTTTAGGCGCACTCGTGGAGTTGCAGATGGAGAAGAGATGCCACATGGAATTGCTGTGGTCGTCCTTCTGAGAACGGTGCCAGCCTTCCTGTGTGCAGGGCTCCGAATCGATGCGCTAGGGATGGAAAACCCCCACTAGAGCGGAGGGCGTGGCATCACTCTGCCGCCTTCACTTGTTGTCAGCCTCCTGGTTCCCCCCGATTAGCTGCAAATTCTGTCACTGCTTAAATCCAAACCATATTGGCTAAATGTGATCAACGAATCAGACTTAAAAAAAAAAAATAATAATAAAAAATAAATAAATCACAGATATTCCACTTCCGCCTAAGCGTGGTGTAGATATTGCCTAACCTGTGCAATTTCCAGTAGAAGCACTTGGGTAGTGATACTGTGTTATTGGACAGTAAAAAGAGCAGTAAAAAGAAGAAAACAAAATAAAAAACTTTTCCCTGGTTTGCTTTAGCTCCAGGGAAGATGCAGTCACTCTTCTTCATGCCACCTTAAGGTAGCAAATCCAGCAATACCCAGCTCTTTTCTCAGCCCTGTTAGGACAGTGATTTCATGACAGGAAATAAAACAAATGACAGTTTAATCCTTCCCTGAAAGCTTTTAGGACACAGATGGCTAACTAGCCATAACAAGGACACTGTTCCTGGTGAAGTGAACAAAAAATAAATGCCTTACTGTATAATAAATAATCCCAGTCAGATGTTCTTGTTCCATTTCGTTGATAAATTGCTACCTAATCAAGGGTGAAGGAAAAATAGCTCAATAATTTTAATTTGTCTTTCCTGTTCAATGCTCAAATATCACGTAAAGAAATTTAAAAGAAATTACTGTTTTTCTTGGCAAAAAAGACTTTAAAAATGTCACTAAAGCAGCCTGAATCTTAGATCTATTATTGCCTTTCTTTTTCTTTTTTCTTTTTTTTTTTTTAACTTTTTGATAGGCTTTTCCTTTTTCTCTTGAGGTAATGAACATTATTGAGTGGGGGTCCAGCAGAGGTTAAGAAATTAGAGAATTTCTCTCCAGGGAGGAGATGAGAGGAAAATGAACCTTGTGACAGATGTTAGTTACGTTGCTTAATGCACTACTGGAAGACACTCCGATGCTATGGAAATAGCCTATTACAGACACCACAAGCTGCAGTGCATAGCATTAAGGTCATCTAAAACTTCTCCTTTCAAGATTACCTCTTTCTCTAACAACTTTGCCAAATTTAATCTTTTAGGCTGAATATCTCCATGCCAGGATTGTGCCTCTGGCCAGCTCTGCTGTCATTTATTGTCGAAAGTTTCATCTAAACCTGTTCATCCATTTCAGTAAGACTAGGGGAAGATTTGTCACTTTGCCCATAAATCCTCAAAGCGAAAGGCTCTAAAAATGTAATTTCGCACATGCCAACCATAAAGAGAGACTTAGGATGTTGCAAGCCTCCAGGAGGCCTTGGGGTGTCAGCTTTCTGCCCTTCCTACCCGCTAGTGCGGCCAGCCCTCACTATGGTTGTTGTGTGCCTCCTGCCCTGGCTTCCTTCCAGAAGAGGCAAGGGCTGAGGCTGTGGCAGAAAGGAGGGCAGGGCAAGCAGCCCGCGGGCAGTGGGGGAAATGGAGCGGGATGCTAATGGAGGACTAGCTGGGCAGTGGGTGTTTGGGAGCAGGATTTGCACCTTCATCTCCTGAAGCACCAAATACAATGAGACCCTGACCCTAATTTGGGCCGCTGGCATACAGGGCTACAATGTAAATATTAATAACGAGACTATTCTTCTCAGTTTGTGCACATGCTGTTTTCCAAGCTTGGCAGTGTGGGAAATGGCCGCCCCACTCGCTGGGGCCCTAGGAAGATAGTTTTTATTTAGAGTGATGGAAGCTGGTGTCAGCTGGAGTCAGGGGTTTGATTTTCCATCTCAGCGAGTATAAATGTTTGGAGATCCCCTTGGGAGGTGAGCACTGGGACTAGTACATTAGCCAGAGAGCCCATCACTGCTAAGTGAGACTCTCTCAGAAAAAATTGACTCCAGTTGAAAAGGTAAATGATTAAAGTTGCAGCTTATGTCCATTTCATATCTAAGGGGAATCATAAAGCAAACATAGTTCTAGATAATTGTGAGGATGTTGCATTTCAGAGACTCGCTATTAAAATGCATTCTCCAGTCAAAGAACAGACAGACACATTTGTTTATTGATGTGTTTAACAGAATAATGGAATGAAAGCTTGGACAAGGATTTGCTGCAATAGTCCTGGTAGACAGAAGCGTGTGGAAGTCTGTGAGCAGTTTCAAGGCACTGACCCTCTGGGTTAGGACAGGAGGTGCCTTCAAGTTCCAGAACGCTGATAGCATTAATCAGACATGGACAGATCCACAGCACATGCAGTGAAAGGCATCATGAATGCTGGGCTTTGCTGTGCTCCCAAACACTATCCCTGAAAACAAAGGCAAACAGATTATAGCATGTTCTGTAATCCGTGCAAGAGGGAGTGAGGTTCAAGTTGTTACTTGTGTGTGTCTTGCTTCATCCCCTCCCTGCCAAAAAAAATAATGAATACTGCTTTTCCTTATTTTTTCTTGACAGTTCATAGTATACCAGTGGTCCAGGTTTTGTTTTATAAACAGATTTGGCAGCAGTGATGATTAATTGGTGTATTCTGAATTGAAGTGTTGCATCAAACCTACAGATGGGCTTTAAGTACAAATTTCACAATATTTAGGGGATAGCCAGATACTTATTGGCTTGTGCAGTTTAGACTTAATTATCTCAATCACCCAGAGGAGCGTGTAGAGCTGGCAGTCTGGATTCACCTCTCATTGTACCATACCGTACTGCTGTATATCCCACATCAAGAGGTTACGAGGCCACTGAAGCTGGTGGCAGAACTCCCGTAGACTTCGGGAGGAGCTGGATTTTCCCCCAGGAATTCATCCCAGAGGACAAGTTTTTAAAGCTAAAGCCACGTTAAAATGTTGGCACCAAGGCTGAGAAACATAAGGCTGAATTCTGCAAACATTGCATGGCATGGCAGACTGTAGGCTGCTAATATAGGAAAATTGGTGTTTTGAAACAGGAGACCAACTGGAGTCTGGAAAAATCTCAGGTTTGTAAAAGAGCAATACACAGGCAGGACCTAGACCCACATGGTAATATAGATAAACATAATGTAATGAATGTCAATGTGTAGGATCTGTATTTGCTAAGAGGATGCTCAGTGTTTCCTGAATTGGGTTATGGATTGTTGAGTGGGTCACGGGAATCACTCTCTGAGCCATGACAAAATAGACAAGGAAGACAAAGATTATTTATTTATTTATTTTCTGAGACTTACCACTACGGACTAGGTCTTGCAGCTATCCCGTACTTCACATTTGCTAGTGGCATGTTGTGAAAAGTGTGTTACGAAGTCCAGTCGATTTCATGTCAGAGAGTCACTCCACTACTTCCTCTTGAGATGCTGATCCAAAAAGTCAGATTATCCCTTTTTTTCTTAATATTCCATTGAAAAATAAATTACAGTAACTGAAGCACACTTAAAAAGGAACTAGAGCTCTTTTTAATTATGTGGAACTCCTGCCAAACACTTGTAAGCAGACAGCATTAATTTTTTTCTATGGGAGCATTAGAAAAAAAAAACATGTGAGAAAGTGGTGTGTTTCCACTTCTGTAGTAAATGCTGGTATTAGTTGCTGTATGTTTTGAATTGAAATCTTTCAACAACTGTTTAGAATAAAATGCAGACTTTTTTCAGGAGGATGTGTTCTAGACAGTTTCTTTCACAGTGTGCATAATAGATGGTAGCATTGACAATAAATAAGCCATAGCAAGAGTATAAGTGCTACGCAATTGAAGGCACTGTACAATGTGAATTGAGTTCATAGATTTTGCGCTGTATGATACAGTGCTGAGTTAAATTTGTTGCTTCAGGTTTCTCTCTTGTTCATTGTCACTGCAAAGCTTCCACAGGATATTGTCTAAGGAAGATCTAGCTAAGAAAATCATTATTTTACTCATAATTAATCAAAAGTATCCTTGGCAAGTGCTCACCTAGGGATCTCTGTAGGCTCCCCATGAAGTAGATGGCTGTTCCCTTCTCAGAGGCAATGAAATGCCTGACTGCTAAGGCAAAGTTAGTTACCAGCTAAATTCCTGAGTTTTGGCAGTGTTTTGTGCATGGCCCAACAAACTCTGAGAGAACACAAAGTCCCTCTCTGCTCTGTCCGTGTCCTTCAAACTTAACTAAGTGGAAACACAGAAGCATGAAGATATGCTGCTGTGTTAGTGTTTCCTTACTGGCACCAAGACAGAACAAAGCAACAGGAAGATATACGAAAGGGTTTCAGGCGAGATGAAGGGTAAAGTTCTGGACCATTCTGCTTTAGTTTAATCTCTGCCACCTGCTCTGAAGCTCCTGTATCTCTGAGCCTTTGAAGGCCCCATTTTGTTCAGTTTAGTTTAATGGTTGCATTTAGATGTGTGGGTAAAACAACAACAAAAACCCATCTGCATGAAACCAAATTTGATATTCTCTCCCTCTTTTAATGTGACCCTATGAATTTCTTGCATTGTTTTGTCCCATGTACTAAGGGTCCCATGCAGAGAGCAAACAATAAAGCAGCGAGAAGACAGATGCTCTGCTAATGGGAAACCAAGGAGAAGAGAGTCTGTGAGGGATTACAGGCAGCCTGGGGTTGGAATACATTATTAGCATAGCACCCAATTCAGAAATTAGTTTTCAGAATTAAATGCCTGCAGCATTTTGGCAAAAACTCCTGATCATCCCTCTCAAAAGCCCTTAAAGCATGAAAGGGTAAGAATCTCAATTCTAGGCTGAGCAGTCACATTCAGCAACTTTGCAGCGCTGTAACAGTTTTTACAGCTTCATACCATTGGCAGCAATTGCCACACCTACTGAAATGTAACCCACTTGATCTGTTTGCACAAACCTTTAGCAGGTTTTGAACATCCCCATCAAAGAAGAAACTGGGCCTGAATGAGATTCCAGGGTCTGTTTCCAGGAGGAAGGTTTTGTTTTGCTGAGTGCCTAACAGCAGGGAAGTGCATCAGCCTTTCCTTGGGCATGGTTAGGCATGTGAAGGAGGAGCAGCGACATGTCTTTTCAAAGATCTGACATTGCCTAAGGTAGAAACTTTAGGTCCTGAAGCCTTTTTCAGGCATGCTATTTTTTTTAATGTTTTTGCTTTTGAAAATTGTGATGAGAACATCACGCTGTGAAAGACCCTTGGTACACAACCAAGATTCAGTTGAAGGATTCACGGCAGACAGGAAAAATGTTTTCTTACAGTACTCGGTGGGATTATCCTCCATGCATAATTGTTCATTATATACTCAAAATTCATTGTTAAATTCTTTTGGACATATTGCACATTAGACAGAAGAGTTCATAGACCCCAAGATTATCACAGAAGGACACTAACAGTCCAAGTATTTGGGACAGAAGGGGACTTGTTTTCCTCTTACACTGGAACAAAGACTCTTGGACAGAATCATTAGGCGTTTTTAGCCTGTTTGGTAATCAAAGTATAGTAGATGGCAAACAAAATAGAAGTTCATCCAGCCAATTCTTCTACTTTATTTTTCACTCTTCTGTTTTGACGTAATTGACATAATTTCAAGGTTTATTTAGTTTTCTGAGTCTTATTTTATATGAATATCATTGGGGTGCTTTAGTTTGAAGTCTTGATTCTTGCACACAGACTGAGATTTTATTATCCTGAAAGAGAATTCAAGGACAAGGTAAATATGGGAAGAAACAGTTGGGACCAAACTGAGGAATCAGGAAAAATAATATACCAGCTCTTCCATGGTAATGTTTTCTTTGCATTTTGATAACTAGCATCTTATTTCTAATTCACAGAAAAGACAGTAAAGGCTAATGCTTCATTTTGAGCTTTGAATTTCAGAGCTGTTTTATAGCAACTTCTTTCAATGTTTTTGTGTATGCCTAATGAACATCTATAATGAATGTTTGGGAAAGTTCAAAAATACGCTTATTTGTCCTGGGTACGTACTGTCTGTAGCCTTTTGAACATGCCAGTCTAGTTTTGAGCTTGGTCTGTATTTATGTCATCTTACTGGTCTGCCAAAAATTCCTTTTTTTTTTTTTTTTTTAAATGGCACATTTGAAAACGTTATAAAGTAAGCCTAGTTCTCCTTCCATCTGGAATGAAATTGTATGTATAAAATACCACGTGTACAGGAACCATATCTGTGATATGGCCTCCCCGTTAGGATCTTGCGTATCAGCTCATATTATTTCACTGTTTCACCTCAATCTGCTTTTCATGTCTCCAGATTGTGAAGAAGGGCTGGTATGCCCAAAATTTCTTTTTCCCCCTCCAGCTATGTCAGTAATGAAAGAAACTACAAGTCTGTACAGCCTAACTCCTCTTCTCATGCAGTTAAGTAGTTCACAAGTTCTGGGGGACCAGTGCTTCTTCCACAGAGCCACACTGGGAACCCACCATCAGGGAGGCTCTTGGGTGTGCTGGGATGACAATGAAGCCATTCTGCCTTGTCTACTGTCTGGAGCAAGTCACAACTTCTGTCTTGTTGCACACACAAGGCTTGTGAAGCTTAATAGTAATCGAGAGTTTCAAAGACAGAGGTTAACAATTTTAATTAGTATTTTAAGACTTTGCAAGCTTGCTTCTAAAATTGAAAACTTAGCACAACAGCTATGTGTGAATTCTCAAAGTTTCTAAAGAAGTTTTCAGGTGAGATACAAAAATGTAAAGAAAATGTTTTATTCTTTACCTTTGAACAGCACTGTCCACAGTACAACTGCCATATAGAAAAATGATGCTGCTGGGATCCTAGACTATTTTTCATTTCCAGTCCAAGAAAATTTAAAGCACAAGCAGAGCCTAATCCAAACCCCAGCTTTCAGTGAATCAGGAGGTTTCCGGTTTGTCTGGGATCAATACTGTGATCAGAAAAGAGAACAGTGTAGTGGTGAAGGACAGTGAAAGATTTTATCACTGCTAGTAGACTTATTGCCATTTTGCAAAGTCTTAATTGGGTAATCCAGTTCTGGATGTGTTTGACAAATAACAATTCTCTTGTTAAAAACAAATCATGGTTTTAATATAATAGGGTTAGTCATATAAAGAGTGATTTTGTGTCAGCAAAACCTTTCTTTCTGACAAACAGTGTAATTTATGACAATCTAGTTAGCAATAAATGACATTAATCTGACCACTAAGCCATTCTGTTCCTGGGGAATAACGTTCCCTCTTAATCAATAGCTGGGTAAATGCTCCTTTGCATTCCTTATCAAATGACAGCCAGATGGTACTGGTAAATTCATTCCAGCAGGATTTTAGAATTAGCTGGGTTTGTATTATTGTTAATCCTCTGCTGTCTGCGCTGCCAGGACCTACCCACCTGTTTCCAGTAACCCTCGAGTTCACAACCTTAGGAAATAGTCTAGCCAGATGGTTACTCAGATACAGTGCAGCCAAGAAGCATCCCAAGTAGTGAGGCCTTTTTTCTACCGCAGTAAAAAGAAAAAAGCAAGTATTTGGATACAGAAACTACTACCTGAAATCAGGGAGGTGAACTCAGCCATTTCTCCATGTCCAGAATTGCACACCAGTTTCATTACTCAATTCAGAATGGTATCTTCCAGAAGTAGCCAGCTACGACTGCCACCCCTGGATGTGTTCCTCAACACTCTGGTCTCTTTGCTGAAGTTTCAAAGTTTCTTAAGATTGTATGAGCTGTGTTCCTTAGCGCATAGTAAATACAGAGCTGTGACAGCTACTGTAGCATCATTTACTGACTTTCAGGGCCCATCAAAGTGTCTGCAAGACCTTTTTCTTCATAATTGCTGTGTTGCATAGCAACAATAATTTTGCTTCCAAACTCTTGATGTGAAATAACATGTAATCCCCTCACACCAATAAAAAGGAAAACATATGGCAGCGCTAGGCTGTGAACCACTGGCTTTTGAAGTGAGGGGACAGTTAATCCCCACGAAATCAAGGGGGAATGTAGCAAGCCATAGGCTCTGTTAGGCTGAGCCTCTGAGGATGCATTAGGTGCTCTGAGTCAATTAACCTGAGCTCTGTCAGAAGAGTCCAGTTTGCCCTCATCCTCCCAGTCCCCATCTTTTATCTTATGTGACTACATTGTGTTTCAGGCGAGCTTACAAAGCTAATTGCTGAAATAAACATAGCAGAGCAACACCATACAAGTGCCTGGGCACCCCTTTACTCTGGCAGGAAGGAGTACACATGCTGCACTTCACTTCTATGGATGAGGGTAAAGTTCAGCCGCTGTAAATACCAGTTTCAAAATTACATGGCTGGAGTTCATCAAGCAAATGTCTCTTGCCTGTAGGGTAGTTGTTGGGTAGGTCAGTCACCTGGCCTGATAACCTTGATATTATTTGTACGTGTCTAAACGTAGGGTTAAAGAAACTTTGGCATCTGAAACAGGACCTGCTGTAGGGGCTCAAGTACAAAGTTGAGATCAAAAATGTGCAGGGAGGGAATGTAGAGCTGTGGTCCCAAGTGGACAAAGTACTTCCCTGCGGCCATGCCCCAGGCACTGCACCCAAGAGGGCTCTGCTGCCAGGCTGCCCAGCCTGTCCTTTTCCCACTGCTTGCAGCTGGGCTTCTTATCGTCTGTCTGAGGTACCCTACCGTAGCCTGCGTTGCGCAGGGAACACAAGCTCCTATATCTGGACTTTTAAAATTGTCTCATTGATAAAAAACTTGGTATCCACAAGGTAGCTAAATAGTCCTTGGGCCTGTCTCCATCTTTCCAGGCTGCATGTAGTACTGAGTGAAATGTAGGTCCCAAAACTGAGGTCAGTAAGCATCCGGTCACTAGTTTGAGCGGGAGTCAGGAGGTCAGTCCTGCGTTTTTTACTTCTCCAATTATTTACTTTACCCCACTAGCAACAACAAAAAGAGTGACTAGAAGCTATTTCCAGCATGCCAAATGGATGCAAACTCCCTGAACAGGCTTCAAAACTAAAAATCATATTTTTAAATGATCTTGTTATGTTGCAAACCTCAATATTTACAGCAGATCAGAAGGCCAAGCTGGTACTTGAGCACACTGCAAGAGCAGAACAAAGTCTTCTGAATCAGTCTTCCAAACCTATCGTGTAGTTTGCTGTCAAACACAGCACAAGCTGGCAAACAGTGTGGTGTTCATTTAAAAGGTATTTCTGCAGCTAGAAGAGTGGTTACTAATAATCCTGTTTTTTCTGTCATTTTAACAGTATTCAGGTTTTCAGCAAACAGCAGACAAGTGCTTTGTTTGTGGACACCTCATAATGGAGATGGTAAGAGACCTAAGCTTCTAACTGTGGGATATCTTTTTGATGTATTTTGGATAGTGCTCTGTGAGACGTGCTTTTTCCCTTGTCAAGTGCTCTGTGAGACGTGCTTTTTCCCTTGTCAGACTATCGTTGTCTCCATTATTGTAAAGGTAATTTTTCAAATTGAGGCAGTATCATAAATATATTCATGCTGTATTACTCTAAAGTACAGAAAGTTGGGCTTTTCTTATAACTGAGATCATGGGATCCTGGTGTTCTGCCACATGCCATCTAAAAAAAAAAATAATAATACTAAAGGGAGAAAATAGACCACAGCTTTTGTATGAGAACATGGTAAAGGAAAACAGGTGTTGTGCTCTGTAAGACAGTAGAACAGTAAGAGGATGGAGTCTGGTCTAGGGAAGAGAGGAACGTTATCAGTAGTCCTGAGGTTTGTTGCCAGCTCTGTGACTTGCTTTATTTACCTTCTGCCACTTGCTCCATGTCTGTTAAAATCCATTATTGCTACTGTGATGTGCAGGGAGCCAGCAGTCAGAGTTACTTTTATAATTAAAAATCAAAGAGCCATGGGTTGGGCCAGATACTGTTGGCTTCATTTCACTGGGAGAAAGTAGGATGAATTTTGTCTGTTCTTCCTAAGCAAAAATTCCCAAACAAATGAAATTGCTTGCACATTGAAGAAGTGCAGATCGTGTCTATGTCAGTGTTCTCCTCTTGCTTTAAAATGTATGTGAACATTAGCGTGCCTAATAGAAGTAGCTATTACATTGCAACACGGAGGTGCAGTAGGAGCTGGAATGGAGACTTCACTAATGAGGATTCTGGCTCATATCCTGGCACCACTGGTTGGACAAGGATATTGTTCGTTTTAGCCCAAGAGCAAATTTCTAGAGTTGTGTCGTGTGGGGAGGGGGAGGGGGATCCCAACGTGCATGCTTTGAGCTGGCCCTTAATTGCAGAACACCAGGCAAGAGTCCATAATATCTAGTTGGTGGAGCTCAGTAGCTGAAAGTTTGGCAGGTGCTCATCTGCTTTTCTCCCATCAGCAAGTATGCTCCAACAAAAGGAAACAGCTCTGGGAGCTCCAGGAATTAAGCAGTCTTATTTGGCTAATTGCTCTGTGTTCCTCCCCAGGAGTGCACAGACACAAACATGCCTGCACAGTCGTATTACTGGTGTGCAGCTGAGGAACCGTGCTGCAGCCCCACAGGCTTGGGTGCAAGCCTGAAGCTGTTCAAGGCTGAAAGTGCAGTCGAATTAGGGATTGTTCTGTGCAAAGGGTGGCTGCGCAACCATGGCAGGCTAACAGTGCGTGTTTTGTAGCTGCTTGGATAGCAACACACGCACAGAGACAAGTTGTGTCTGGGTAAGAACAGGCTTGCAAATCAGAGTCTGATGCCAGTCATTGAACAGCGAGCTATAGAGATTTGTTAGAAGGGGGAAAAGGTGAAATTAAATTGACTTCACACATTTTTCCTATGCTCCTCACCTTATTTCATGTTGATTTGAACTTTATCTGTACGAACACCTACATGGCCGTGAGAGCTTGGTCAGTGGAGATTTTCCATCTCCAGCTTATTAATAGCTCCAAGCTGTGTGTTCTTGCTAGCAGAAACTTTCCGAGATTACCTTTCAAAGGTGATTCTAATACCTGAAATGTATGCAATTGGTGCTATAAGGTGGTGAGAGATGCCTGAAGATGATATTGTGTCTAACCCTTTCCAGAGCCCTGTTCATGGGCTTGGTGCGCCCGCCTTGGTGTCACATTATGTACAAGGACACCGTGAGGAAGGGATTTTTCTGTAGCAGTGTAGAGGAGACTCTGCATAAACCTGTCCTTAAAGCCTTTAAAATGCAGCAGGGAAGGACAGCATGGCAGAAGCCAGGGCAGTTTTGATTACCCATCGATACAGATGGAATTTTAACTGAAACTGATGGGCCCCAATGACAAATAGCCAGTCGGTAACTGTGGTGGATCAGGAGCATTAATAAAGAGCCTATCTATTTATTTGCTTTATTGTTTTAGTTTGTAGATTTGAATAATGACTGGTTTGGACTCTTTCTGTCACACAGCCTGTTACATTTTTGTGAATTAACTCTGTATCTCACTGACTTGTATCTGCAACAGATTTTTCCAAGAAGTAGTCACTGAAACCATTTTTAATTTCTGTTGGACAATATTGGCTCTGCAGAGCTAAAAGTGATGGGACTTAGCCTGATTTTCACAGTTCTCTGTCATTATTGGGAGCCTAATAGAAACCCACAGAAATAAGCAAGCTCATTGTTTTAAACGGCCCCTTGCTGACAGATCTCCAGAGTGGTAATTTCATTCTGAAGTGTGTTTCTTACTGTCATTTTTAAGAGTCGGACATAGCAGTGTATGGGGGGATCTCATGTAATCATGCATCCACTTATTTTGCTGTTTTGCCTCTTAAGATCTTGCAGGCCCTTGGAAAGTCATACCATCCTGGCTGCTTCCGCTGTGTGGTATGTAACGAGTGTTTGGATGGAGTCCCCTTCACTGTAGATGTGGAAAACAATATTTACTGTGTCAAAGACTACCATACGTAAGTAAACAAATCCATTGTATGCTTGGAAAAGTTATACTAGTTAAATTATTGGTATAGTTAGAAGCATTGCAGTAGATAAAAAGGGTTATTTCTGTCTGCTGTGATGTCCCTCGGTGCTCTTCTCACATCTTGCATTTGTAAAATGTTTTAAAGTTTTAAATGTCACTTTGTGGGCCCAGTGTGACATTCAGGGGCTAGATGAAGTTGAAAATCAAGTTATGTCAGAGGATGTATTTCTCTAGTGGCTGCTTCTCTACTTCTTTCAGGATTTCCAATGCTAATTAGACAAGGCTAATTGTGCAATGATGTTAGGTTTTGCTGGCTTTAATAAGACTAGATTCTGGTAGTGCGTCACTGGAGAGTGTAAGTTACATTAACCTAGACTGGACAGTAGACGTGTAATTAGCAGCTAGTGTTAGAGTGATTTTAGCTTCACCTGACAAAAAGTTTTGTGGTTAACTGATTGCTTTTGGACTCCCTTCTGCTCTGCACTTTAAACTCAGCCCTACTGGTTTAACTGATTGCGTTGTGAGGATGGAGCAGATGTTGGCCCAGTAACTGTCCTAAAACGCAGCTGTGGATAAAACCAGTTGATGTATTTGGTTTAAGTAGGTCCTAGCCAAGATCAGCCCCTTTCCCATTTAGCACATCAGTTGGTGACATTCCTCAGGTCATGAGGTGCTCTGCACAATTTGAATGACTTTAAGAGTAAAGAGAGCTGAGAGAAAGAGTGTGTAGGGGAGTACGGCTGGGCTGACTATGCCTAGAGGTCAGGAAGACCTAAGGAATAAAGCTGGGGTAGATCTGCCTTTGTAAACCTCCTTTTCGCTAAATATTACCAAAAAAAATTAGAGATGCTTCCAAACCTGGATTTACATTTTGCTACTGAGAAGGCTTGGTTAGAATAGCTCTCTTGATTCTACTTTTTGGAGAAGCTTTGCATGTGATTTGAACAATTTCTTCTTGCACCCTAGGGTTTTCGCACCAAAATGCGCATCCTGTAACCAGCCGATTCTACCAGCACAGGTATGTGTTAACATGCACAGACTCTTTAGAGAAAACAGCTGTTGGCATATGAACACTTTGCAAAAACACATTAGATGCTTTTCCTCCCTCTTCCAGAGCCTGTAGTATGTCAGATACTAAATTAAATACAGTTCAGCAGTAATGTCACTCCCAAACATTCCCAGAGGTTGTAATAGTCATAGTACTTATGCAGCGTAGTACTTTGTATCTTTAGGGTGCTTTCCAGGTCTTGATTATGCTGTTATAAATCTTGTTTAATTGAAAGCCCTGACCAGGGCTCCAAGAACAACCCACGAAGTAAAGCCCTGTTTATTTTTAGAATCTCCCATTAGCTCAAATAGCAATTTTCCTTGTCTGCTACGTTTGTATTCTTGATGGAATGTGTGAAGATGCCCGAGCTTGAAAAGACTTCTGAGGGGTTACCCTGACCCAGTGAAAAGGCCACACAGCCTGTCATCCTCGGGTGGCACTGCAATAAGACTGCTTGAATGGGTGGAAAAGCAGGTAGAAAGGATGGCTAAAAGGAAAGCCAGATGAATGACTGCTGCTTGCAACCTCAGTCCATTGTGGCAGTGTTGTTAATACAGTAAGACTTGTATGTTAAGACAGTCCTTTCCTGCCTGCTGCAGTGATGTTTGTCTAGGACCCTCTGAGTTCCCATTGCTCAGGTCACTGACGAGCTCATTCACAAGCAAGAGCCTCAGCATCTCACTCATCTTCTTGGCATGTTTATAGAGCCAGAGCTTGCCTCCTGTAAGCTGCTGTGCTCTAGTAAAGCCTATGGCTAGAGCCTCTCGGCATGCCCACCTCTACCACTCTGCATGTTATTTTCCATTTGTAATTATTTCTGTTAAATGGCCGGGTCTCGCATAATTTAAAACCTTATAAAGGCTGAGACAGAACCACCTGCCTCACTGGTGGGGTGTAAGGAGAAAAGCCCTATGGAAATTTCACTTGGTTTTGTGTCATACAAAATTATTTATATTTTATATATGTTATATTTATATATAGATACAAAAATAAATGAAAAGAAAAAGCAGTCCTACTGCTGACTCATCTGATGGTTAGTGGGATAGACTCCATGTTCTTTCCCATGGAGGTTTCATAGGTTAGTTCAAGACTAGCAGTGCAGGTGCTAACTTGCCCACAGCTTCTCTCAGACGTAGTCTACGTCATATCTGATGCTCTGACCACACCTGCAGCTGGAAACAATGCAGGGCAGCAAATTGAATGAGTTCTGTCTTCAGAGGCATTGGAGTGGCTCAGGGAAAGTCTGTGAGGTTAGCAGAAGGGTATGGGCTGCTCAGCAGGGCCTGGGGCTCAGCCAGGTATTACACAACTCCACTACATCCACCCTCATGCTGAGGTTTTGGCCTCTGCACGTAATTACCTGCTGGACTAGTATGTAAATCTCCATGGGGTACACAGTGACACATGTGTGTGCAAAATATCTGTGTACCATCTGGTTTGAGGGGAATACAAGTCCTGGAAAAATCAGGCCAGGATGTCCATAGGGAAGAGTGACCCAATCAGTAAGTCATGGTGTTTGGCTGGTCAAATCCTGGGTGCCCTTGGAAAATGATTTGATCGCAAGAGAAATTTGTCCCTTGAGCGTGAAGTTTTGCCTACACTTCCTAAAGGATCTCTACAGCTTAGCTCTGTCAGACATCCATGCTGCTGCTAAACTGCAAAACAGTGGTGCAGTGCTGTGCCTAGTGGGGCAAAACCCTCAGCATGCTCTGCTCTGCATAAGGAGAGGAGATCCTTCTGGGAAGCAGCTTTCCAAAGCCATAGGTTGGGCACTGAAAGAAGATAGAGAAAACACCACTTAAAACCCATTCGTACCTTCTCTGTGCTTCCCCAACAGGGCTCCGAGGAGACGATTCGAGTCGTGTCAATGGACAAAGACTACCATGTGGAGTGCTATCACTGCGAGGTAAGCGTCAATGCGTGCCTCTGCCCGGCTCCCCCACGGCAAGGCTTTGCTAATAGCGAGCATCCTCCTGATAGGTGCGTGACTCGCACCCCAGGGTGCATTTGCTGGTTCCTGCGCGCCTGGGCAGGCAGGGCTCTGCCCCATAGCTGCTGAAAGGAGTCAGAGGAAAGAGTGTGAGATGGGCTGCCAGTCCTGCTGCCATCTCCAGTAGCACCAGATTAGTTCCTTTTTTTCCCTCAGTATATTAATTTCAAAGGCTGGGTTTAATTTTAGTGGAATTTTCTCTGTACTTGTAGATGAGGAAAGAACAAAGAGTTGGTTCTCTTTTTTGCCTGATCTTTTTGGATACAGTGTGCATGGCTGTGGTCTGAGGGGACTTGAATCCACATTGCCTTTGCAGGGAAAGACCATTACCCCATGCTGGGAAGGGGTTCTGAGTTTTTCCATGCTGGATGAACAGTGATTTTTTTACTATAAAAGAGACAGGGGTACCAGTGACTTTCTATTTCTTTTTGTGCAGCACATTTAAACATTTGGGGGGGTAGATCAGGTTCTGGGACTAGTGACCTTACTTCACGGGGAGGAAAGCTGAGTTCAGTCCTAGCTCTGCATCCAAGAGCATAAGGAAGGAGACAAACCCTTTAATTTGGGATCAGCCCAAAACTTCCCTTTTGCAGTAGGTATGGCTATCTGATAAATACATTCTATTATTCATGCAGGTGGTAATTGTGATAGCATCCAGCATGGCCTGTCATAAGCAGCAGAAGCAAAAAATGTAGCCATGCTGTCTTCTGTGTACTCCTGCACAGAAAGGTTTTATAGAGAGATTTCCAATTGAGGGAGAAAATAACAAAATTCAGTGCTTCTCGAAATGTACATGAACCTAAACCTGAGGAGAAGCCCATCCTCTTAGTTATCTCCTTCCAGCAGAGGTAGCTGACACTCCAGAGAAACTGGCACAGGAAATTTCAGCATTTTGGAAAGATGTATTTCCCTCCTCCTCCTCTCCTCCTCTATTGCTTTGTGCAGGCTTCACCTAAGATGACAGCTCCCTCCACTTCTCTCCCAGCCTATTGATGTTATATTAGAAAGTCCCAATAGGGGTTTATTTTCAGTTCTGTTTCATTATTCATTTCCCCATTCTCTTTCCAGTTTGAGGGAAATCAAGCTGCCTCCACATCTGCCCAGAATGGCAGAGTGCATTTATGTACAGAAATCAGGGGGTTAGCCATGTGTTAACAGGGGCAGGTTACTGCCTAACATCCTCAAATTAGGCTCAAACTATACACACTGGGTTACTGCTGTCTCCAAATATTGTTAGTTCAGTTTGTACCAGTATTTTGAGGGATTCATATGGATGCTTTGCAAAGGTCGAATTTCTATGAAATGCTATTTAAGTTGTCATCACCACCTGTTGGTCACACGAAGTCACTAGTCAGTTCAGAAACTTTTCTGCTTTTCCATGTCATCTCCTCCTTATGCAACAGCTTAAAATCTGCTGTGAAGTTCAAGCCAGCTTGCAGATCAATAGATGCTCATTCTAGAACTGAAAACCACTGAGAAAGTGGACTTTCTTGTTGCAGAAAAAGGAATCCAGTTTTGGACAGGGAAAAGGTACCCTACAGATATTCCAAATGCTTTTAATGTATCTGAAATTTTTAAATTATAAAGAGGAACTGAATTTTAAATCTTAATATAACAGACTATAAAGTTAGTATGTAGCATACATTCACACATGGAAAATAGAAATTGGCAGAAGCTTTGATTAAAGCCTCCCTAAACTAACATTTCAGTTTGAAAAGTTTTAAAGTAAGCTTTAATTCTTATTTCAGCATTATAAAAACTGAAGATTTTAACATTAGCTATGAAAGCTGAAAAATCATACTTTGAGTCCAATTAAAAACTTTGCATTGGTTTCCAGTACTAAAATGACCTATATGCCCAGTTTGATCACATTTTTTCTTCTGTTAGGTGTTCAGTTACATATTCAAAATCTCTGATTTGTCAGAATTGGTCACAGTAACAATTTTTAAGTACATACAACTCTTGAAACATCAAATCCAAGCACAAAACTACTATAACTTTCAAATGTTCTCAAGATTGCAATGATAACTGAGCACCAGGATTATCTCTATTGCAGTGTACACAATTGTCAGCAGGCAGGATCATTGTTTACTCTGTTTTTTTTATTTCTGTTCCTCCACTGTTGGTCACTTATGTCATCCCTGTAGTTATGTGCCAGTCCCAGAGATACTAACATGTCTCCACCAAAAATACAGACCATTGGCCTTGAAATCTCTCTCTAATTCAAATTAGATTAAAAAAAAAAAAAAGAAAGTTCAGTCCTGATTTGTAAGTAAAATATGCCTCATCTCCCCTCCTGGCCCTACTCCTCTTTCTCATTCTCTACTTATACTCCCCTATTTCCTGCTCACTGCCTTGTTGTAGAATCAGCTCCTTTTCTTTTCTAACCTGTTCCACGTTGTGCGTGTATCAGGGTTAGTCCTTGGCCTGGTTTTATCTGATTTGCTTCAACATTTAATAGATGAAGATCAGTGGGAAACAGGAAAAAAAATGCGACAACTGGGCTTGGTACTTCTAGAGATTGTTCTAGTAGATTTCAGTGATGGCATTTTGTTTAATACAAGATAGTCAGGGTCTGTCTATCACAAACTCTTGAGATTGCTGCTTCTGGAGGCATGGGAGGGAGCTCTCACAGTTATGCAAGTCCGATCAACACTGATACGAGATGACCTACCTGAATCACTCACTAACCTGGGATTTAAATTTTTCTTCTAGGATTGTGGCTTGCAGCTCAATGATGAGGAAGGCCATCGTTGTTACCCATTAGAAGGCCACTTGCTCTGTCATGGCTGTCATATCAGGCGCCTTAATATTAAATTGCCATCACATCCACCTCCAAGCTATCCAATGCACGTCACAGAACTCTGAAAGACATTTCCATTACTAGTAAGCCGTTTGAAAGAGAAGACAGAAATCTTAAATGACTTTCCTGTTCCTTTAAAAATGATATCCCTGTAATAACCATCTAAACCAACTATTTATTTTTTAAATCAGAGGTGAGGGGTTCTTTCTGATCTTGTACATATGTGTTCTTTTATCTAGACATTTTCACTGAGACACCGTCTACTTGAACAAATAATGCACCACTAAGTTGTAACTGTAAGTGGCAGCATTTCTAAAAACCGTGGTATAAAGGGCTGTTCTGCACTCCCTACTCACTTTTCTTCAGTGGAGGTTTCGCCAGAGTAAGGAGTGCAGAATTAATTTCCAGAAGTTAGCACCTTATCATATTGCAGCAGGCATGATAAGAACAATGCTAGCATTTTAGCTAGTTTCATCGAATTCTGGTCTTAGAGAATACAGTCTCACAGTTTTAAAAACTTAAATTCCCAGAAGTAGTGCATAGGAAGCAAACAAACATTTTTAGCAATGGCAATTTTCAGCAGGGGTTAAGTAATGGCATTCTGTGAAGAAGCACCAGGCCAACTCTCCATTCTACATGGTTTCACAGTCATCCAAAGACTATTTTGCTTGTTAAAGAAATATGTCAAGCATCTCATGAAAAACACATTACAGGCAAACATATCTAAAAGATTGGTACATGCAGGTTCATAACAATTGAAGGAAGTTATAGACCTCTGTAATTGCTTGTTGTGTACAAGTGTAGCCAAGTTTCAAAATGCATTCATACCAACTTGACGATTTGGCACTTACTAAACAATCTTTTAAACCTGTTTTTGTTTAATAGGGTTAGCAGCCCCTTTCTATGCAAAGGTGCACTTGCCTTCATGCTACTTGTTTTATACAAGAATTTGTTACCAACTGCTTTATGATTGTGTGTTGAGATGTTAGTAAAAAGGTGGGGGAGGGACAGTGGTTTTTGTATTATCTTTTCAGCTTTGTGTTCTTTTCTAGATATACTTTTGAACTGATTATGGTGATTATGTTCATGGGAAAACAAAGTACAGTTTAGCAGAAATAATAATTTAGACACAGACAATTGAAACATTGGTATTTTATAACAAGTATTAGGTGTACATAGAATGTACACACTTTCATGTTTTGCATAAGCTTTTACAGTAACCTCAGAGCTCTGGGGAAATATATGTCTTCCATATAGGAAGTTAGATGAATCTTTTTTATGGTTTGTTTTCTACCATGTGTTGATGATTTACATGCAAATCACACATCTGTATGTTTAAAAAATTCCTTGCATTCTCATGAGAATTGATCCAGCCTTCCTGAATTTATATTTTAAATAAATCCATCATTGCTGTCTTTGTATCCAAAATTACAATAAAATAATTTTTTTCTGCTCCAGAGGAAGTGGAAATACCAGACCAGATTCTCCGCATGTGTAAATTGGGACATTTCCATGCCAGTTTTCAACACATCGAGAATCTGACCAATCTGTTCAGAAATGGTCACGTTAAATTCAGCATGCAGACTGATGAAATGACTTATTTGGTAACACCATTGCAGTTTAGTTTCTTATGCTCCATTGATTTTTTGAAAGCCATTTGTGGTGCTCTTGAGAAGTACAAAGGGCATCCAATGGACACTAATTCCTAAGTGGAATAATTAACTCCTTTAACAGAACTTTTTGATAGTCTGGAATTTCCTTGGGGGGGTGGGGGAGAGCAAGGAGGCAGGAAAAATTCCTGTGAACTATTTTTTTCTGTTAGTAAGGAACAAAAGGTATGTTTTCTGAACTTCTGCCAAACTTCCATTGGCCTAGATGAACCTGTTTTATTGAATGCTCCTTGGCAAGTCAGATGCTCCTTTAAAAAGTAATTTTCTTATTAATATATAAGTTTAAAATTAACATATTTAATGTGAGAACTGTGTTTTGAATGGAATTACAATGCAACTAGTACCCTATTTCTACAGTTTGACCTAAGAGGCCTGCCCTCCAAAGAGTGGGCACTGGCTGCATGCACACTTTCTCTGCATTTGCAAGCATTACCTGTTTGTCCATAGTCACCAAACCGGCCTCAGATGGAAACAGAAGTACATTTGCCTCTTGCCCAAACGGCAAATTCTAGAAAAGGAAAAAAAAAAAAATTGTCTTAAATTAGATTGTATGACTAGGTCAGTTCCATTAAGGTTACTACAAACAATATGAAATGGAACCTATCAGACCTTCACGATAAACTTTTAGCCTGAGCTGTAATGTAATACTTTTCCATTTAAAGATGCTGTTTTAGCCCACATCTAGCTCTGAGGTACTTGTATTTACTTGTCTTTGTGATATATATTAAAGAATCCAAGTTAAGAAAACAATCATTAAAATACACAGAGAAGGTTTGGGTCTGTTCCTGTGAGCAAGCCATCCCGTAACAGTACTTACTGTACTGAACCATGCTTTGCTCTATCATCATAAAAGCAAAACCTTAAAAATCACAGTGGCCAGAGGAGGAGGTGACACTGGCATTTAAGCCCAGTCTTCTGCCAGGACCTTCCTTAGCACTTTGCCTCCAGTCAGGGGCAAGGTTAGGTTTCCAGTTCAACATTACTTTTCAAGGGTCAGCACACTATCTAACATGTACATACAATACCTTTTCTTCTTTTTTGAAAACGATCATACTTTAGAACAGAATAATACTTAATTTCACATTAATTTGTCAGTCTTGTAGTTCTACTCAGTTCCAATGTGTTAAGTATCATCACAGTAAATACTGAAAGTTACTGTTTCAATATAGAATAAGTAATATGTTTAAAAACCAGAAAGCAGCAGTTGTTGTTCTAGCAGTTTCTACAGACAGGTGCATTTTGTTTTTGGCTAATGAAGTACAGCTTTGCTTTTCCAGCATTAAGTATAAAAGCTGGAGGTTGAATTAAATTTGCCAGTTTTTCAATCAAAGAACAGAAAAAAATAAAAGCAAATCTAAACCAATAGTGTGCTGCAATCTGTAGTGCTAGTGACAGTTTCTTCACATTTTACATCCTGTCTGGGGAATTATGTAAATGAGAAAGCTTATTTTAATTATTTTCTTAAGGAGTATGCTTATATTAAATCAGTTCAACACAGATGTAAACTTTCTGGAGTTCATTTTATGATGTGATTGTTCATCAGAAGCCTTTTCTGCATTCTGTACTGTCAGAATATTTCCATAAAGTTAAAACAGTAACAACTTGATCTCATTTGCATCAGGAGTACACCTTTCCATTTGGTAAGGCAGTCTTGCAAAGTCCCTACAACACAACACTGTCCTAGGCAATTCAGAGTTCCTCATGCACTGGAGGACATGATCCAAAGAAAGGACCAAAATAATAATTGGAAAACAAAACAAAAGAATGCACTCAGATAATTGAGCTTTCAAAAAGGGGTTGTTTGGGTTTCTTTTCACTTGTGTGTGTGTGTGTATATATATTTTGTAAGGTGGAGCTTCAGAAGGAAAACACAGTTAGAGGAGCTCTTTAAGACCAGAAATTCCAGAGTAGTTAAGTAAACCAAAGCTCTAAAGGAGACAAAAGCTGCTTTCTTGTGTTTCAAGAAAAGTTTAAAAGTTTATGATTCATCCTGTAACTAATGCCGTAACTAGAGTGTATAATTTGACTTAAATTAAGTTTCATTTGAGAAATATTTTCATTTTCTTTAAAAGAATATAGTTTTCTTCCAAGAACTTGGACCAACGTTGATTTTTATTTTGTTAGGAAATATATAAATTCCCTGTTTGTATATCATGTAACTAGTTTACATGCTGAAAATATACATTAGTTTAACTATTTTTGTATATATCCTTGTAAAACCTTCCAATGTGCTTCTGTCTTTTAGTCTTTAGAATTACTTGTGGTTTTGTGTTTCAGTGTTTGATTCCCTTGATTGTTGAAGAAAAAAATTGGGAAATGTAGATTTATTTATCTAAAGAAGAAGCTACTTGCTATCATCCTAAGTTATTTAATATTAAAGTCAGAAGTTTCATTTAACCTTAGATGCTATAATCTGCTTTTTTCAATAAAGACATTTTGTAGTTATCTTTGATTTTGTAGTTTATTACATTTAAATATTTTTTTTTAATCTAGGTGGGCTCTAACACCATTTTCAGGAGACCCTTGTATTGCCTACAAAAATGCCTAACTGATATTAATTGATTGCAGCTGCAGTCATGAAGGATTTTGGTCCTCCAGTGCAAGTGTTACTAATTAAGGTCTAAAATATGCCCACAGCTAATGTTTTGCAGCTGCACTTAGAAAAGAATTTAGCCACTCTGGCAATTTTTAATTAAGCTTTAACCAGTCTGGCTAGTTCACATGTAGGCCAGTCAGCATGGAGGAACACTTCCCTTTTCAAGATTCCTATTATTTCTTGGAGCATTCCAAAAGAGTAGTATTATCCTGGGCTATGAACCTGCACAGCATTAAGCACTAGGACCCTGGTTTCAGCGAGTTCTCTCAAGTTTCTTGCTAAGTCACAGTGACAATGAATCCACGGCCAACTTTCTGATAGGATCAAAAAGATTTTTTTTTTTTTTTTTAATAAATATATTTTACCTTTTTGGAGCTCTCTGCCTGTTTCTTGCCTCCAGCTTCACAGCACAGATGGTCACATTTACCATGTACACAGTGGTCCTGTGAGAGCAGCTACATCTGTCAGGCAAAAGGATAGGCAGCACTGGTATCTTGTCTCCAACTATGGCCAGAAGTGGATGCCTGGGAAAGAGTTTAAGTTTTTTCCTGTTTTCTGCATACTTCTATTTAGTGGGTATCTTTTCAGTTAAGCTGCTCAGTCTTCCACCCCTGTGGATGCTCTTTCCCCCAGTGACTCAAGCCAAATATTTGCAAGCAGCTACTTCAAGTGCAATGCCACCCCCTCCTCAAAGGAGGCCTGCCTACAGCTCAGCCACGCTGGCTTTTGTGAAGTACAAGTGACTTCATGTTTGGAAGTGAAGCTTACTGGTGGGTTTCACACGACGACTATTTTGGCAATTTTTTTCTTTTGCATAGTCAGATTGAGAAGTTACAAACACCGCAATTGTTTTAAGGAACACAGTCTGTGCTTTGAAACAGATGTACTACACCTCTATAAGGCCTTCAAATACAAGCTATTTTCTCACAACTTTAGGAAATTCATTCAAAATGAGCAATTCATGCCCTCCGTGAAGAAAAAAAAAAGCACAGAGACTGTCCAGCTCATAAAGTGTTTTAACAGTACATCATCACGTGGGTGACACAAATGTAGTCAATAAAATCTAGGACATATTCTTAATGCAGCAAGTATTTATGCCAGCCCATAACCAGCCTGGCTGAAAAGAAAAGCATAGTTAAAAATACTAACTGCCCCTTGCGGGCCTCCTTGCAGGAAATACATGCTGGAAAATGAATATACATTCACTCCAGGAAGAGTATGAGTCAGGACCCAGCTCCCAGAGGGAAGCACCACAGAACTCTGCAGTGGCATGTCTCCCTGGCGTGGCATCTGAGCCACAGGGCAATGTGTAACTGAAAACTTGCATGATGCGTGGCAGCTCATCTGCTGGTGTGCAGATTATTCAGGAGGGCTTTGCTAGCCCTGCATTTCACCTTAACAGCCATCCCTGCAGGGGACGGTCTGCAGCTTTCAATTTGCAGCTAAAAAGGCAAAGAAGGTTTTGCCAAGTCTCCCAAAACTCTGAACCAAAGATGCTGGCTACTGCTGGGGACCATGAGGAATACACGAGCTAGACTGGTGAGTGCTCAGCACAGCTCCCTGTTACTCTTTTAGTCCCCCTAATGCATAGGCCGAGGAATGAGTGAGGTTGGGACAAGACTCCAAGTGCAACACCGCATTCCTTCCACAAGGCCCAAAAGCAGAGCTTAAAAAAAAAAAAAGGCTTATATATGTGTAATACCTTAAATGTTCCCTTGGGTGTGGCATTGAGGAAGCTGGAATTGCAGGCTCATTCCCACTGCTACAGCATTTCCTAAGTGGCCCAGTCTGACAGGTACCAGTGAAGTCAGCTGCTCACATTTAGTGTTGCAGGTTTCTTTTCAAGACACCAGCTGGCTGGATCACGGCTGCCCATACCTTTACCTTCACACCAGCTAAGAAGAGCAAAAAGATGGCAGAGGTTAGCAAACCAAGAAAGATGAGGAACCAGGGCTGTGCTAAAAGTGATGCGAACAAATTTGGATCTAATATAAGCACTGCAGTTTGCACACATTTTTGGCTGGCATGTCTTCTTGCAAAGGCAACGTCTGTGGGGGTGCGTGTTTGGTTTTTTTTGCTATAACATTCTCATTTCAATCACCAATTTGTTTACATTAAACATTTGAACATGGCAACAGATGATACCTTCACTTACGAAATGCATTTAAAAGCAAATGACAGTATTCTGCAATTACAGCTAATTTCCCATCCAGAAGTTTGGACCTTGTTACTCTGAACACAGTTTAGGGTGGCAGCAATCTGCAGGCTTCTTGCTGCTCAACTTGCAGCCTTACTGAAACGTGCTGAATTTCACTGTCAGACAGCCTCATGCTTGGGAACCACCTATACTTCCTCCTTCAAAGTTTCTTATCTATTCAAAAATATCTGGAAAAAGTCAGCAAGAACTGCTGGATGTTGAGCAGGATACATCAGTCTTTTCTGGGTGTCCAAACTAGACATGGAAATGTCACCCATTAAGCAGACAGCATTTGTTTCTGGAAGAAATTGCAGGCTATTCCTCAATGACCATCCCTGGACGCATCAGCACCAGAGAGCTGAACTGCATATTTTTAAAGCTATGGAGTTAACCACAATTTTTTTGGTAAAACTCCAGAAGACCAGAAATATTCTCCTCTTGTTTAAAATTAAGATTCTACCTGAGTGCTTACCCTCTCTTTACTTAACACTGAGACAGCAAAAATAATTTTTTTAAGTTGCCATATTATTTTTTTAAGAGCACATAATAAGAACTGGCACATTCTGCTGTACCTGCTTTTCTCTTGTGCTGTCAGTTTCTGTCCCATCAGAAGAAAATACTCAACCTCAGCTAGCATACATCGCTGCATTCACACACACAGCATAGGAGAAGTACAAGCTGAAAACCGTATAAGAGCTAAGAAACCACATGGAAAGCCGTTCAGCCAGAAATGATAAAATAAGTGTCTATCTAGAAATACATTTAAGACCAAACTCAAAGGTTTGTGCCATGGATGAAAAGAATTTGCAAAAACCCACGTTTGTAGGAACACATCTGGGGAAGTCATCACCTCAGAGAAAAAGTACTGCAGTGGTTAGTGATGATTCAAGTGGTTAACTGGACTATCAAAAAAAATCTTCAAAAAATTAGCACATTAAACTATTGCAGGAACATTAAAGCTAATTAATCAGTTAATTACTGGCTGCTCTGGTGAAAATGAACTCCTCAGTGCTTCCAGGTACAGCAAGGGAACAGTGACACACACAGCTCCCAGCTGGTACAAGTGGGTGTGGCTCTGATAAAAGCAAGGAGCTCTGCTGGTTCATGCCAAATGAGTGTCTCATGTCCCCCAGAAGACAGGGCATTAGGGTAGATTAATACAAAAAAAATATTTCCTGTGTCCTTTTCCACCTAAAACCTGCAGCTGAAAGCTTCAGGCGTTAAATGCAGAAATAAAGGAAGTAATAAAGCAGAAATCACTTTTGCTCTGCGAAGGTCAGCTGTTGCATGGCTCTGGTCTCACCTTAGCACCTTTACCTGAAGTCTGCAACGTTCACACACTATGTATAAGGATGGATGCAGCAAAGGAATAGGGAAGAAAAAAACCCAGTGTGTATGGCTGGTTTCAACAATGGGGAGAGAGCAACAAGAATTACCTGTGATACCTGCAAGGCATGCGTTTAACTGCACTTACCTCTACAAGTGGACACAGATCCTGGGGAAAAAAAAAAAATCCACTAAGCTTCTATAATAGCATGAGGTAGAAAAGGGCACTGGTGTTCTGCAGCAAGAAATGCTGATGGTCTTCCAAAACAATGACAGTGGCAGCACTCCTCCATGCCTGGCTATGCAAGGTTGCTCAACTGGGAGTATTTCCTTTTTCTCACTTCTCCCTACACCAGAAAAAGAACAGGAAAAAAGAAAAAAAAAAAAAGAGGAAAAAAAAGAGACATCAAAGCTTTGTGCATCATTCACTTCTCCATTTCTCAACAGTGCATTTACCAAAAAGGGAAAAGAGGAAGGTGGCGCCCTGCTGGAGACAGGGCTCTGGCATTTGCCAACAGTCACTGTCACATGTGGATCCTTTTTATCAAAACAGCAAGTCTCAGTTCAAGAAATAGTATGCTAACTTTAGATACATCCTATTGTTTCTAGCAATGTCATATCATTTCAAATAGATCCCTTGCTGTCTAGATTCCCAGTATATAAAAGCTATACCTGCTATATCTTTGGCTCCTTCTTGTTCTGTCACACCAGATACCACACTTAATGGTCAAAGTGACAGACTCTCAGCTGTAGTAAGAGCCGCCTTCAGTTGGTTATAAATATTATATGTATATATATATATTTTTTAATAGAGAATAATATATATATATGTGTATATATATATATATATATATCTGTAACCTTTTTAAAAACAAACAAACAAACAACAAACACATACTTTTCCTGCAATCAGCTGGTAGCCTCTCTCTTATCCACAGCACATTTTCCAAGCTCTGGATCAAAAACATACTCTAAAAAATATAAAAAAGCTAGAAAATCTGTTTTAACAATGAATATGCTTACTGCCAGGTAATATGCAATTGGCCAATTATTTTCCAGAAGCACTGTCAGAATGGGAAAAAATTAACAAGAATGTCTAAATGGAAGAGCTCATGAATACCTCTGAAACAAAGTGAAAGTCCTTAAACAATGTACAACTGCATCTTCCTAACTGAATCAAAAAGAAGGAAGCTGGAGGAAAACAAAAGTTTCTTTTAAATGTTTCTCATGTTATCCCGTAAGACAGCAAAAAATGTGCTAAATCTGTGCTAAAATGTGCTAAATCTGTCTGGCAACTGCCAGACAATGCTTTGATAAAGCATGCTAGATTTCATGATGTAACCTTCGGTTTGAATTTTTTTATTTTTTGTTAATCATAACATCCTCAGAGCTGAAATCATTTCACTGATAAGCTAGAAGATAATATGAAGATGCACATACCGCACTGCAATGAGCAATTTCCATATGATCTTTCCCAAATGTCTTGTGGCTCTGTTTGTATCCCAGGTCTAAGGATCTCCCACAGCTGGAATTCACTTGCAGGCTGAGCAGCTCCATCAGGGAACATGAAGCAGGAGTACCCAAGACTGCTGCTTCATTTGAGTTAGCGCTTCAGCTGCAGCCTTGCATATGAACACGTAGCCTGAAAGAAAAGCAGATGTGTAGAGAGGGTGCTGCAGGGTCTCTGCAATGCTTCCATATTAAACACAAGCGAAGAAGAGGTGAGCAGGACTGTAAGTAACATACCAGCTGCTGTCCCTATTTGCAGAGGAAAAGCAAAGCAAGCCATTAAGCTCTTGCTGCACCAGCAAGAGCAGCCTCTTAATGCTTCATCCAACATCTCTGTGGTGCTATCACTGCACACAGTCCTTGGTAGCTGCCCATTGAAGTATCAAAGGTTTCATTTGTTCTAGTAGCACCTCCCACCACCAATATCCCCAAACCCATATTCATGAGCTTACTGCTTATACTACATGCTATATGCAACATACATACAAAACATGAATCCACATACAGAGGTGTAACTAGGATGAAGGTCTGTAATGTGGAAATACCTTATTTTAGACTGAAATAGGCCACCATGAGATTCAGTGGCAAAGAGTTACAGAATATTTTAAAAGTATCCCAACATCATTGTTTGGAGGCAGGTGATAACAACTCTTGCACGTACATAAGTACATTTCCTCACGCTTTGTTATCTGGCAGCATACATTTTTCTTACTCCCTCTCCAGCTGAAGTTTACTAAATATCCCATGTTACCAGTGGGGAAATTCTCCCCATCCAAGTTGCAGATATGCGCTCAAGAACAGGCAGCGGAGGAGGCAGGAATGACACACGGGCTCTGCCAGGCTACAGCAGACAGCAAGGACCAAACTCCTGCGCTGCTTCTGGAGACTGCTTTCAGAGATACCACTGTGCAGCCTGCTGCAACAAAACACAGCCTCAAGAGCACAGCAAGAGACACCCTTCTGTGTGTCCTGGGGTTTGGGTCACAGGTGAAAATAAAGTTGCAGTCAGTTGAGCTAAAAATCAAAGACAGAAGTTGGGAGAGCCAGAGGTGTCCCAGCCAGTGGCACAGTTTGAGGAGCAGATGGCCACTGCTTGGCCTCCCACATGGTGCCAAGTGCACTGACTTTGAAGGACATGGGAATGGCACCAGAGGATGTTTTTCCAGTGGAAATATCAAAGTTATTTCAAAACAGATACCCCTGTGGAGCATACTCTGTCCTTCCCAGAGCCTCCCTCTGCAGGCAGCAGAGCCAGCTACCCAGCCACCACTGGAAATGGGAGAGCTGCATATCCTGTCTCTCCTTCTCCTTTTCTAACATGGCTGTCTGGAGCCACAGGCTGGCACAAAGCCTTATCAAATCCACCACATTGTATAACAGCACCTCTGCCACGTTTCTAGCCTAACAAATTCTGAAGGAAATCAGTAATTAATATCTCAGAGGCAGTGGAAGACACCCTCTTCCCATGCCTGCTGCTGTGCGTCTCCGTGAACTCCACTAAACTCCAGTGCAGCGAGTCCAGGTTTAGCTGTGCAACTCTTTTTTTTTATTATTATTTTTTTTAATAGAAGCTTCTGGAAGTCGCTAAAAATAAAATTGTTTGGGTTTTCAGACCTAATCCAAACACATTTTTGTTGTCTTTCAAGATGGCACTTCCCCCTTGTCCCTACTTGACAACAGACTTTTCAGTCATTAAGAATGCTCTGCATGCACAGAAATATCTTGGGCTATTTTTCCCATAATCAAAAGAAAACAAATCCCAGAGCAGCCCTGGCAGGCCGCTTCCGGCCAGCTCTGCTGCCCCCCCAGAGACCCATCATGCTGCTGCTGACTTCAGAGGGCAAACAAGAAAGTTTGCTTTCAGTATAAAATTAGACACTAAAATGAACTGACTTTTTTTCTTCCCAAAAACCAAACTCTTGCCCAACTACTTTTCCATTAAACATATTCCAAGGCAGTAATTTAGATGTGTATGAGTGGCTTGGATTGTATCAGCCAGCATTTACGTTCACTCCCCACTCCCCTCCTGCTGTCAGTACAATTTTGATGTATTCCTGGCCAACGCTAGAGGTTCACACCACATTGCAGTCACTCTGAAGCCGCTGTGATAGAGCTCAAACCCCACTGTCAGCTACCAGGATGCCCTCTGCTATTGCCTGCTTGTTTTCACATGCTTTGTCCAACAAGGCCCCTCGATTATAAAGAATTGGCATTTTGAAGAAACTGCAAAGTCACCTACTTCATTATTCTCCTTTAAGACCCTACCTAACACCCTCACCTGCTGTGATGTCTGCATGAGCTCTGCCGATCAGGCTTGGTAGTGCTTGGTGGCTACCACCTGTACCCATTATTCCACCTAAAATCACAACAGTCAACTTCTGAGGGCAAAAAGCTTTTTTGTTTGTTTAAAAAAAAAAAATGATTACACATTTGCAACCCTACAAGTTTACAAGTAAACACCACCAAATTCTTCACTACTGCCAAAATCTCCTTGACCTCACGTAATGGCACTTTTGCTACAGGAAGTACTTCTCTACTAATGTCTGACACTGAAATGTAAACATCTATCAAAGCCACCCCTAGCCGCAGTAGTGTACCTGCAGGAGATTTACACTGTTAAGTATAAATTATAGAAATTTACAAGCAGTTCACAATAACTTACCCAACTAGTTGTTTGCATTCCCTGCCCAGCAGAGATAACATGGGTTAGCAAATTGCTGGCCACTACCTGGAAGTGTTGCTAAAAACTTCTGAAACAACAAAAGTAAGCATGAAACAAGGCTGCAAAGCAGTACCACTTAAACATTTATGCAGAGTTATGCAGAGTTAGAAAAAACATCTGGGAGTCTAAACCAACACTTTGCTACCCATGTACAGCACCTAGCACAATGGAGACCAGGCGCAGCTAGGCCTTACAACAACAACATCTTCTCCAAGCTTGGTCCACCAGCAAGTCCTTCAACAAGGCCTAGAGCAGCTCTGCAACAAACTTGAGGATCACCAGAAGTCAGGGACCTACTGAAATCATAGGTGCAGAGGCCACGGGGAGCTCCAAAGGGTCTCCAAGCAGCATGAGCATTTGGAAAGCTCAGGACCAGACATTTTACTTATATTTTACTTACACACACTTACTCACTCCTTCCATGGTCAAATCCAAACCTCTAAACAAAAAGCAGCAGCAACACCAGCCAACCACAGCAATCCCAGCCCAGCCCCTGGACTGGAGCAGCTTCTGCGATAGGCTCCATACTTACCTTGACTCCACAGAGATGAAGGTTTCTGCAGCCAGCGATCGATCAGTTCATAAAAACAAAATGTCCTCATTCTTTGATTTTCTAACACCAAAGAAAAGACACCCACACAACCTTATTGAAGGTGTGTGAAAAAGCAGGGGTTTATCCTTTTGTCCATTCCCCAGCTTACTAAATATTTGTGTACAGGATGCTGCAGAACTCCATACAGCCACCTAGTGCTGAAAAAAATACCATGTCCCCACTTCTGTGACTGTTCTCTGCAGTCCCATAAATATTTGGGACTAAGCATCCGGAACAAAAGCCAAGTCTCTGCAAAAGTCAAGACTGCATACTTCCACTTATGGGCAGCAGCAAGTCTGAGAACAAAACAGCCGATGAACTGCGCACACAGGAAATGCATTTTTATCTTAATGAATTGAGATTAAGAAGGACATCCTACGAAAGATGTGGCTAGTGATCATGGATTCACCAATGGTCATTATTTGTGGCACCTCTCCTCTATGCTGCTGGCCTATGCTGAGTAGCAAGTAAATCTGTGTATTTTAAGGGTACCTGAGCTGCCCACCCCACTGCAGGTCCTCAGACCTCCTGCTCTCCAGCCACATTGCTCTCTTCTCTTCCTAACAGGGAGCCTCCAAGATTTGCTTCAGTCAAATCCTTCCTACTCCTTGCCATAACACGACCAAGTGCCTGTCCTCATATCTAATCATGGCTATAAAATACCTGGGATGTGCTTCCTCCACATCAGTTGCTCCTATGCTCACATGGCCTTGGCCTTCTCCCATGTGCTGGCGCATTATGCAGCCATGCAATGGAGCAGATCAGGGAATTTATTTGGGTTAGCACTAAACTAGCAAAAAAAAAAAAAAAAAGAAAAAAAAAGGTTACATTAAGCCAGATCAATTACCTGATCCTGCTCACCACATAGGGGCTCAGATGCCTGTGCCAGCAGGAGAGCGGGGATAGCACTGGTGCAAGCTGGTGGCCTGATGCATTCAGCAAATGACAGCCCAAGACATCACCTCTGCCTCACCCCGGCCAGAAACAGCAAATGGGAGTCTAAAATATGCCCCGTAACACTTCCGTTGGGGCATAACCCTAGTTAAAAACAAGTTAGTTACTTAACACTTTTCTTTAAAACCATTATTTTTCTGCAGCTTTCAGACTGGCTGCCCAGAAGGTTGCAGTTAACCACTTTCAGGCAGTGCCCAGTTTGGATGTCAGTATGGAATATCCTTATTTATTGTTTTTTTTTTTTCCTCCTTAGAATTAAAAAATATTTTGCCATGCAGCTAGCTAACCAGGTCTTGGATTTTATTGCTTGTTCTCTTGCTTATAAGGGAAACTTGAAACAAATTAAAATTATTCTGGCCTCGAACTAAAGGTCAGCGTTGTGGGGAAAGATGACTTGTTTGGAATTCAGTCAGGAAGTTTAATACAAATAATCCAGCTTGAAGTTCTGTGAGAACAAGTCCCAGCCAAAAAAAAAAAAGTGCTGATAGAACTAATTTAAGTACTAAATCTCTCCTTTCCAAGCATTTTTTCCACTGATAAACCCAGAGGCTTTTAAAGCTGCCATGGGAATAACTATTTAGCTGAGGTGTGAAGGAGATACTATTCGTACCTTCTGAGATAAAGCTGGGCCTTTGTCAGAAGACTTGAACAGGAACGAGCAAAGGAAGGGATAAAGGTATTGCTGTAAGTTGCCATGCAGATGGACCATGCTGTACAGAGACTCCATTACCTGTTACAAAACATCAGTCTGCAACCTTTTTTCAGCCAAGTGTTCATGCCACTAAAAAGGGAGAGCAGCTGATACAATCCAACTGTTGACTTGCAAATAAACAACTAACTTGTTATTAAAGAAATGTCATGCAGGTGTACAGATGCCTTCTGTATTTATAGAGAAATATTTCCTTCTCTGAGACTACATCCCAAATTACATTTGGAAGTGTTCACAACACAGAGAAAGCAGAGAAAGTCTTTAAGATATTCTATTCCCACTAGAAACAGATAATAAAAAACAGATATGCGAAATAGTGAAAAAGAGTAGATGCTCCACCTTCACATCACTGCCAGCTTTGAAAGGATGTCTTCACAAAGAATGGGAGAGAAAGCATTTGGATTTTTTAGGGTGTGTGCATGTATGTAAATACATAAGCACTTGTATTTTTTTAATAAAGCCTACAAGGACACAACTGATTGGGAAATACCTTCCATAACACTGGGAATAAGAATATGAATTCTTGATTCCTCACGGGTTTATACCCGTGAGCTTGCTCTGACTGAAGCCAGAGGGACTATAAAAGCTTCTGCATCCAAAGATTTAAACCCAGACTTAACCACTCTGTGTTTTTCTGGCTGACCAAAAGCCTTCACCAAGAAACAAAAAAAATCTTTCAACCCTATGTTGTTGTTACAAAGCATTCATTTCCACCAGCAACTGGCTACTCACATCAAACAAATTGTACTTGGGACTAAACAAGGATCAAGACCAAACAGCTTGAAATGTTTTCATAACAGTCAAATAATACAGCAAGTTCAGAGTGCCACGGTCCAGGATGAAATTGTCCTGTAGTAAGACAGGACCATGCATTGACCAAAAAGCCTATATAGGTCTTAAAAGAATGTTAGTGCATTTCCAGAGCTGCTGAACTAGAATAATAATTAATCTCTTTGAAAATCTGTAAGCAAGCTTTAAATTCAGCTTCCGTACCTGAATCTAACAGAACAACTAGTCAAATACTACTACTGAAAAAAATAATAATAATAAAATCACTCTTTACATTTGATGGACAAATATTTTGATAATTTTGCAGGGAAATTTGTTGTGGCCTGTCTTTCACCATGAAACATACACTTTGTGGATGTTGGAGCAGTTGGAATTATTACCACAATTCAACAGTCTTTCAAAAGAGGTTCCTGCTGTGTTACCTGCACATTCTATTTCAACCCTTCCTGTACGATTGCGACTCACTGCTGCCCTCTTTACTCCAATATCAGTTCCAGTGCCTGATAAAAACAGCACCAGGAGACCTCTTACCACTCAGCAATTCAGATTGTTATTTAAGTATTTGTCCTCTCTTCACAACAAAAATAACCTGGAGAAAGTTATATGCTTCGTTCAGAGAAAAAAAAAGTCCCAGTAATTCGGGGGGGGGGGGGGGGGGGGGGGGGGGGGGGGTAAGAAAAAACAAGAAGCACAACTGACTCACCAAGTGTTCACTTCCAACAAATAACAAGATGTTTTGCCACCCAAGATGTTATAACCAGACCTTAAAACATGGCTGTTTAAATTTGCCTCTAATGAAACATCAACAAAAGTATCTATAGCCTCTCTCCTTCTGTATGTCTCTGCGAGGCAGGTGCAGATTTCAGGAAGGTTCACAAAACAGACTCAGATGTGACCAATTTGTAAATTCCCAGGCAACTATCTGGAGAAAGGTTACTGCTGCCAAAAATGTGCACTTTGGAACGTTGTGGAATGTTTTCTGTGTTTACAGTAATGGTTTCACTTCATTCGGTCCTCATGATAAAGGATCAGACGCATTTCAGAGAAATATTAAGCACTACGGTGCTTAAGTGACAGTGTTGGTGTCAGTGCTCTCGCTCCAGCTGGTTAACAGATAGAGGCACCCGCAAGTGTTCTCCCAAAGGAACTGCAGCATTTTCCTGATGCATTTTAGAGGTTATTTCAGGGAGGAAAAGCACAATTTTCCATTTCCCAAATAAAGTTACATAATAAAGCATAGCCACCAACAAGCCAGCTCTGCCTTGAATAGAAGAGAGAGTTTATAAATGTCTTTTGGAAGGTAAGCTCTCCTGAACTACGTTCATGGAAAATTTTACTACAAACCACATTTCAGGTCATGCTTTCCTGGTGTTCATATACATTTAAAGCATAATCCACCAGGAGGTGAATAAACTTGTCTGGGCGAGGAACCTAACCAACTGCTGGAAGGGTGAGTACCTCCCTCTGAGCGACCAGCTCTTAGCAGGAAAGGGATACAAGAAGAGTTGCTTATCCCCCCTCTAGTTTCAGTTCAGACAAAATCCAACAGATTTTTTTTTTCCCCCCTACAGTATAGAAGGAAGAAATAACTACCTCATCAATTGCCTCATATCCTCAGATTCCTCCCTAAATTTTACAGCTTGGTTCTGAACCAAAAGCTTAAATAAAACCGTAACAAAGGAATTGGTATAACATAGCCGATAACATAGCACGAGAACACACACATTTCTTGAACGACTCCTGCATCACAGTGTCAGGGGGGAGGAATATTCCTTTCAGTGAATAAAACTAAATTTTTGGTCAAAGAACAAGCCCAAACATTGATTTCTTTCAATCAGTACAGATTTATTCTCTGATGACTGTGTAAAGCATCAGCTTCATACTAGCAATACAGAAATATTAATTTAATTCATGGTTAACTTACTCTTTGCCAGATAACTTTCTTGGGATGCCTTTTTTTCCAGTTTGTCTTGTTTCTCAAACCAGCAAAAATGAAAGGATTCACATGTGTCATTTTTAATGCTGAACATTAAAGACAAATGTTCCTTTTGGCCAAAACCAAGGAAGTTCCTACAACTCTGCTCTTCACTGGTAATAGAGTCAGACAGTCCATTACTTATTCTGTTTCATGATTTAGTCTACACAAAGTACTGAAAAATAAGAAACAGCAATGCTAACCCAAAAAGTAAGTTTCGTCCCAAACCTCTGTTTATACGTGCAATGCCAGCAAAGCCCTTTGGCATGACTGTTGCATAGCAGCCACCCAAATTTTGTACTCTAAAGGGAGATAAGCTTTTCCAACATACCTGTCAAGCTTCAGCCAAATTTACAAAAAAGAATACCTACATTTCTGCTTGTATTATACATTTGCATGTGTATAATACCCACGAGACAAAGAAAAGTGTTATCAGAGGTATCTTAAATGTCACCTTATTGCTCAAAGACAACAAAATAGATGTCATGAACAACCAGAACAAATACCATTTCTGAGCACCAAAGCCTGACACTCATCCTATGAGCAGCAGAAGTTGGAAAAGCGATGGTATTCAGAAGAAGCAGATGACCAGGAGATTTTCAGGCTCGTACTGGCCCACCAAGCAATGGTGGCAAACCAGACATCCCTCTGCCTTAGCGTCTGCTATTTATAAGCTGTTATATCAAAAAGCCAGTCCCACAACGGAGTACTACTATGAGAAACAAGCAGAGGCATGAATTAATGCATTAACACTTCGAAATTCCCTTTATGTTTGTCAGACTCTCCTAATTCACCGAACGAGGGTGAAGCTCCCTGTACAAACAGCAGCTCTGTGCAGCACTGTCTCCCTCCCGTTACTGCTGCCTCCTGTTAAAGAACAACGTGACAGCAGTGACACAGAACAGCTGCCCCCAGAAAGTTTACTCTCGTGGGCCTGCCAGCGCCTACCATCTGCAGCTCCCTGCACAATGTCACATCTACCTTTCATGCTGCTCAGGGGTTTTAAAAGTCTCCAGAGCAGCAGTGGTGGCATGCAAGGGGGAAACAGTAAACCTTCTACCTCCAGATTACTTTAGCAGTTTTGAGGGAATTTTTTTTGCCATCTTGGAGGACTAAAATAGGTCAGAAGGCCTGTTTTTCCAAATTATTTACAAAGTCTTTTCATGGTTATGAGTGATTCATATGGCTCCTGAGGAGTAAAAAATAAATAAATTAAAACCCAAAGCCCAAGAAACACTCTCCTCTCCGTGTTCATTTTTTGCTATACCCTCAAGCTCTGGAATGATACAATGGAGGGAAAAGGAATTCAAGTGTATACATAAAGGTCTATATAGCTACAGCATAAGTATATGAAAATGTAACCCACAAGAATACTGGCTGCATGCTCAAGAAGCCGGTAGCATACAAAAAGATTTCATTTGCAGAGCTGGACTCTAGACAGATGAGGTTTTAAGAGCTTCAAGAATTTGTGCTCAGGTGCACGCCTACTTTTTTTCCTAAATATTTTGTCATGCATTTTGCCACACACACTCAAGCCAAAGCAAGCAGCCTCATGCTGGCCAGAAATACAACTCTGCAAAAAGAGACGGGCCAGCATGACCTGCGGCAGACACCCAACATGAAGGAAGCTTGCTTGCACCTCTCCTAATACATCTGACCACCCTCAGGAGGACCTAAGCCCTGCAACTGTGCCCGTGACAGTGACATGGCACACAGGGGCCAGGTGGGAGCCACTGCTGCTTGCACACCTGACTATTCCCGAAGTTCCCTGCCAACAACTGTCATTATCTGCTCATTTACAGGGATCCCCCCGCCATAATCCTTCTCTTCCCTTCAGCCATTTGCATGTTGCCTCCCTGTAGGCAGCCGCTAGCCTCCCCTGCACGACCACTAGTAACAAACTTCATTTCCATCCTGGAGAGCATCTCTATCCATACACAAACCTTTGCTGACCTGAACTGTGAATTTGCCACTTGCTTTCTTTCTTTGTAGGGCAGTGATAAGATAACATTTACACTGTATTACAAATACACTGTATTCACCTGTATTTGTAAGTGGAAAAATCTTTTTAGAGCAGAAGCATAGCAGTTAATTTCAACTACATGAATAGCTTCTTGGAGAAGCTACACCTTTACATTTCCCACTGTAAAACCCAAAGATTTACTGGAATCCAGGCAGCATTAATGCTATTGTGTCTGCAGACTAACCAGGTAACATGAAAGGCATTCCCCTCATGAACAAAGCAAAACAGATGCAACTTAGGCAGCGTGATCTGCTCTCGTTAGGGATGCGAGTGGATACGTATCCCTCCAACCAAGGCACCTCAATTAAAGCTGTGCTTTCTGACCTTCGCAGTAACTGCGTGCAGATCTTCTGAAGTCCTTGCTAATGTGCATGGAGCTCAGTGTAAAGCCTATAAAGGTCCTTTAAACTACTGTCTTCACCTGTAGCTTCAGAGCAATTAATAGTTTCTGCACATGAACTTCCAAGGTACCTCCAGACTGACCAGCTCATGTGAGGTGGGATAGGCAACAATATGCATCAGAATGGATGGAAGAATGAATCTTAACCTACTAAGTTGTGGTACGGCCACTGGCCCTAGGCCACAGACTTGTTTAAAGACTATCCAGATAATTCAGGAAAGTAACGGTGCTATCATCAGCAGAGAACTGAATCTCTCAGGTACAGCATCATTTGTAATTAAACTAGCATTCATCGTAAGGAGCTGAATAGGCAAATGGTTTACGAACATGATCACACAGTTACACTGGGAAAGACAACATATGGACCATATTTACACACAACCCAAAAAGCACTGCAGCTCCACAAGGAAACATATAGAAATCAGATAAGTAATAGCAACTCATAGGAATGAAGCTAAGCATTATATGAAGAGAAATAAAAGCTCTTTCTCTTAGGGGACCTCTCATACTGTTGCAGGACATTTTGCCAAGGCTTGCACACATACCGAAAAGACTTCTGCACAATTCGATAATGGCTACATACAACCAGACACCAAACCTCAGAGCTGGAGAGAGTCAACAGATTGACAAAAGGACTGAGAGCTGCATTCTGAAACCTGAGCCTCTCTCTAATTGCGCAAAACAAGTTTCCAAAGCTGAGATTTCTAAAATGAGTACGGCTCAAAGCACACAGAGACATTTGTTTCCAAGTCTTTCTGTGGATACCATGGATGTCTAGCCTTCTAACATACTTTAAAGTTTTGAAGGGAGACAGTGCCATACAGCAGAGCGGGTTCCCGACAGCTGAACAGATAGCTCATTTGTGCAACTCTGCCTGAAGTGAGGGTGCAAGTACAGCACTTAACGCTTCTGCTCCTGCCTTCTCTCACTGTCTTTCTTTGAGCAACTTGCTTAGTCCTAAGTAACCTATCCACAGAGCTGAAATAGCAGTATTTATCTGCCAGTAGTATCACAAGCAATAATTTGTTGACATCTGTGTGCTGTTCTGACTGTGGTGATGGACACTAGAGAAACATTTAGAAACAGATGTCTGTGGAGAGGTAAAAAAAAAAAAAAACCACACCTGTGAATGTGTAAACATATAATATTTAGTACTTTTATAAATCCAACTCTGTATAGCAGAGACCTTCTAGTTAGTAAACATAAATAAGAGATGGTTTCTGAACAGATTGAACTACAACACAAAGTCTGTGTGATTTTTCCTTACAGAATTCAAACACAAGGTCTATACTTTCCACAACAGTATCAAAGCAACGCTTGTGAGACAACCAAGAGGACATTTTGTCCTGGACATCTCTTCCTGAAAACACACCTCTTAAAAGAAGAAAGTCAGTCGAGGTGACATAAGGACTGTACTTTAGCAAGCTTCAAAGTTTCTGTGAAGATTAACCAGAGTCAAGATCTCCTTTCCCATTAGCAGAGACCCTCAAATAGTGTGTGTGGGAATCACACAGGTGATAGTTAAGGAGGAGGGATTTCTGGTATGTCAACAAAATGTGAATGTTATTAGGAAATGGTAGAAGTGAGACTCACAGGAAGTTTCTGTACACAGCAAAGCCTTGATCCGTATTTCAACAGGAGTGGTGGCTTTAGGCACCACCATACTCCTGCTGCTCCATTCCTAAATATCGGGATTCAAAGAGCAGTGTCTCGCTAAAGTCAAATGACAATACCATTACCTGCAACCTGTCCCTTCACTACCAGCAAAAAGTAATGTGCCACCCCACTTACATCCTTAATCAAGACTTCAAAACTGGCTGGGTAATAAGTGCATTTACTCTAACTTACAAGTAAGGTACAACTTAAGACTACTAGAAGTGATTTATCTCAGTGAACCAAGAAATAAGGAAATAGTAAGGGAGGGCCTGGGGCAAACACTTCTGGGCTGCTTATCTGGGACAGTTTTTAGCTACAATTAGTCGTTGGTACATTTTTGTTATCCTTCCACACCACTGTTTTCTTCAATTAAGGACAGCTGACAAAGTCTTTCACGGCATAGTTGAGACAAACCACAATTTTTTCTTCTGTACAAAATTTGTTGCTATTATTTAACATCTATTTTCCTTATTGTCTGTCTTGCATTAGTTCTTGTCCCTTCCATAGCTTCAGGTTCAGTCTATTGGAAAACGGTCAGCACAATAATCCCTATCTCACTCATTTCCCAGCAAAGAGGAAAAACATTTCTTCCTTGAAGTTTCCAGTGGCGGTTACTGGAAGAATTACACGGCTTGCAGGAAAGAAGTACACTTGCACACAGGGAGAAGAACGACCAAGACTGATCCAGCCAGAGGTTCCCAAAGAGCAGGTGAGCAGCATTTACTCCTACTGAGATCACTCTCAAAACTCTCAAAGCCATCTCCGGATCTAACGATCAGTTCGACTCAACCCTAACCAGAATAAATCAAGGACAGAAAGCCTCTTCTGTGTCAACTACAAAGGTCTTTATCTTGTATTTTTTCTTTTTCTCTGATGCCACACAGCACATGGAACGGAAGTCCTACAGAGTACAGATATTCTGGCACAAATGCTCTCCGCAAACAGGAATGGCCACCAAAATGCACAAAGAGTAGATGCTGGGGACTTCACTGAGAGGTAAGATCCACATGTTCAAATCTCATCTTGCCAAACTTCAGCGACCTGGAGCAAAAACCTCTGCTTTGACTCAGACATAGTAGGTACTTGGTTTCTCATATCCCAAGTGCAAGCAATCTTTTTTCTGCCAGCGCTTCTTCCCCTATCTCATTTGTCCCAGGCATGTTCTGGCACAGTGATACACTTCAATTAGATTTTGTTCAGCCAAGAAATGCCTGACAATCTCTAATCTTAGCATTTATCTTCTCTCCTTATTCCCTGTGGTTGTCCTGTGTGAAAAGTTATTGTCTTGAAAACAAAAGCACAGAGCAGAATATTTATGACACTTAAGAGACTAGCAAATTCATGAGCTGCTGAACATGGGGAATCACTAGATAAAATCCACAATGCACAAAGCAAATCCACAAAATGCACAAGCAAAGCTTGTGCAAAAATCTTAGTTTTAATGCTGGGAAGAGCCTTTTACCATGGAACTCATCATGAACTAATGGTAACCTCTGAACCAGTGCACCAGGTATATTCCCTGCACAAAGGGACACTAGCAGACACAGACTCACTGTGCCTTCAACACTGTTGATGCTTTTTTATCCATGCAAATAAGTACATTGGGTTAAAAAAAAAAATCTCTCCATATTTTCCTAAAATGTACTTTCTTATGAGCAAATTATTACCTTGCATAAAAACCAGGTGAAACTTTAAGTCTTTTATCCAGCTTTCATGTTTACGTGACCTTTTTCAGGTATTGATATGCCTGAGCTGAAACACTGAGATCACCAAAATTCATGTAGTAGAAAAAGAATAATAGTACATTTGGTAAACAGAGAAACATAACAAGTGGTTACATTTACTGCAGAAGAGTTTGGATATAAGTCTCCCAAACAGCAAAACATGAAAACACCTTGCATTCAAAGTACAGCTGTTTTGCTTTTCAGTAAGAAATAGACTTTTAAAGCTAAAATCCCGTTAAACATGTAGGGAAAGGTTTGGCAAGACAGATTGTTTTCCATCATTAGATGAAATTTTGAAAGCTGTTTCCTAGCAGAACATTTCATTGCACATGTTTTGGACACTTTCATCTGACTTTCAAGTCAACTGAGATCACTGCTTACACCTCTTATGGTTAAAAGAGAAACAGCAGATTTCTGAACATAAAAATAGCTCTCCTTTCCAGAACAAAACCAGAGTTTCAGAGGGAAAAAGTGCTAAATTAATTCACAAGAGTGGATTTTTTTTCCCCAAAGAAATAAATCCTTCCTATAGTTACACTTGCACAGTGGTTTAATTAAATATCAAAAATCTCCTTTAAATAAATAAATAAAAATAATAGCTTCTAGAACATTAAAAAGCCCACTCTCCGTGTTTAAGTATCCTGTGGGAAGACTTGCAATACCCACTACCTAAGTTAATTTCTACAAACCCACAGGTAGGACTTTACTGTCCTTGAATGCATGCAGTGCACCATATTCTCTTCCCTGGGGACATACTGATTACTGATGCTTCGCAAAAAGAAGAGGACACAGCACGTTTACACTGCAACATACTTTCATACATCAGTGCATTTCTTGCCCAGCATTACGTTATTTGGGACGATTCCACAGAGAAAGCCACTGTGTCCCTTAGAAGTTCATTGACTCCCACCACAAAACACATCTCATCTTGGAGATGAATCCTGTCTCTGAGAGGAAGTGAGTGGCCACAGACTGCTTTGTTGGGTTGGAAATCAACAGCAGAGCAGGTAACTCTAATGAAGGGCTCTATCTAACTCCCATTAGAAACAACTACAACAACAACAACCACTTAAGCACACTGTGTTTGTATTACCTCAAGGCATGAGAGAAATAAGCTGGTCTTCCAGGGGTAGGAGCCCTCACGTGCAAGTGCGAAAGCAGCAGCTACTTCCTCATTGACATCCAGGACACTACACGGGATCTCCACCTGTCCTGGGGGTGACTTTAACCACAAAACCCATCTGAGTAACTCCTAAGTAACAAATATGCTCAGAGCTTTCAGCAAAGCATTACAGAATCCTTGAAATATATTCCCTGCTCAGTGCAAAACGAATACATTCATCTTCCAAAAAAAAAGTTGAACGAGTTTATCAGAAACTTCCCTAGGATCACAGATAATGATCTCAAGTTCAAAACTGAAATTTCCCTGGATCTACTGTATTTTCTAATAGTTATGCCCTATTCTGAAATTAGAAAGAAAAGGTGACAGAAACAAAGCTGGTCCAGAGAAAGCAAAGACGGAGAAAAATTTCCCAGTAATTCATTCCCTTCACATCTTAGTGTATTTTTACCAGCTTTTCTAGTACAGGTTTTAAAGGTTTTTGGTTCAGATCACAGGACATGCAAAGTCTGCACTCTCTAAGCAAGAGCTGCATTCAAGTTACCAGGGCACTTCAGACAGTGACATTTCTTCCTGTTTTGCAGAACGGGCTGTTCAAGCTCTTCCCTTGGAAGAAAATACCTAGGGAACAGTATCACTAGTAGTTGGAAAACATGGATACTTCTTAAGACTTCAAGCAACACATCAACAATAGATAATACTTCACACAGAGGAATAATTCACAGGTTTTCTGCCAGATGCAGCTGTACTGGATATTACCAAACTGCACAGGGAGATTCAGCTGAATTGTGAAGGGCCGTGAAGTTAGGGCTAAAACTCTAGAGGAAACGCATGATGCTTCAAGGTGCCTCCAGCCAGTGGATGTTATGTGGTGAGCAAAGTGGGATGCTTTGCCCAGAACTTGGATGAGATGAGGAAAGTAAAGAAGAAAAACTGGAGACAATGATGCTCTGTGTGATACTGGGGAATCATCACTGTGAGCGTAGATGGCACTGTGTCACAGCCTGCCTTTTCTTAAAGGACAGCACTTGGGCCAGTTTTTAAAGACCAAGTAACTGGAGCTTTCTTCAACTAAAGACCCTCTTCATCCAGAAAATTAAGTACAAAAAGTCTTACAGTTCTCTCTAGAGATCAGTTCTAGGAGAAGTGCAGCCCAAACCATCCATCTCTGGAGAAGCACCACAAGCTTATTCCTATTTTTATAGGTCTTTTTCTATGAGATGTTACAAGGGCTACATGCTGCCAAATCAGTGGAGGAGGAGGCGCCCTGTTCCTGGGCTACATGACTCAGGCTGCTGAGAACGGCACACCACACCCCGTGCTCTTCTGGCTGTGAAACACATCTACTCAGATGGGAAGAGTGTTTCAGTGACACCTCATTCTGCTGGCAGGCTGCACATGGAATTAACAACAACAACAAAAGGAGTGGGACATTTCTCAGTGGTTTACAAAACAAACAGGGGAAAAAAAAAACAACACAGAGAAATCTATGACTAATATGATACAGTGAAAGAAAGAAATCACACAAACATCTCTGTTTCCATGACAAGGCTTATATATAGCAAAATGGTAAACAGAAAGAGCTGTTGTGTTCAAAGTGGATCACACTGACAGCGGAAAGACAGCTTTAGTTTACAGTATTCTGATATAAATAAAACCTGTTTCTAGCCATATTGATGCATTATTGATAATCTGCAGTTAATGTTCATCTCTGTCTATATCTCCAGGATGCTAGTTCAAACAGAGAAGTGTATGATGTCTGATATTCACCTTTATAATAACTGAAGGTGATGCAGGGGGTTGAATTCTGACAGCTTTCACTATGAAGGTCACTTGAAGGAGCTGGGAGTGAAACATCAGAGCACTCATAGCCTCCTTGTCCTCCAGATGTGCTTTTCCAGGTATCAAGCCTAACAACCACCAGAAAGCAGATTTTAAGGCAACTGTTCATACACTGGGGTTCATGACACCAGGTATGGTCGTACAGTCACAGAGGGCTTCTTTGAGCCTAACAGAAATCCAGTTAAAGCTGGTATTTTTCCAAGTAGTTGTGCTCATGCTAAACTACAGCTCAAAGAGTAGAATTGCAGTCAGAAGTTTGGGAGCTTCTCAGGAAAACAATAATGGCATCATTCCCATTTGGCACTAGATGTGACTTCAGCATTCAGAATTGAAAATGTGTCAAATGAAACAAACACTCACTCGATACCTACCAAAAGCATACAGGTATTAGTCAGTACATCCTAATGCATTGAAAAATACTCCAAACATAAACCATAACCATTAAAAAAAAATGAGAGAAAGAGAGAGAAAGTTGATTAAAGTATTTGCTATCAGTGATCCACCCAACTTGATGAAAAAAAGAAAGATAACCGTATCTGTAAGCTATTTGTAGACATCAAAGATTTATCAGCAAAGCAATATGATAGTTTCCATGATTCATAGCTATCTTGTTAGATTTGTTGAGAGGGCATGGTGGGCGAGAAGATAAAGACAAAAGAGATTGTTATTTTTCAGCTTTAGTCAGATGGTAGCAGACTATTTCAAACAGTAATGAAGAAAATGAGACTTACACACACCTTGCAATATTTATAAACAGCTGGGCCCAGATACGTTTCCTTATGCAAACTGTTGAGTATGTAAATCAGCACTCACACAAACAGATCTCCATGTGCACAGCCATTTCCCCATGAAAGTTGCTTATTTCTTAAGCCAAACCTACTTCTATTCAAATCTATAGTACAATTTCTTCTGACTTGAGACGAAGCAGGAATAGAGATCTGACCTCTGCAATAAACATTCTCAAGGTTGTTTGCTTTATTTTAAGTCAGACCTACGTATGAGACTGTCCATCAGCTTGAAGATCCTTCAGCAATTGGAATAGATTTATGGGATGCCACTTCCATGATCTTTCCTCAACACATGTTCAGAAAAGCTTTCACAAGTGGTTATTCCCTCTAGATTGTACTCAGACTTACATTTCTGGTGCACCCAAAGGCCCTAGAAGCTTTGCCTACAGATTGAGAAAACAGAGTCCTTTGCATTTGGGATGCATTCACATTTTATTCCAGATCTTTTTATCATAAGAAACATCAGATATTATAATTTTTATAAGGAGTTTGACAGAACTCTGGTGTGTCAAACATACTGAAGCCCAAAACCCTAAAATCTATTAATCACAGCTAGCTTTGCTTAAGCTCTGTACACTGATACCAATTGTTTCTTTAGTTCTTCATTTCTTTTCATACAGAATATTTTTTCTTTAGTTTTTCCACCTACCAACATGGTTTTATTGGTGGCTAAAAGGCATCCAGGAAAAGTGATCTGTAAAACACAACAATGCAGTATGTTTCCCATGGCTACTCAAGTTATTAAAAGGTTAGTTCAAGTCTACAGGCAGTGAAATCATACCACCATTATCATCGCCTTGTGGGAGCAATAATTCTGGGTGGTCTGTAACACTACAACTCCTGGCCTCCTAGATAGTATGACGATATTGTCAAGAAGAGTCTATCTAGGAGTGTAACTAGGCTGAGGCTTTTTGACCTCATAGATAAATAGGTTTTGTTGAAAGCCGTTCTATTATTTTTCAGATTAGCTTAGACTTGCATTTGCTTCATTCTCTGTCGAGGGGGTAGGGAGAGAGAAGAGCCTTGAGATATCCAATAAATGTTTATCCAGCTGCAGTAGCTTGATTCTTAAAGTATAACTGTCAACATCTCCACTCCCTCATGCAAATCTAAATTTGTAAACAATCCTAATAATTCCTCCTCACTGTTGTTCGTTTTAGTTTTACATTCCTGACTGAACAGCTACAGTACTTGAAGCAAGGAAAGCAAAGCTAGCGAATCCAGTACTGTCTGTGGCGGAAAAAAATGTTGTACTAAAACCAGGGGCTCCCAGAACAGACTGTTCAATGCTAATTTTAAATCTTAAAAAATAGTGCCAGTTTGACATCAGTGGGCTATTTTTTCATATTTTTTAAATAATAAAGAGCAACTGTGTTGCCTTTTTTTCAGATGTTTGACTCAACTCCCATTCCCCTGTGTAAATGGCCTCAGAACATTTATGATTTTTAAGCTATGTAATTCCACAGAATTCCACTTTGCATGCATTTTCTTACCACCATACTTCATAAAACAAAATGTCTTTATCTAATTTGTCCATAGTTTGTTTTTGCCTAGATACACCATCCCAGCACAGAAAGTCTGTCAGTCTACTTAGGAAGGAGATCCACCAAGTTTTGTGTATCATGAACAAGTGGAATGTTACATTTTTTCCCCCTTTTTCATTAATAATTAAATAATAATAATAATGGAAGACATGGTACACCATCACTGAAGACATTTTATTCCAGGCACAGTGAAGAGCACTTTCCAGCACTTATGTAGCTTCAGCAACAGCCTGATCTTGCAAGTATTTATACACTGGCTTAACGGGGAATAGCTGTGATTGAATTAATGAGCCTAACAAACATCCAAGACTAGTCTCGCACATAAACATTTGTAGCACTAGGGACTAATAGCCTCAAAATTATAGAGACAATTCTATTTAAATATAATGTTTTAGAGATCTTTTTAAGATGTTAAAACAAATAATTCTCTGAGCAGCAAAATAAAGCGTTATTTCTCACAGTTTATATCTCACGATTGAAGTCCTTAGAGCATTCTGTAACGAACACAGCTTTTCCCTCAGAAAAAGTCTAAGTCCCTTTCCACTTTTTCTGCAGGTATTTTCGGATCACTTTAAGACAATAGGACCTTTGATATCTCTTTCTCTCTCAAATTTGGTTAGAAGTTGGCCCAAAAATTCAGAGGCTATAAGGGGACTTGTAAAGCAATGGCATAGACCCTGTTTCTAGCATGATCTCTTCAGAAAAAGACTGAAGACAACAAGTCTAAAACAAAACCTGCTATACCTTATTGAACCCACAGTTGTAAAAGACATGTCTAGTTTGTATATATTGATTTGGCAGGTTATATGCTAAAAAGAATGCCTTAACAGAAGGAGCTGGCCCAAACTTAACTCTGTACTTCCTATTTACAGTTTTGGTTCTCAGCTTTGACACAGCCTTTATATTGCTTTCTAAATGCAAAGGTTTAACTACACATTTCCTCACCCTCAGTCGGCTTACCAGCAACTGAAGTGAGTGCCACACAGAACACCAAAACTTTGGTATTTCTCTGTATTTCATGTGAAGTCTGCTTTCAAACATGTTCCTGCTGGTAGGGGGGAAACCTGAAATATAGATTCCTGTCCTTATTTTCTCTATTACTTCCTTCTCTCTTCTAAGACGTGCTAATGAGGCACTTTTTTAGAGGATTTCTCCCCCCCCCCCTTTATCATAGCCAAGAGCTTTCCACACTTCTCTGGAGAAAACATTTTGGTCAGTTGGCTGACAAGCAGTCACCTAATGCTATCTCTAGAGCCTTGAAGGTCCTAAGCTTTCAGGTGGTTTCAAGTACCTCTTCCCATCACATATTCAATAAAATCTTAAGGCCTTGGGTTGTTCAACAGGCTGATATTCCCTAAATTTGTCACCTAAAACGCACAATCTTAATGGTAAATACCATATTCACAAAGATACCAGAACTAGCACATGTTGCTACTGATGGTCAAGTCTCTTCATTCCTTTGGAAAAGACTAAGGACATTCCTTGGACATTGAAACTCAGTCTGGATTCTCTAGATTCTGAGAGGCAAGGAATTAGAAATAAGTCTCCTGGGAAGCAGAGAAGAGGTACTATATCCTGCTCCTGGACTCAATAAGTCATCCTTCAGCAACATTAATGATGGAACGTGATATGAAAAAGATTCACCTCAACCTACCAGGTGACATTACTCATGTCTGCATGACCCTAACAAGGACAGCACGCATGGCTGAAGGTCAGCTTGGTACACAGATGTTGCCCTTGTGATCTGACCCCCTTTCCATTTGCAGCGGGAAGCCCCACAGAGCAGCTGCTGAAGGGCTCCACAAGAGAGGATGATATTACAGGGTTACAACTTCTCCAATTCCAGGCCTTTCAGAAGAGAATCTGAAGCCGATCCATTTCCCCAGTGATAGGTTCCTCAAATTTGGACCATTCATTCTGCCAAGTAACATTTTAACTTCCATTTCTTGTCCCTGAATTTCCTTATTTTCAATACAAACACAGAGAAGAATTGAAATGAGTTCCACTGCATGAAGCTTTCATATGTTTGTCCTTTCACTTCTTCGTACTTCATTGATCAGCCTTAGTTTTCTGTCAATATTTGTCACTAACAATCTGGCAAAACTCACTTGTAAAAATGACTTAAATAGTGTGCCATAAGACCTCGTCAATGATGCTTACAACACAGGCTTTGGTCACGCTTTGTAAATGCAGAATAGCACATACAGCTTTATAAGAAGGCATTAGAACGGCAGAGTCTTGAAATGCAGATTAAGCACATGATCATTTTGAGACCCTCTCTATGAAGCTTTGGGTGCTGTCACTGCAGCTCGTCCCCCATATCTCCTTGAGCAGCAATATCTTCAAAGAATTCCATCAAGGCAGCAAGGCGTGACCTCCATTTCCTGACTCTGTGTCAGCCCGCTGTAATCAAGCTGAGCTTTTCTGAGTAGTCTTCCATTTGATCTCTGAAAAAAAATGATTTATAGGACTTTCCCTCTAACGGATGTCAATCTCAGAGTGCCGGTGCATATGGGTGCTTTCCCAGTTGGAGAAGGGTTGTTGCACCAGCACGTGTGAGGCTGCAGGGAGCTTCTCTGAACTCAACAGCCTCGGCAAAATATTTCCCAAAGCTACTCCATTTCCCTCCTCACGAACCTTCCTGCTCTTGAGCAGGGGTGAATATTGCCTGTATACTGAGAGGGAGGAAGGACTCGGCCCCTGCCTCAAGTTACTTGGAGCAAGTGCCTGGCGCCGAGCAGGGTTAATGAAATGAGAGGGGAACAGCAGCAAGCTAATAAATCTCTATGAGCTTGAATGTGTGTCCTGGTCTGTATCCCATTAGTGACTGCTTATTTAAAAAAATAAATAAAACTAACATATCTAAGTGACATCTGGACACCAGCCAGTTCTCATTTTCTACCTCTAAAGCCCAATTCCTTAGTCAAGCAAATACTCATATACAAGAGAAATCCAAAATAAGAGCCATAGATCTTTGGAAAAACTAATCCCGGTTTCCAAAAAAGAATTCTTACAAGGCAGGTGCTTCTTTTAAAAGCATCTTTATTATGCTTATTGTTGAAGCTGCATGAAATCTAAGTTTTTATTTTTTTTAAAAGAAAATCTTGATGTCTGTTTTCAGTATGAAACAAAATAAAGACCTAACGTTCCTATAAATGGTAAGTTCTGGGTGAAACTTGGAGATTTCAGTGTTGCATTAGGATTTTGTTATAGTGCTAAATGTCGTTAGTACAGCATAACTCATATTACTTTACAGCATTTACAATTTTTTTTTAATTATTTTATTTTATTTTTTTAAGTACTGAGGTTAGACATTGTTATTTTGTGAAATACTCCTGTAGTTTGGGAACTTGGATAATTTCTATGAAAAATGTAAATGTTAACTCTTGTAGACTTGGTAATAACTTTGATTTGTTTGCTTTTGTACTAGTTTTGATTTAAAATAATTATGAAGTCTGGTGCATTAGGGCAGAATCTGATATGACAACACTAAGCATTTTTCTTAAAAAGCAGTGTAAAAGAAAGGTCAATAACAGATTGAGGTGTTTTGAACAATAATTAGGGTTTCTAAAGTTATATTCTATGGAAGGAAAAGCTTATTTAATTTCCTAGACAATTTTGCTAATATATAAGCTTATTAATAGATGAAAATTTAAAAAGTGATTACAGATTTCAAAGTGCTTTATTTTTTTCTAGTTAGATAAGTCAGATAAATCCCATATGCAAAGTAAATTTGTAGTGTCAGAGATGGACAAATGTTTCTGAAGATCAGTGAGAATGCTCAATGTGGGCATAGCTGAGTTCCCAACCTTCAAATTCTGATTATTTTTGAAAGCTTTTAAAGCAACTGAGTTGACCTTCCTCACTGCATCATTCAGAGACCGTATTAGAGCCATGCACTACTTTCATCTTTCCTAACAGCCATTGAACACAGAACACATCACATCATTCTACTTCAGAGACAGATCTAGCCTTAGCTTATGCAGCTGTGTGTGATAATGCAATTAAAAGCCCAACACCTTCTGCAGTAAACGAAGAACCAGTGGGGCTAATGTCAACTCCAGTTGCCTCTGAGCCCTCAGACAACCAGACAACCCACTGGGGGTGAATTCAAGTTACTCCAGAGCAAGGATCAAAATACTCCGATCCACAGCGAGGGCACCAACCTACCCCTGCCTCCTATTTCTGTCCCAGGAGGGTATAATGTATGAGCTCCAGCTCACTTGAAAGCTTGCCAGGCAGTAGTTGTTGAGCCTGATCAAGGAACACAGCACATCACAGGGCAACAGGCAAACTGGAACATCTATTTATCGAAGTAAGCCATAGAACAGAGGAGATTTTGTTCACTTGCTTTATGTGAAGTGTCAAATTGGCCTCAAGACTGAGCTATTTAAAAACAAACAGTCCACTGGATTTCAACTAGTAATTCTAGAGGAGATTCAGACAGAGGGATGAAGACCATTTAGGTGCGATTAGCTCTTTTCCCCTCTGCTGCTCTGTCTATGGAGAATTAAGCAAGGGGAACAGAGGGATGAAGAGGAAAGGACGAGTCAGGGTACAGTACCACTGCAGATTTTTTATGTAAGTTCTCACCAAACAACTCCACCGCAATGCTCTTGTTATACTAAAAGTCTGTACTTGCCACAAACCAAAGAAAAGCTGCATGGCTATGTTTGCCCCTTGAAAAAAAAAAAAAAGGATTGCTTCTTTTGCCCTACAAAGTTTTGCCCTTATACCTTCCCTTGCCTTTATTTTCATTATAATCTTTGTCTTCCTGCAATGTCTGAGATTTCTTTTTAAGCTTTCAATTACTCCCCAATATCCATTGTCCCAACTCTCTACACTTCTCCTGTTTTACATGCAATCCATGTCCTGCAAGCATGTGAGGAGGCCAAATACCAGGCATCTTGGCACAAGCTAGTACTTTACACCTATTCACAAAGAGAAAACATTCCTCTTTTCTTAAGGAAGAAGAAAAAATAAAAAGGGGGAGCATAGCTCCACTGAGTACTCATAGCAAAGGGATGAAGTAATGTTTACACTCAGCCCAAAATATGTCTAGTCCTTTAATAACGACCCGTCAAAGCCGAAAATTAAGAGCGATAAGGTGAATCCACTATTATTAATTATTATGCATACTACAGTAATTTCCTGAGGTCCTGCGAGTGTCTCCATCACATTAGCTGCTTTACATCCACAAAACCAGGGGGACTTTGCTCCAGGGCTCTCCGAGCTTGCCAGGACTGCAACAATTCCAGGGCTTCCTCCGGAGCAAGTTGCAGCCAGAGCTACTCGCAGACCCTGCAGGCCAGTAGCCCCTCAGCAGTGACTCCCAGCACCTGAGTCCCTCCAGATTTCCACAGCCAAGTCACAGCCTGGCGCTGGAGGGAACCTCACCCAGGCCCCATGACCACAGGCAGGAGTGCAGTACAGCAGCACCCGAGTCTCTGAAAGTCCTCCAAGCTTAGTCCCAGCCCCAAACCCCCAGAGCTGGCAGGGGAAGAGCAGAGGAGACAACAGAGAGAACAGGGGCAACCTTTGGGAAAGGGTCTCCAGCAGGGAAGGTCGGATGGGCAACAGTGGCTGCAAGCCAGCCGGGAGGGGGCGATGCCAAACAGAGCAAGAGCAGTGTTTATTTCAGGTAAGGCTCAAGTATTAAAAGAAGTTGGGAGCCTCTACATGTGACTGTAGCTGTTGGGTGCAAATATCCTCCTTCAGCCACTGACTCAAATGCCATGCCCTGTAGGTGAGCAGAGCAACACAGGTCCCCCACAGCTGCCACTGCTCCAGACAGCGGGCAGTCATCCGGCACGAGGAGGATGGGGAGCTCAGCACGAGCACCAAGCAGAAGTGGGGGGCTGTTCTGCCAGGCCTCAGTCTGGCATACAATGTAGAATTTTTAATTCCTCTTTCCTACTCAGCAAAATAAACTAATGTGAGCAACAACCCAGAATCACAGCAGAGGAAGATCTTTGACCCAAAGTGTGAGTTTATTTACTGTCACTGTACCCTTTTATTTCAGACTTGCTTCTTAGAACCAGTTACCTGCCATCAATTCACGAGTTGTATTTAGGGGATGGTAAGCACTATGCCATTCCTCAAGATGTAACTGATTATTTTTGGACTTATACCAAATTCATCTTACTATCTTAACATTTTAATCGTGCTGATTCAAATCAGATGCTTAGCACACACAAGCCTGGTTGATGCCACAAGATGTAAACCACAGGCAGACCAGTACAGGCCACTATCAGAGAGAGCTCTGTGCCGCCCTGCTCTCTTCCCACAGGCACTGGTAGTGTTAGCTCATTGACGTGCACAGCTGTCTGAGGATGATGTGCTCCAGGCGTGATGGAAAGCAATGTATTTCTTAGTTAGGAAACCTGCAGTAGTAATACCTACCAGAGCCTATTTGTTGTTGGTTTTTTTTTTTTTTTTCCAGTTCTGAACTTTCAAGCCACTTCCAATCAACAAAAAGAACATATCATGTACTCTTCCTATCTAAGAGAAGGTAGATCCAGCCTCTTGTCTGAAGAATTCATAGTATAATCATCGCTTACATAACTCATTTTTATTTTCTAACATCACCAAAATGCACAATGGTTACTATTTTGAGATGAAGCACCATCCATGAACACAGAACAATACAATTTCTATTGATCATTAAAAAAAAAAAGAAGTAATAACCCATCAGGATAATGCATCTTCATATATTTCCACAAGTCCATCCTCCCAGGAAAACTTGTCTATTCTCACGGACACTTTGGCTGATAGCAAGGTATTCTCAACAAAGCCAAAAAGCACCCAGGATCCATTGGCTGTTGTCAAAAGGTGCCCAGATTACTGTTGCCCTGCTGGGGCAGCAAGAGCTGTGCCCAGGGAGAAACCTGGAGTTAAGGGCAAAGCAAGGCAAGCAGGGACCTCAGCAGCAAGCAACACAGTCCCACAGCCCCTGAGCAAGCAGAGCAGGTCCAGCGGCATTAACTGGGGTCAGCCACAGCCCCCACACTCACCAGACAAGTTCTCAATGACGGGGCAGGTCCAAGGTAAAGTCTGGAAGGCAAGGTCAGGGTCATCAGAACACACAGCCAAGAACTGGCACATGCGTGGTATAGCTCAGACTAGGATCTGAGCTTAAATACAGCTCCTGAACAAAGGGAGAAAGCCCTCAGCAATGCTTCTCACAGGTTTTTCCACAGCATCCTGATGTGAGGTTACACAGCTGCACTCCATCAGAGCTGGAACTGATCACAGCCAGGGGACGGACAAGAGGTTACAGCCCCTGTTGCCTTGCTCAGCACCTGACACCCACCTCCGGGAGCAGAGCAGCAAGCTCACAGCCATGCAGCCTTCCTGTCACCTCTATAGCTGGGCTTCTCAAACAACTTTTTTCTGTATTGCATAGACTTTCAATATGAAAATGTATTATGCAGGACAGCTAGTTTGTTTTGTTTTGTTTTTTCCCCACATACCTATTGGCTCATTTTTTGAAAGCAGACTGACTGGTGCAACAAATATAAATGTGAGTTTACCAATTACACTGAAGGATTCTTAACCCTATGCTTTAAGTTAGGTATATGTTTATGTGATGGCACATTTGTCAAAGCAAGAATTAGGCCATTCATGCATATTGTGGGGAAATACAAATGGGATTAGCTAGTCACATTTATAAAAATAAAGACAGCATTAAAGTATAAAGATGGAAGGCATAACCTTAAGATCAGTGGGATTAAAACAATAAACAAACAAACCCCCCCCCCCCAAATCTAACACCCATGTTTACAATTCAAATGCATTTTGCTGTGTACTAGCCATTCACAAGGGCCTATGCTCCACAAACACATTGCAGTATTTGAGAAAACTTCCAGTTACACACTTGATTTCTGGAAAACAAACAAACAAATCAAAACAAACCAAAAACCAGCATCACAACCATAATCTCAAACATCTATCAGCAGAAAAACAGCAAGGAGAACAAGCCAGAATTTTATTGTTGGGTCAGGCTAACTCAGCAAAGAAAGGTGTCTCCTCCCCCAAGCAGACACGTGCACAGCTGCAAATGAGCAAGGCAATACTCAGGTGATGCAAAACAGCAAAAACAAGGGCACAGAGGCAGGCCTGGTGCCTCCATTTGCCCTTGGCAGCAAACTGAAATTTGAAACATGCTACTTGGAAGAGATTTCTGCTTACTCTTATTTTCTAGGATTGAAGGAGGTTTTTTGTTCAAAGAACATGGACTTTGTTCAAACCTGACATTTCTGCAAAGCTGTATATTGTTGTAGTCTTGAAAAGAAATAGTTTAAAAGGTTAAAAGAAGAAATTCCTCATCAACTGGGATTTATTATGTGTTGTTTTTTTTTAAAATATTTATTGTGTGAATAAACAGATAGTCTTGTGATAGACTCGTGGCTATGAGAACTGAATAATTAATATAAATAATGCAAGTAACTGTATACAAAGCATACTGCTCCATGACAGAGATCAGTGCTGAATATTCAGACATATCTGTAGACCCATTTCAAATTATGTTCGCCTTTAAGTTTTTGTACCACTGCTCCCACCTCTAACAGCTCTGTATCATCAAACTGGAAGTCAGTTGGGCACACTGAAGTAGTGAATTTAATGTCTATAGTAGATGTGTCACAGTCACAACAGCTGACAGTTAAAAAACTCTCCTCACTAAGCCCTTCCTCAGGATAAAACGGGGATCCTTAAACTCCCCTATCACCATGCCTCACAGAACTTTTTTGCAAGCAATGAAGAGGATGGGGAGAATGGCACAAGAGGCCGTGCTGGTCCTTCTCTGCCTGAACCCACCTCTCAAAGTCACATTTCTTCCTCCTGTTTGAATGAATACATCTTGGCCAGGGGTTGCTCTTTTCCAAATAATTCACATTGGCCTCAGTCATTGCCCTGCTGGTAATGAGTGACATTTTATATCGTTTAACCAAAGTCTCGATTTTAGTAAGTTTTGGCTCTTTTGATTATGCATGTGAATTAGAGAGCCTACCAAGATTTTAGGGACAAAATGTAGTGAATTCCCTAAGACAATTTCAATGCACTTCAAGCACTGGTGATGTAAGTTTTCTCTCAAACTAAACTTTGATAATTGCAGCTAGCCAAATAAGGATCAGACAGAAAGTCTTACTGCTGTTTCTGCCCTGTGAGGTATCAGGCTCTATGGAGGTTTGGAACTGCCATTGTTTAAGCACAGCAATCCCAAAATGTCAAAGCAAGCAATCATGAAATACCTCCCCCCAAAACAAGACACATTTCTAGCAGTTTTCCTGTATAGAGGCAATGATGAACAAAATGTCTTAGAATACATGCAGCTTACCTTGATGAAAAGACATACTACTTGTTTGTTTTAAAATCAATCTATCCTGTATTGGTTTACAAGCAAAACAATCTGTATCAGCAAGTGTTTTTATTACTAAAGCTGTGTCTGCAGTCTGGCTTTTGCTTGCACAGAGACTTCCTCGAGAGAACAACAAAAGCCTTCAACAATCACCATTGAGGGAGGGAGAACACAAATTGTTGCATATTATAGAAATGTGCATTCTTTAATCATACAATTCAATATGCAAAGCAGACCGGATTTTAAAATGCTACAGAATTGTACAGGCCAAAAATAGAAAGCTAAATTAGTCACACCTGAAATTCTTTGTTGGTATATAGTCACCTTTCAACTGATGAGCATTTACCATCAACAGCTGCTGTGTCAAGAGTTGGCAGACTGAAAAAACAGAACAATATAAGCTTCACACTAGCCCTAAGGTGAAGACTTACAAGAACAAAAATTTACTATCTAATCTTTGCCATTTCACTCTTCAGAACGATTTCTAATGTGAGCAAGGTGGCATGATGTACTTATTACTGCATATTGTACTTGAAAGAGCATTTATCATCTGGGGAAGGAGCATTTTTGTTTGTTTAAATAGAAGCATTTCACTTCTGTAAAACATTTTCTGAAAAATAAGGAATATGTGAATTCTAATAAAAAGCTTTGGTCCAAGGAATATAGTAAAGATGGTCTTATGAAAATAAAGGTATATCGAGTTCATAAATAACAATCTGCTTCTTCTAAAAGTTACTTCTGTAGCAAGGCTGGATGTCCTTTGTCATTTTTCTCAAATCTATGTCTTTGTGTGTGTGGCGAAAAGAAACTAATTGGAAAAAAAAAAGAAAACATACATTAATAACATAGCCAAACACATATTTACATTGTAATTAGGAAAAAAAAAAAAAAAAGAGCTGTTACCCAACATAATGCTTTTTTTCTTCCTTCCAAAAGAGTAAATCAAAATAATTTTTGGAATAACTTGGCCTAGTGCTTCCAGGTGCTGCATATACAAATACAGTTTAAAAAAAAAATCCATAGGTCCCTGCCAGATATTAAGTATATGTCAACAGATGGTTTTGATGAAGCCAGACCCAGTCTCTACACACTCCACGTACACACTCAGGACCAGCCCAGCGCCTAACAGTTTTTTTATCCTCAAAGTATAAAAGATGTTTGATGCTCTTTTTGTACACAAGGAAAAGAACAGGTAAATAAGATGTTCAAAGCCACAGGGGAAGCGACCCAATGTTCCAGCTGTCACTACTGGCCCACTTTCCCACATAGGAACACCTCAGCATCATCATGACCACAGTTTATTACAGCTACCTTATTTGTCACTGCTAACCTTGCAGGGCATGATATCTAACCACTCAGCATGAATTAACCATTCCATTAAAGTTGCAGGTCCATCACTCGCTTATATAAGAGCACCCATCTTGATATATATGCTCTGCTGTAAATTTCCTTTAGTAAAGACCACCTTGCTCTCCTGGTACAGCACTAACAGGAGCAGAGCCCCCAGGCATCCTCAGAGGAGAAATACTGTAAAGTGAGGTTTGCAGAGTGACTCTCATCAAGCAAGCCAAAGCTTCTGCTGGGCTTCTACTCAGCAATCCATGAAAGCTCATTTGTGGTAGACAACAAGACAGGCTCGACTTAAACATGAATGTGCACTTTATACCTATCACAAGGAGTAAGCGTATTGTTGTTACTGTTTGCTCAAGCCCTTTTGAAGATGCAGTCTGTTTATGCTTTCTACGGAAAGATAAGTTTCTTTAGAGCTCCCTCTATTGTGAAATAGAAGAAAAATAAATTTTAATTCTGAGAGCAATTAACCCAAGGGATGATTGCTTATATATACTTATATATACAGAAAGGCAAGATAAAAAAATAATGTAAAAGCAAGAATTAAATTAAATCATCTCAGGAGTTATTAACCACAAGTGAATATGTAATTTTTGTGTTGAGAAAGAGAGAGAGAGAGAGAGATGTGAAGCTAAGCTTTGGGGGGGGGGGGTTGTTTGGTTTTTAATTTTAAGCTTGGAAATCTTAGCAGAGAAGTCCGAAAAAAACACTTCAGCAGCTATTCAAACTACCCTCTTTCCATAGTTAAAAAAACAAAAGCAAGCAAGCAAACAAACAAAAAAACCAATACTTTCCATCACCTTTTCTCAGTGGCAGACTGATCATACTGGGATAAGCTCACTTCTGGTATTCCATTAATTTCTGTGGGGTCACAGTAGGAATGAATATGAGCCAGTGTTTGACCAGGATGGCTAATTCAGATGCACATTTTGAGTGAAATGTTAACAAAGTCCTGTGAACACTACAAATATGAGTAATGAGGATATTGAAGCAGACAAAAGCATACACCAAACCAGAACAGCATGACAAAACCTGAATGGTGGTAGTAACTGACGTGACATTTTAAAATAATGACAAGACACTCAGTTCCATACTAAAGGCAACAGAACATAGGTATCACCTGGAACGCGTAAGTAGCTAGAACTTATCTAGCAGTAGAGCATAAAAAATCTACTCGATTGGAAATGGTTTACTGTGTTATATACACTGGTGTATATAACATTTTTAAGTCTAGAAGAAAAAAATCATTTTATGTGGATTTATGCAGTACATGGAGATTGACCATTTTGCTCATTCAAGCTTACTTTATGTGGCAGTATGTTTAAGTTTTCCAGTCATGTAAGGAAACCCAGTTCAATGGTGCTCAGCTCTTCTCCTTCTGCTTGTTATGCAGGCTCATGCACCACAGTCACATGTACCCCATCCAAAACACTGTCTTTCACCCATTTTCTTGCCAGAAAAAAAGAAGACCAGGAGTATCACCACCTTTCCTATAAGTGGGACAAGGGACAGACACACTTCCATTTTACAGTTGCTAAATTAAAAGCTACTAATTCATATCTATTCCCAGAAGAGAAAGGAAACACTTTCTTCAACCAACAGCTTTCTAGGCTGGCCAAGGTCTGGCAACAGTTCTTACCCCGTTCTGGTATCCCCAGAGTAATGCAAGAGTATTTTCAACAGGGAAATAATTAGCACAGCAGAGTGCACAGTGAAAATATGCATTCAGGTGCACCATGGTTTTAATCAGGAATCTAAAGACATTACATAGCAAGAGTCACTCCTCCAAACCACACGCCCCCCCCCGCCCCTGCCCCCCCCCGAATCAAGTTATAGAGCCATGCATGTTTGCAAGGGTGTAAACAAGCCAGCTAAATCTTTACTCCAAAAGCAGTTCATGCATCAGTTTCCACCAATGCAGTGAAATTGTGAGGCTGCTGCATCACTGTGGGTGATGTATTTCAACGCACCTCTGTAAATTCAGGTGAGAGAAAGACACGGGAAATGAGGTGAATGCAAACATTGCAGAGAGAGTTGAGATTTTTTTTTCTTTTGCCTTGGAAGAGACACAAATAGCTGAAGGCTGGAGGTCACTTAAGCCCCCCAGCAAGTCTTTGTAATAATGGACAGCAGTCTCCAGGTCTGCAGGTGATAAGCTATCATTTTTTTCAGAAATATTCCATATACCTCCTGCTGAGCTTTTCTGGTATTCAAGGCACAAATCAATATTTGGTGTTTTCACTGCACTTGAGGTGCTATTGTTCTTTGTATTTGAAAACAGAGTAACTGTTCAGATGTTTGTAAAGGTAGCTAGGGCAGTTTCAGAAGGAACAAGAAGCAAAAAAAAATATTAAGTAAAAAATAAATCTTCAATCTCAAGTGGTTCCAAAAGTTTTATACCAAATCAAAGAAACAATATTTCTTGGGCAACACACACAGCAATTGTCAAAAGGCCACAACTGGAAGCCACTGTTACTTTTACTGAACTTTTTTCTAATAATTGCAATACTCAACTGAAGCAAGAACAAAGACTATAAATAAGTATGTGTGCCTTCAGACAGCATTATCAGAATAGTGCTTTTATAAATCAAAAAAACAAAACAAAACCACAAGTATTAGGCTTATATACATGCCACATTACAGCTAGTGGACTTTGGGAAATCCTATCACTTTTGAATGAATGAAGACTAAGCCATGTGCTTGAGGTGTGTTTGGGTGGAGTAGAGAAGACAGAAGATCAATCATATTTACCCACGAGATCAGAACTCAAAATAATTGCCAGTTCTAGAGGACTTTTTCTCTTAAAAACAAACAAACAAAAACAGTTGATATCTTGATCGCCTACTTTCTAAAATACCTATGTTGCCTGAAGAGGTTTCAATTTACAAAACTTAATTTTATCTATATTTGTTGTGTTGTGCTTTTTTTGCCTCTCTTCAGCCACTCAGCCCTGAGCTGCATCATTCCAGAATAAGAAGCTGACAATGGAGATCAGCCATTTATTTGGATAACAATCTCTTGTTATTTAAAGGAAACATAACCAAACCTCGCTCCTCTGAACATACCAGGTATTAATAAAAACAAACACCTGCTTACCTGACAAATCTCAAGTCTACCTTTCTGGTAAGGCTTGTGGCTCAAGAAATCCTGCCTCTCTGCTTCTGCTTTTCCTGTACTTCCTACCTTGTCTTCCCCTGTGGTGCACTCACGCACACAGCTGCACCTTGTCAGTCCCCCACACCTGTTCCCAGATAAATTCTCCAACAACCTGTAGCAAGACTTCGGCTCAACTTGTTGCCTTCACATCTCCGTGGCTTTCTGCTGTGGCTGTAGGAAAGGCTTTTCATTTATTTTCTGCTGCTATGAAAAGAAAGCATTTACCCTACCTACCAGCATTAACGAGGCCTATGGTTGCTTGTATATCAAAGAGCTGTAGCTGCTATAGTCATAAGGATACAAGGATGGAGGGTTAAACTAGCCGCAGATAAATGGAATCCACAAAGTGCCTGTAGGCTAATTGCACTCATCACTATTCCCAAGCAGCACTTCAGAAATACAACAACCTTCCAGCCTGCTCAAGGCTCTTTGTTACCATATTCCAAGCTACATTTTATTATCTTGCTAGTGGCAAAAGCACCCGCATTTTCATTAATATAGTCAAAAGCCACTCTGTTGACAAATAATACCAGAAAACAAGACCGGCAAGGGGTTCTGCCCATCCCAGACCAGTCATCAAACGATGCTATACCACCTGGCTTTCTGCAGACAAAAGTGACACCAAAAATGCTTCTGTTTCAAGTGTGCAGTCACTAAAGCCACAACGCTATCACCTTGGCAATCAGCAGCCACCACTCAGCCTCACAGTGTGACATGGCATTTATTCTCTTGAGGTCTCTTGTGCATTGAAGGCAATCAGTGAGCAGAAGTACAGCACAGTATTGCTTACTCCGCATTCATCAGTCCTCAGCTCTTCCCTGAGCATCGAGAAGATTTGTATTCTCATCGACATGGTAATTATACACAGAAAAGACAGGCTGAGTGACCTGGCTGGGGAAAAACACTTTGCCTGTCTGTTAAGGACCTCAAATACCACCTATGCCAAAGGTACACAACAGCTCATTACAAGTGCTGGGAGATCAGATGTGAAACAGTGGATTTGAGCAATCCTAAGCACCTAACAGAAGAGGTTGCATCTTACCAGGCCAAGGCAGGCACAGCGCTTGTGCTAGACTGGTTTTCTTGGCCTTACCCCATTTGTGAGGCCTGGAAACAGGTCAGCCTTACAGAGAGTAAGTCTTCCTCCCCTTCTACTGTTTGGATGATAAATAGAGCCTAAGCCCTTCCTGCACGAAGCAACAGTTTTGGTTGTGCAGCTGGTAATGAACTGGAAGATTTTCAGTAGGGTGAAATGCAAACAGAGGAACTGGCTTTCAGCAACTATGCAGCTGCAGCAGTGACAGCAACTGCCACTAACTTGACTGGAGGTTAGCTTATATTTTTCTCTCTGATATATAATTTGACCTTTTAGGAAAAGGAAAAATGGATGCCTTTTTCCTGAAGTAGCAAACCTCAGGTATAGCCAAGGCATTCATGCTGTTTATGGTATTAAATATCTTTAATGCACAGGGTTAGGCACAATCAGGAAAACTTTTCATTCAAATCAGATTGTTAAGGAATATGACTGTAATTGTTTTATCTTCTTGCATAGTGTAGTGCAGAGTTGACTTTCCAGATAATCTGGGAATGTCACTTAACAAGTTCCATATTAATGCTAGTATCTAAGAGCATGATGAAGCTCTTAGTCACTTCAGATCTCTTCCAGGGGGACATGGCAGTTTGCAGCTTTTGATCTTTTACATAAGATTAGTAGTTTTAAGTTCGTTATAGGGTGTGTTTTGCAAGCTGCAGTTTGTAGAAGCATACAGAGTGGTGTTGTGAAGATCATTCTGGACTTTCCAGATATAACTACAACATGATAGCAGTAAGCAAGACTTAATGATTGATTCCTTCTAATCTTACAGTTCTACCTGCATGAGCAGAACAGAATTGTGATGTTCACTGTGATAGCATGTCCTCCAGAGGTTTTGAGCAAGCTGCCTAATTTCTGCCCTATGTTTCTGCATCCAGTCAGGTCAGGAGGAAATGGAGCTCTCTTACTTCACAACAGAGCCGGATCAGCCAACACTAGTAAAGCTCCTAGGATGGTACATGTTGGGTAATGAAGATACAGGCAAAGAATTTGAATCTCATAAAGGGAGTTTCCTTTGTGAGAAACACAAAGAAATCCTGTTTTGACTAGTTAATTGAGTAAACATTCCATCCAGCCCTAAAATATGCTTGCTATGCTTTTTCTGATTTTTTTTTTTAGTGGGGAGTGGGAATGTATCACCCCTTAGCATGTTCAAGTCTCCACCAGTCTGAAGAGCAACTGTCAGTTCCAGCACCCTGGGGCTCACCTGCTGCTCCCCCATTCCTGTTGGGTTGGATTTCTTTAAGCAGTTGACAAATAATTTGTGTTGGTTGTAGCAAATCCTTTCAGGCACTAGGAAAGGGAAGACTTTTTATTCACCACCAGATCGGCTGTGCTGCCCATTCCCCCAGCCAGGCCTCCCCCCGACTGTTTTCTGTTAGTGTCGTTTATCACACGTCGTCAGCCCTGCCTTCACTCGCCTGCCTCTCCCAGAAATTCTGGCTCAGAGCACGTTTCCACCGGGTGCTGCTTCATCTGTGCCAGACTGCCCTTCTGCCCTGCTCTATTCGAAATCCAAGTCTCTCCCATCACTGTCATCGCCTCAGAAATCTTCCCTCATCTCCCTGATGCTCTGACTTCTCCCCCTCTCTTTGCTGCGCTTTTGCATTACACACGTGCCCCCCCATCCGTTCCCCAGTCTGGCCCCCAGCCTGCATCCCCGGCCCCCCTCCCCACTGCACGGCATCCCAATAGAAATGCCAGGCCTGGGCCGCATGGCCAGGGTCTCTCTGTTTTCTGTACTGTACACTTGACATGTTTGCAGCCTGATGCAAAGCTCATTCAGCCAGCAGAAAGAGTTCCTTCGACTTTAATGGATTTCAAATGAAGACTTCAGACTATGCCTCCACAGCAGCACAGAAATAACGACGGTGTTGTATAGAGATACCAAGCCAGCTTTAAACTAATTAGGTTGGATCCCAATAACCATCTAATCATAGAAACAGGGAGCTCAATACTGGGTAATTTACCCTAATGAGACTGTAGGCTTGTCAAAGGAGAAAGCCTGTGTTTGCTTTAGTCCAGTTCCAATTTAACATCATAAGGCCACTGCCTTTTAAGAAACAACTAGTACTTTTAAAAATCAAACCAGCACATCAATATAATCTCTCCTTTTGTAGTAATGCAGCTGTACAGAGTAAATGTCTAAAATACTGAATATTTTGCTGTCAATTTTCTTCTCTCTCTTCTGCCCTTTAACACACTAAATGTTGCCTATAACTACAAAAACAACATTGTACAAAAAGACAGGAAACGAAGGGTACAACAGAATGTGATTTATCTATCAGCTTATTAGGGGAAAAAAAAGCAATAAATCCTTCAGTCCCCAGTACACACAGAAGCAGCTATATCTTCCTTGTAAAGAATGTAAATGTTGGTGAGCATTATTTTATCCTTTCAAAATGCACAAGTGGTATACAGGACTCTCCAGCCAGAAGAACAAGTTTTCCCTTGAAGGCCAGAGATAATAATACCCGCAATCTTCAGTCACAGGAAAACATGCTAAATTCCATACAAAAAGAAAAGCACGTTGAATGGACAAATTCTATAATGTTTCCTATATTTCAGTATGTACTCCAAATTCCAGTTATGCAAAACCTGCAGCATAGAAAATAACATTTGGAAGTGAAGCCTAACTTATTGTTGCATATCATTTTCTGATTTTTTCCCATTTGGAGTTTAAGAAAAGATTGATTCTGCTTTAAGTCCATGCACAAACATCATTGTCATGTTCATTCTGCCACAATTGTCCAAAACAAGTACCCACATTTCTGAAAGGAGACACCTGACTTCTTGTAGTGCTTTACATTCAGCAGCCACCACTTAAGTCAAAGGTATCTCTGTACTCTTGAAAACCAGCCAACATAAGCAGTAACCTAAATATGGATTTGCGGGTCTAACTTTGAGTTTCCCACTTTGAAAGGCATGATTTGCAAAGTACTCTTGAAATCGAATACCGTATGTTCATCACACATGCCTCAATTCCTGAAAGCAAAGCAGAAGGTGGCGGTGCAGCATTAGAGGAAAGCCTATGAGCATCTTCTGTAAGATTCTGTCAGGCCTGTGAAGATTAGCAGCTATGCCTGCAAAAATCAGATCTTTTCTGAAATAACAGGGTATGGGCAAAGGCATACACACATAGCAGTGTGCTGACAGAAGCTGGAGAGCTTTCGACTTGGGTACCTCAAACAGGACAATGCAAAACCCTTTGGTGCCTTCCCAAAATTGCTTCCTTTTGTGTAGTCAAGGGAAAGCTCTAAACAGAATATTTTTCATAAGTATTCAGAAGAGAAAGTTCAGCCTCTAGCTAGGCTGTAAGTTCCTTCTCATCCCCAAAACACAGAGGAGCTTGTAAGCAACTGCTGGTGTAAGTGTCATCCTTTGGAGTTGCCCCCAGTTCTCTAGGCTGGACCTACAACAGGTTTCTGGTGGTTTTGGAGCTCCTGTTAGGCTACAGCTTCTCCAATAGGTGAGAACAAACACAGGAAAAGTAGAATGGATGGTGCATTGAAGAAATTCCTGCTAAAACAGTGGTCGTAGGACTCCAAGTCCTGTCATGTCCCATGTCCTCAGCAAACCCTGCACAGTTTTTACGTGCTGGCACAATCAAGGCAGTGAGGCTTGCCCAAACAGCAGAGGCCAAATTCAGAGCTGCTTAGCCTTGTCCCCCTCACATCTCCTCAGAGGGGTTTGTGGTAGACTTTTTGATCAGAATGCATCTAATGCTAATACCAGGCGTGGTGTTCATACAATGAAATGTCCTATTCATTTGTAGGATATGCACCATTTACTCCAATATTTCCAGTCTCCCTAAGCAAGTATTCTCTACTATAACTTTGTTTCTACTGTGTTTGGGATATTCTTGTATTCTGTGTCTTTTCTGGTGCAAATAACAGATATGAGAGATCTAAAGTCTTAAAAGATATAGGTAGGAGTTGTCACAGTTACTTTTTAACTATAAAAAACTCAAATGTTTCATAAGTCTTTTTTCCATTTTCAAATAGTAGAGTTTTATTTACAATTTTCTGGAGAAAACTGTTAAAATGTTTCAGCAAGCTTAACCTAGAGACTGAAATCCTATGTTTTGTCAAAGCTCTATATTTTACAAAATTGAGACTTGCATTTAAATTTCAAATCCCACAGTGCACTTATGTATTTTTAAAATACAGAAATATCTGCCAAAATGTAAGATATTTTTCTATAAACCTGAATCATCCTTCAAAGCTTTAATAAAGTTAATCATTATCTATCTTCATAATTAACATATTAGTTGGTGTGCCTCATTTCACCTAACGTTAATGTTTTACTTTTGAGGGAGAAGTGTAAGAATGCCAAAATATGTAACTGATTTGCTAACTATTGGGATTTTTCCAGTCACAGAAACATGAGGTATTAAAGATCAGTTTCAATTTGCAGATAATTACATCAAATACAGCTAATAAGAGAGGTAAATAAATGCAGATAAGGAAAAAAGTGTATATAATAGTGATTTAAAAAAAAGATAAAAGGAAATAGATTGCCAGTGGAGAGATTAGCTGTATTATTCCTAGAGTTAAAACATAGTCAGTTGGCTGGTGGACAAGGCAAAGTATTTTACAGATCTGACAAATCGTGACCAATGTACTTCCAACTCTGAGCGAATCCCAGCAAATACAGTCCTTGACCATGCCACTGATTTGCCCAATCAAACCATTACGGACACAAAGAAATACATTTAATCTAGTGGGCTCCACACCAACCAAAAGTTCCATCTTTGTGGGTGAGATTGCAGGATCAACAACAAGAAAACAAAGCTTTAGTGTTGCTAATGTCAGTGTTCTTTTTGTAATGACAGGCTTAGTAAAAATTAAGTTACATACCATAACTTAATAAATACAATTGGGAAGGGCATGAATTCCATGCATTTAACAGTTTGCTTCTACAAAAATAAAAAAGCTGCTTCAAAACAAGGAATATGAGTCATCTCTGTTGCCAACACTAAAATGGTAACATCTATTGCCCTTGTAAAGCCCGCATTTATACGCCAGTGGCATTACAGCACTGTTTGTAGTGTAGAGTTAATACTGGGGCTTAAAGGTACTTTGAAATATATTGACACTTGAAGGGAGATAAACACCTGATTGAGAGAGAAAAGACAAGAGGATGAAAGCAGCGAGTGCACAGCATGCCTCCAGAATGAATTCAAACTGTGGGGAAAAAATAAAATACAGCCAATCCTCCTGAAAGGTATTCATGTAGTGGGTCTTCCCCACCTATGGCTTGAAATTTTGCTCATTACCTCACATTCTAACAGCCTCTATGTACTTATAACCTTAAATTTGGTATGACACAGGGCTCTTTGGCTGCTTTACGGCTGAATTATCAGCATGGCAGAAGTGCAAGAGCACTGCCTCCCTGCTGCCTCTTCTGTGGTGGCCCAGGTGGCACCTGCAGAGAAGAGCAGGCGCAGCTGCAATCCCTTCTCCAGCTATCCTGCCTACATCCAAAGCTCAAATTAACACCTGGGCTCCTACTGGAAAGCAGAGCTGTCCAGTGCCTCTCATGGCCATCCCACACTTTCCTGACATTGCTAACATTGGACAAAAAAAAAAAAAAAAAAAAAAAAAGCTGACTCCTTACTACCCCAGTAAAAGTTGCCAGTGTTTGGAACTAAGATGCTTCTGTTCTCTTCTATCTTGAACACTACAGATTAAACTGCTGAAAGATTAATATGGAATGCAATCCTGAATCCATGAGCAAAACATGGAACAGATGGCACAGAATACAACACTGAAATTTAATACTTCTGAGTTGAAAGCTAAATTTTATTTACATTTTCATATATTCATACTCAACTCCAAAATCAGAGTTCTTTCATGTAGATTTTCCCAACCACATTTATCAGAATGTTATGAAATTCTGTAAAATCAGTTCCAGAATTTTTACTTTTTACCCCAAAACAAGTTGGGGTTGCAACTTCTTCAGGGGCAGACTGTCATAGTTTTGCCCTTCTGCACCTGTTATCATACTGCCTACTAGCTTGCTTCATCGATTCTCCAAAGAAAAATAAGATGAAACAGATCTATATTTGAGCAGGTAGTGGGCACCCCAACTTTTTTCAGGAAGGAATAATATTACTAAATTAATCTTTGAATGCTGAAAGACCCAAAGTTTGACCTTGGTGCTATGAAACATTTTGCCTTTAGAAAAGGTAGTCCTGCTGAAAAGATATAGAAACATAGCTGATTTCTAGAGTCAGGATTCAATGTAGTTTTTCTTAAGCTGCTTTCTCCAAACTCTAGCTCAGATAATCATATTCTTTCCTCCCAGATTCCCTTTTCAGTTTGGATTAGTTTCTAGCCCAGCACTGTTTCAGTCCTAGACAACATGGTATGCTGTTAAACAAACGCTTCATCATACAGGTTGCTGTACTTCAGTTAATATTAAATGCCTCTCAGCTTTTTTTCCCACAAACCACTGTGGGTGGCAAATTCACCTGCAAATCAAAGCTGATAACAACACTTTCTCATACCCCAGTCATTCCTTCAGTTTGTTATGTCATTTGGGACAAAGATTATTACTTACAATGATGAAGATTTTTAAAAGCAAGATGCTAGCAGGTGCTGAAGTTGGTGATTGTAGAGTGAATGCTTTACAATTTCAGAAGCCACCAAAAAACTTACCTAGAGACATTACAGACATACCACTAGGTGAGGCACATCTACACAAAGCTTTAGGGCACTGCTGCAAACTACATGGTAAAACTTAAACTTTACTAAGTCGTGCTTTCCTTGAAAACCCTATAGATTCTCAGATCTGATGTTTCTCACTAACTAGTGTTCAAAATTTCCCTCCAGCAGAAGGGAATGAGGAAGGCTCCAGCGAGCAGGAGGGAGCCTCCCACTGCTGGAACAGGATTTAAGATTCAGCATTACCACCTAGTGGACAGACTGCTCCTCCTGCATTTCTACTCCAGCCCTCTAAACTCCCTCCACACGCGACATTCTAACGTTTCCCTTTGTTGATGTACTGATCAACTTGTAAACTGCTGGATCTGGATCTTGATCATAATTATTTGTTCTTAATATGCTACCACTGAAGGCCCACACCCAGTGAACCACAAAAACACCCATTAATGCTTCAAGCACGAGTCTGGATAAATTAAACCTCCCAAAATTATTCAGTCTCAGCTTGACATTCTCTGTCATTTTCCAACCATTTTAATGCTTTCTACTTTGTATTAAAAAACTTAGCATTTCACAGCTCTGAAAAATCCTGATCTTCATATTATAAACATATTAAGGATACCATTAACATGCTTTGGTTCCAAAAAAAAAAAAAGTACGCTCTGTTAAATTTAAAACCACATGAAAACTAAAGAGAAGCAAAGAGTCCAAAGTAAAGCATCTGAGACTAGACTGCAAAGTTATTTAGGTACCAGACTCCTGCTGATTTAGGAACCAACATACCTTGTAGACTAAAGCTGATTTACGATTCCCTCAGGGAATTCTGTGTTTCATCACTGAATTTTCTGTTACCATAACACTTGGTCAACATCCTCATTCCCCCGCTTTGCACCTCTGTCTGAATGGTTAATCTTCATTCTGCAAAGTCCATTAAAGGACTCTCTTTTACTCCTTTTCCCTTCGTACTGTTTGACTGCCTCACGTACCTTGAATTTCTGCTACATTCCAGTCCTATCAGACTCTTGCAATACCTGTAGGTTAATGGCCTTATATGTAATAAAAGATTACACAAATTTAACTAAATCAATTTATAACTCCAGATTTGCCTATTTAGGACATGGCCTATTTTTTCTTGCACTTCTGTAATTCAGGAACATCTGTCCAGCTGGTCCCATTAGTATCTTCACAACTTCAGCAGAATTTAGACGTGTCTGCCCACTACTCAGATAGCTAACCACCCCATTTTTCTGCTACCCAATCAGTACACATTTTTCCAGCCAGCATCTACCTTTCTCCAGTGATGGTATGTTTTATTGTAGAACAGTGGCTCCATGAAACATCTCAAGTTTAGGCACAAACTCAGTGTTTTGACTGGGCGGATAAATCTCAGAATGACCTACCACTTCTAAATCTGAATGCTTAGAGAAGCATGTTAGTGCATATTTTCCATCTAAAGCCACGTCTAGCATGGGACTCAACAGAGGCTAAGTTGTTACAGAGGTAGATGCCTCTAGGAGATGTGCCATTACAATGACCACACAGAAGCACTTTGAGCATTCGAGGAGCATTCACTTCTGTTTTCCCCCTTCTGAACACTGCATATATCTGATTTAGAAGTCATTTTAATTAGAGCCCACTGGACATGAAAAATAGCAGACTGGCAACCCAGGAGGCTCCACAGAATGTGATCAAATAAAGAAAATGGGACTATGTTCCAAATCAAATCAGGTTGTCTTCTTCCCATATGCCATTCTCAGCTGTTGGCTTAATAGCACTGCATGCCCAAGGTCAGCTCTACTGAAAATGAATCCTGACTGCATCATAAAATTGGCTCCAAAACAGCAGCCCTTCATACAATCTGCCATGCTGCTTTTAATCAGGAACCCTAGATAATGCATGTGTACAAGCAGCAAACAACAGTACAGTATGTGAAGTTTTGGCTTCGAGCCATGTGCACCAGGAAAGAGAAGCTCTGTTCAGCAGCAGCACAGTGAAAAGGAACATTTTTCCTCACTTGTGCATATTAGTTTCACCCAGTACTAACATGCCTTTGAGGCTCACAAACTATCCTCACTTTCCTAAACGTGAGCTAACCTCTTCCTTCGTTTTTCTTTGCCTCATTAATTTTAGGCACCTTCATTTTACTGAATACTTTCGTTTGGTTTTGTAGAGTGATCACTCAGTTACATTAACTGACTGCAAGACAAAAATAACAAAATGCAATAAAAATACATTTCTCTAAATCTTTTCATAAAATGTGATAATTACCTGTACTGTAGTAACAAGCAAGGCGCTGAGCACAGCTTTTTCTGCTAGGGCCATAACAAAACCCGCAATTTCAATTTAACATGACTGGATAAAAAAAGACACTTTATTTGATGTGGTGTAAGCAATAATTATCTAATCACTGGAGTGCCATACTCTGCATTAGGACAGCAAAAAACCCTGGTGCAAAAAGAGGAACTGTGCATGTCCTTGTGTAGAACAGAAAGCTAATGCTATTAGCCCTCGTGTTTGCAGAACAAAACAAGCATTTTTTGTTTGGGCCCAATCCTGCATGTTTACCTTCAAACGTCCTTTCGGGCAGAGGAGGTTTCCTGCTAATGGAGAAAAAGTCACACAAACCTCTCAAAAATTTGTTCCCTTCACCTGTGAAGACACATGGGGAGATCAAGCTCTGTGCAACTGTAAAATCACCCACCATATAGGGGGAAAAAAAAAAAAAAGGCTTGTTTTCTTGGAACTGTCTTCAAGCACTCAAATTAGCTCCTAGCTACATCATGCAGAAGGGTGATTTCTTATTAGAAAATAATCATATTTTGTGTAGCTGCTTACTTCTGATACGCATATGCCAGGATGCCAAAGATTACCATGCATCCACCACAACCTAAATGCTGAAGATCACAAGGAGGCCAGTGAGCAGAGTGTCCATTCTGGTTAGAAGCGTCACTTTATTCTCTCAGGGATCTAAACTCTATCCAATTACCAGCTCTGTATCAATAAAAACTGCATCCAAACTAAAGGAGATCTATTAATTTCATTGTCCTGCTTTAATTATGGTGGTACAACCTGTGAGCACACAAGGCCTTAGCATACATAAAGAAAACATATCCTCAGAGGGACAGTGCGGTAAGATTTAATTCCCTTAAAGTCAGTGAAAAGACACTGGGGATAACTGAGGCCCAGTACCTCTGATAATGAGTACTCCTGTAGCCAAAACCCTTTGCAGACCAATTAATTACCTCCATACCCTGCTGATGCATTCCAAATTTTATTTTTATTTAAAAATCAAAGCTAAATAACTAGAAAAATCATGTGGCTGAGCCAAACTGTGACTTTATGGGTTTTAATTTTTGAGATTAAAGCAAAGTACAAAGACACACCCAGTCAGCAAAGTCTGGAGACAATAAGATGTAAAGCAATCCTCCTTCTGACCTCACATTAACACAGAAATCACCCTACAGCATGCAAGTGTCAGCCAACAACGGCACCTACTTATTTCCTGTCAGCTTGTCCCTTTGATCTAACCTGATCCTTCTTCACTTTATTAAAAACGTTCTAATCTTTTGTCTTTGATCTCCCTGTAGGATTCTTCAAAGAGCTTCAAATTAGCAAACATGCAAACAACAAAAAAATGTACTCTGTATCTGTATCTGCTTGAAACAATGATGTGGGGAGCTGTTTCCTTCCTCAACACACAAGTTTAACTAGGGGCAACATTTTAAAGCCAAAAGATGCCATAGTTATCTGTTGTTTATTGGCGTTAGGGTGGATGACAGAGTCCAAGCTTTTTTTTTTTTTGCCCCCTTTTTTTTTTTTTTTTTTTTTTACTGGGGGGTGGTTTGCTCTGAAGGTGTAACAAGGCAGCCCAGCAGGGGTAGCAAAAAAGCCATGTGCATACTTCATTCAGCATGCCAGATGAAAGGATTATGTCACATTCAAGAGCAACAAAGAGCTCTGTTTAAGTTTGTACCAGGCTGGAACTGTGGGGCAGCCGTTAAAGACCACCAAGGTTTTAAATAAAATCGGACACTTTTAAGTTTCCTCTAGCTTTCCTTGCGGTAAATCCACCCAATATGAAGGGAATGTCGGTATCTCCCAGGAGGAAGATCTCTGAGGGTTTAAAGAGGAAAGAAAGTTTGATGTACTTAAATATATACGTGTGTGTGTGTGTGTGTATACACAACTCCCACCAGTAAGTGTATATATATATATATATATATACACACACACACACTGATGTATACTTTTTTTAGTAAAGGTATCCCCAAGTTTGAGGACATCACCATATTTATTTTGTTCCAGCAAACATTGCTTCTCTACCACAGTCGAACAGCTAGTATCATTCCTCTCCTGTAACTTTAATTTTGTCCCAAAGGTACACATTCCAAATAAAATTGGTGCTTTTTATCATTAAATACTGCTTACCTCTGAAGAGATCTATGAAACCAAGTTAGATCGTACAGACTGCGTTTTAGGTTCCTCACATGTGTCTGCCTCAGCATGGAGGCTTGCTTTTAACTCTCACTCTACAGAGAAGCATATCTGTAGCCAGGCTGAAACAGTCCAAAATTGTTGCAAAATACATGTCTCGAGAATTGCTTCCTGACTGCAGTTAATAATCCAACAACCAGATCAATGTCTGTTTACGTCAATGTGACATTTTCACTTGTATCTGACCGCCTAGTTTTGAACGGTGAGATAAGAGGCCTTCTCAGTAAAATCTCAATCCCATGCAAATAGAATTAAAGAGTATTATTAAGCTGGTATACATGCATATTGGCCAGCAGTCCTCCACCATTATACCACGCTCCACACTTTAACATTGGAATGGATGAAGACTCCATACCTTTTCCTTTTTCTGCTTGTCATTCTGAAATCTACTACTATTAGGGGTAGCAGCTATATAACCTGTGAACTGAACATGGCTTAGGCCATAGATCATCATAACTCTTCCAACTCCAAATGGTATGTGTTAGAAGGCTAGTGAAGATCAGAACTCATATAGTTATTGATGGAGAGTTGTGGAGAACTCCAGTGAACCTCCATATGATGCCTTGTACTGTCTCTTCTAATACTGCTTTCTTAAGTAGTTCAGGAACCACTGCTGCTAGACCACAGATCATCCAGCCACGGAGCCATGCCAAAAGCCCTTTAGTTTTATTTAGTTTTATTTTTTTTATTTAGTTTTTTTTAAATATCTATTTATTTATTTTATATATATATATATTATATTATATATATTATATATTATATATATTATATATAATATATTAATATATATTTATTTAATATATTTTTTATATTTTTTTTATTTTAATATATATAATGGATTTGGGAAATAAAGCAAATGTTAAAAAGACCTATCAGATAATTTATCAGAGAAAAAAGCAAAGCTGCGTAGAAATTTGTCTGTAAAATTAAAACGGTGTTATGGCTACAAATGCATTTCTTGAGAAGACTGGAGAGACAGTCCTAAAGTGCAAGCCACCTAAGTTAACGTCACTGAATACAATTTAAAAATAAGTCAGACTAATCATAAATGTCTTTATGAAAAGTTATCCTATTGATTTAAGCTCCTACTGCTACTGAAAACCAGATTGTGAAACTTTAATGCTCTAGACTTCATAACTCTGTTGTATGTTGAACGTATCTACTTAGCAATGTTCTCTCCAAAATCCATTTCCTTTCAAGAAAAAATAGCAGCAGGAATTGCTACAGCAGAATACTTCTAGGAATATGCAAATTTAAGCACTTTCATTGTCATGTTCTTCCAGGCAATATGAACAAATGAGGAAAAAAAAATTCTTTTTATTTGACTAATCTATATAGAATCATGGCTCACCTGCTGAAGCATGACACTCCAGATCTGCAAGTGCTTTTTGTTCTTGCAGAACAGCAATGGATTCAGTTTGGGTTTTCAGTGCAGCCTGGGAAATTTTGCTCAATCTTACCTTTCTTCAAGCAGTTCAAGCTCAAACCGTTATGATCATTAAGCCTGCAGGAACTCTGAATTTAGTGCTGGATAGTTTGGAAATTAGAACAACCCAACAGATCAGATAATTGCAAATTGGGCCAAAGGGGATCACTTATCAATTATAATAAAATTTTCTTTAAACAAAAGTGCAGGTATCTTTGCTGTAATCATAGCTTACAGGCTGTCTCTTTAGACCAAATTATAATGCAAACATTCTTCGTTTACTCTGGTTATCAGGTTATCACACAGCCTATAACAAGTGCACATCCAGTAGGAATACAAGGTGAAATTCACATCATTTTCTTTAAAAATATTAAATTATCTTAAGTAATTTTCTTCTCAAGAACTCTTTAAATACATTCACAGATCAATTTTTCCTGTGAATGTTATTATTATGTAATCAATGTACCATGTTTAACACTTACAGTGCTATTTTACATACATATATCATTGACTTACCTGCCTACACTGACGCACTCCCATACTGTGTTTTCCTGAGGCCTTCAAGAGAAATGTGTCTTGTGGCTAACACACTGGGCTGAGGATCAGAAGATCTTGTTCCAGCTCAAAGGACTGATGAGTGTCTGCTTAGTTTAGGCATATAACTTCCTTTCTAGATAACTGTCAAAAAATATATACAACAAAATGTTCTCTTTTCCTCACATTTTCTGTCTCACTGGAATTCGATGTTCTCCAGAAGAAAAACTATTTCTGTGTTTCTTGGCCCATCTAGTAGCTTTTATTTTCTCCTGCAGCATAAATAATGATAATACTGTCTCATCAGGACACTCAGCCACGTCCCTTAGTTTCCCAGTCAGAACTGACGAGATTAGGCCTTTTCATTATGAGAGCACTATTCATGAAGAACTCTTGGGGTTTTGTTCACCTACCTAGCTTGGTATTGCACAAAATTTAAACTGATTCACTAGAGCTCTAGTAGCAGAAACAGCGTCCAAAACTTCTCATGTGTTTTTTCCTTCAACAGGAGGCATATCATGGCTGGAAAGGACCAGCAGTGTTGGGTCAGTGCAGGTGCCCAGCACGGCCACCATCCCACCTCCAGCAGTGGTGGTAACGACACACATGGGGAAAAATGAGGAGGGGGCAAGCCTATGGTCCCTTTCTTGGCTCTTACTCTTCAGCTCTTGTCACTAAATGTGAAGTCCTGAACCATGTGTGGTTTATATGCATTTAATAATCCTCAAATTACCTTTTCAAACAGTGATCTGCCCAGTCACTCCTCCTGCTTTTTTTAAACTTCAGCATCCTCCAGATACTGTCAGGAAACTCCGCAAGTCTACTATACAGTCAAAAAAAAAAAAAAAAAAGCTTTTTTCTGTGAATCCGCCTCCTGCCTGCCACATATGAAGTCTCCCAACTTCTGGGGATTGTGCCCCCTTCTCTTGTTATTTTTGTCTGACCCTGCTCCCACGCAGCCCTCAAGCCATTCCCCTCATGGCTCACATTCAGGCTGGCGCCTGCCTCCCTCAGCTCCTGGTCCCTTCAGCCAGGGATGCAGCACAGCAATGCTTACCAGTTACCTCGGCAGTGTTGGTTTTAGCACCTGCCATTTCTTGTGGAAGAGGGGCTTCAAGCTAAGCATTTGGGTATTTAAAAGGAAAACATTCAGTGAGCAGACTGCCTAACGGACTTGTATACACATGGGGTTTGCCAGGCAGCCAGTCACCTTCATGGCCATCTAATCTCCGAAACGCAGCCAGTCTGTTCTCTTGCGTTTATTTGTACCTGTGACCGTGCCCTCTCACCCTGCCGCGGGGAGAATCGCCATCAAAGCTGCGTCACCGCCTTTGTCCTGCAGTTGGCTGTGGATATCAGGGATTTTGTCAGGCAGCAGTCATTTTCACACTCCACCAACTCTGATTATCAGGTAATAATTCTGGTATCCAGCTTGATTCACCGGCAAGTCACAGCTGAGAACTCCTCTAGAGCGGCATTTTACTCGGTCAGTAATTTCACCGCCAGCCAGCGAATAACAGCGCCGCGAAAGGGGTAGAGCCCGCCCAGCCGGGCCCTCCGAGCTCGCCATTTCCTCACAGGAGCGCCCGCCGCCAGGTGGCACCACGGGCCCGCCTTGCACGCGCCCCCCCCACCTTTTCTGCAAATGTAGGGGAATTACGACTTCCATTTGAGCTCAGTCATGTCTACTACCCCAGAGCCTTTGGTGGTGTTCTTTCTGCAGCCATCTTCACATACTCCCACAATAAATAGCTCTTCCACAAGTCTGAAGTGACCACTGCTGGAGTATTATTTTATTACACACAAACAGTACCACAGTCTGTCTGCTGTTCTGCTTTGTGTTATGAGGTAAAATTTCTGGGGTTGTAAGTCTAAAGGAGTAATACAGACAAAACCATGAGCCCCCCCAGGACAGCCCTGGGAACATGCAGAATGCCACTTTACACTTACCTCTAAACAAAGTTTTAGAAGCTTAGATGCAGGAACTCTTACACAGCTAAAGAACAGTTTTAAAAGCTCTTGTGAAAATATTTCAACTGCCTCTGGTGGGCTATTTGTGACAGTGTTTTGAGGAGAAAATGCTTTATTAAAGTGATCAGGAACATAGCATCACTGCACTTATACACAGCCTGAATTTAAGTTCAAATCCAAGCAGACACTGTTAACCCAATGAAGGAATTGTTGGTGTGTCACATCAGCAATAACAAGGCTGCTGATGGTGCCAATTCAGTGATTGGCAGCAAACATGCACAGTAAGAGTTGCATGCTCAGACTTTCTTGTCACAGTACAACTTGTCATTGTATGAGAATAAGTTATTCTTATTTTTCCTTTCAAGGCTTGTGTCTTACCTTTATTAAAGGTGGTTGGAACAACAGCCACAGCATGCTAATCTAGGGGGTAAGAGTTGTAGAGAATTAAAGGATATTTAACTCACAAGTAGTCACATTGTTCTCTAGTCAGATTTCTGTTAGAACATTGATGCAGATTTAAGACTGAAATAGATCTAACACTGAAATAAACCATCACTGGAAGGTACCAAAAATACACTGCTGCAAATAATGCCAATCTTCAGCTTTACGTAGCTTCCCAAACTTTCAGGAGTTCAATACATCACTGTCACTGTAGGAACATCCTTCCTTTTTGAACAGCTGTCTGTGCAGAGCTTTCATAGCTTCTGGAGGAAATCAATACAGACCTACCAACAGTAGTAAACTTTCCATAATAGCATTGAAACATCTGCATCTTGCTCAAACACATTAACATAAAACCTGAACAATTTATAGCCATAGATTACTCGATTCTTTGAACATACTTCTAGCTTACAGCAGACCCAGTCCAAGGCAATGACATGCCCAACAAGTTGATGCACTTGACTTTAGAGAACCTTACACACAGTAAGTAAAATGTTACTGGGTCTGTGCTTTAAAGATACAGAAAAATGAAAAAGTTTTACTCATCCATCATATCTTTTATTTCCTAATATCATGTGATCATCTTTAAGGAAGTTGACGGATAAGAAGTGAGGAACATACCAGCTGCACTTTACAGATCAACAACCACAAAAATAGAAAGCAACTATACAATCTCTGGGTTTCACAACTAGTTTTCATTGGTAACACTTGACGCAACAAGATTAACTGCAACAAGTGAAGAAGCTACATCGGTAAAGTGCTATTTTTCTTAAGAGTGGCTAAAAAAGCACAACTACAACAGACTTGAGTATTCGGTCATTAGATTGTCGATGTCCTCAGAATCTTTCACTTCAGGCTCTGTGTTTTTTGATGAAATTGATGAGCCCATTTGTTGAGCTATCATGAGATGTCACTGGAGCATCTGACTCCAATTCAGGCTCAATTTTCTTGGCAAGTTGTTTTCCAAGCTCGACTCTGCATTTAAAAAAGTAGAACAAAAAAATAGTATTAGTACTAACTTAAGGTATGTTAAGAACAGGTGCCAGTAAAAAGTAACATGACGGTGAACATTATGGCTGACCAAATTATTTATTGTACTGTCATTCACAAACAACTGGGATTCTCACAAGTACAACTGCCTAGCTGAACAGACAGGTCAAATTACACAAGATATCTAAAGAGAAAAAGCTTTGTTTTGTATAGTCTTTCTGCACTGCAACTCCCTTTCAGTACTCATTTATGTTATGCAGTCCGCTGCACAGCAGAAGGCATTCAGCTTGCTCCTGTTCACCATTAAATACAGTATAAATCAAAACACTGACTTGCAGCACCAAGATGATGAATAAAAACAGCTGAGCTGTGGGACTGAAAGCTTTCTTCAGCACTACAGAGGGCTATCCAGACAAGAACCACCAAAAGATATTCCAACAGCTGCAAGAAACTAAACTGGTTCTATAGCATATTCTGCTTGCCCTCCCCACATTCCATATTTAGTTTTTGATTCCATTCTAGATTTTCATGTGCTACAGAAAGAGCCATATTTGTATCCCACCCTTATTTCAGATTTTATAGCAGATAGTTACAGCTTTTATTAGACAGTCTTCCATTTTCAGTTTCTACTTCACTGTTTTAGGGTAAAAAAACTGCTGTGGTAACATAGCTCTAAGAATACATTCAGAAGATCTATCATTCAGTTTTTATGAAGGGAGCTTAGTGTAAATTACTATTCTAGGCCTTCACAGCAAACATGCTCTTTGAAATAACCCCTGCTGTGGCACAGGCAGGTTTCACCTGGAAAAAAATGTTATTTTGTGGTACACTTACACAAAGATTTGGGAAAAGGATATGTTCTACAGTTAATATTACTACAGATTAAAGATAACATTTAATTATCTCCTGATGAAGTCTTCTATTTTTAAAGAAGCCAAAGTAACAGACTCCTTATTAAGCAGCTGCTTTCCACATTGAGCTCTACCACAAGCATAGGCAGAGGTGCAGCCTGCATTAGACTAGGGACTCCTATGCAGGATTATTGGCAGATGCCTTCATGTAGCTCCAGCACAAGAAAACTTAAAAGGTGGTCAGTCTTAACCAGCAGGTACCACTCAAGCTGCCTACCACACGTTTCTACAGATAATGCCTTTTTTCCCCCCTATTACAAGGAGAATTTTCCCCTTCTACTTGTCAAAGCATGCATTCAGCCTGCTTGACTATGTTCTCATTATTACAGTGTTGAGCCTGCTCAACTATCTTTTCTGCATTCAGTTAGTTGTTTATTATACCTAAAAAGCAAAGGTCCCCTAAGTGGAGTTGTATGTAGGGACATCATGCATGACTGAACAAGGATACATAGTTGTTTACTCTCAGAAAAGCTGGTTTCTAATTAAAACTATCCCATAATCATTTAATTATTCCACTATTTTTCATTGTCTTCTCTAAGTCATGACACATTAAGGAAAACCGCAGTTGCTAAGTACACCAGAAACAGATCAAGGAGACTTACCCCCACTGGTCATAGCTGTTAATATCCCAGACAACTCCCTGAACAAATATCTTGTGTTCATACATGGCTAAAACAGGAAAATAAAATCTTTATCAATAAGCTTTATCATAAAGCTTTAGTAAGCATTCACAGTTGAAAGATCTTTTACCTACCGATGATTGCTCCCAAAGTGAATGGGTTGAGTTTAGTAAACATGATGGAGTTGGTTGGGCGATTGCCTTCAAAGACCTTTGAAAAACAAGAGGTACATTGTAATATAGCATATTATAACAAGTTTCTGATGCAAGTTGCACATTTTTCTGACAGCCCACATTGGATTATTTGTATTAGCAGCAAAAATGTAATCCTTAAAGCTTTAAAGGCTAACAGTTTCAGCCATATAATTGTTATTTTCATATTCTGTATTATTTCCGTAGCCTATTACAAACAACGGCAAAACTATCTCCAAGCACTGCTACTCCCACCATGGCTATGGAAAGTTGTTAAACAAAGCCAGGGCAGTGAACAGACAACTCTTCCTGAAATGCCGCAAAAACCTTCCAGTCATTATACTTAATGGTAGTGCCGTTTACAGACTGCTCCACTATACTTGGCAAGGTAGAGCCTTTAATAAATATCACTTTCACTGTTGTCAAGACAGTAGCACTTAATAGCCACCGGAGGGCACTGCTGCCATTAACAAGTGCCATCAAGCAGCATACCAAGGCAGCACCCTCACAACAGCAATACCACTAATCACATGAAAACCGGCTAGTTACAGAGCCTGGTTACCTTGTGGGGAAGAAGCTTCTCCAGAGCATCCCCACTCAGTCCTGCTGCTTGCAGTTCCTTACGAGCTTCATCAGCAGTCTTTCCTTTCATCAAGGCCTCAGTCTGAGCAAGGAAGTTGGCCAAAAGGATCTAGCAGGTAGCAAACACAAACAACTATTTCATTAGCTCAAAATGAAACACTCAGTGCCTGAAAGCAGACAGAAGTCTTATTTTTAGCACTGAATATGGCAATAAGTTATGCTATACTTGTGTATAATGCCTGCTATTGCTTTTTACCTTGGAGTGCTGAGACACTTGATTACTACTTAATAGTGCATGCATCCAAAAACATCCAGGAATGCTCTGAGAAATCCTGCCCATTAGAACTGACAGCAAACCTAGTAAGATCAAAGGAGCTGGGGTTTCATGTCCCTTTCACCCAGCATCTATTCCACACTATATCATTAATGTAGAATGCCAGCTGTTTTTCCACCAAGAATAGTCAAAGTTGGACAATATGTACTCTGTCAAAGTTCTCACAATACACCACATAGCAATCCCTACCAATACAGCAGAAGTTTAGTTTCCTATTCCTTGCCTAATATTAACATGCAAGTTGATGGGTGGTTTTATCCTACCAGTTATACTGAAGATAAACATTTATACTATCTACAAACCATAAAATGGTCTCTTGCACTATCATTTTTTAAAGACCATACTTGTCTGACAGAAGAAAATTGCTGGTACACAATTCAATACCTTCAGTGACAAGAAAATATGGGTGTCCTGATAAAGAACTCATTACCTTGTGATGCAAACCGTTTCTGACTGGATGCTGAGTCTGGACTGGGATCAGAAAGTCACAGGGAATCATGCGAGTCCCTGCAAGAAGAGTCAAGTTAATAGCCTTACAACATTAAAGTTTAAAAAACTAACTCTTGTCCCACTTTGAGTTATTGGAAGACTTAGCCACTTTAACAATTTTAAAAGTTTTATATAAACTATGGGAAGTGACTATACAGTTCAGTTTCAATTCTAGTTGATGCTCCGTATTGTAGAGGTGAGACCTGCATCTGTAGCTTTCTAAAGCCACTAATTAAGGACACTACAGTCATGTCACACTAGCCTAGACAAGAGCCCAGCCTCTAAATCAGTGTCAACTCTGCACTCCTGCAGCTTTATGGTCAGAATTTAATTCCAAAACAAAAGAAAGATAAAGTCCTAGTTTACCTTGATGAATGAGCTGGTAAAAAGCATGCTGCCCATTGGTGCCAGGCTCTCCCCACACAATAGGACCCGTACTGTAGTCCACACGAGAACCTTTCTTGGTAATGTACTTGCCATTAGACTCCATGTCACCCTAAAAGGGAATAGTAGTTAGTTTTCTTGCAGAACCATGTACTATCAGTACAAAGTTCCATATATACTTCAACTATAGTAAGTGCTGCTTTTTTACAGAAATTACATAAATACGAGGGTTACAGCTGCTTAATTTATGGACACAAACTTAACTGAGATCTGAAGGAATAAGAAACACAGGGAATACGAAACAAATCTCTAAATTAATCAAATAATACAATAGCAATCTTGGCACCATTCTTTCTGTCCTTGATTACATGAATTTACATGATTACAATTTTAACCTGAAAACATATTCAGGTTCTAGATCCAGGACAAAGGCACACTTACATCCTTGCTTCTTGAAACCTTCTACTCTGGTTGAACCTTACCTGCTGGAAGTAGGCAGCAAAGCGGTGCATGTATTGGTCATAGGGCAGAAGTGCATGGGTTTCACATCCGAAGCAGTTTATATACCAGACCCCCAGCATTGCCAACAAAACAGGCACGTTCTTCTCCAGTGGAGCCGTATGGAAGTGCTTATCCTTTTTAACAAATGAAAAAAATAACACTTCTCAAAATAACTGTCATCCCTCCCAAATCCTAAGTTTTTAAAAAAAACTTATTTTAACCTAGAGAGCTCCCCAAGACAGTCATTTTAGAAGCACTGAGAGGGCATCGGGAGATGAACTTTAGAAACCAGTCTGCTTTCATTTATCTTATTAACTTATGCAAATCTGAAATAGGCATCCCACACTCACCATCCAGTGGGCTCCAGCAAGCAGACTCTCAAAGTTGTCAAAACCTAACAATAAAAAAAGTCAATTTACATTTACTATTATAGCTTAAACTTGCTTTTTCTGGTAGTTGAATTTTCCTTTATGCAGAAAGGCTCCCAACCACTAATGAGTTTAAAGTTGTACTTTGACATCTCCCAAAGTTTAAATCCCATAGGACAGATATTAGTTATGATTAAAGCTTGGACTTCAGAGCAAGCCCAATTTCACGGAACATACTTCAAAACCTTCGCCTAAACTCCCCATTCAGGCAAAATGAGCAACTGGAAGGAAAACAAAGACATTAAAACCAGAATCTGTGTTATTAAAGGCTAAGCAATTTTCTTACTTATTAGCCACAGTGGGAAAAGCTTCCCCAAAAATCAGGGCAAGGCTACTAAAGCAGGAATTTCTGCATTGGTCTGAGGATAAACTGTAATAAGGTTGTTTTGAAAGGTTCTTCTCCCTTCCCTGTTCTCCTGGAAAATTCACCTGATTTTGTTTGCTCTTTAAGTAGGGGATTTAACCATCATTTATTTTCACTGATTATTTTAACTGATGCCATCTTTTCTCACAAAACCATAAATCCTGATTGTTGTACAGAAAAACAGAAGATTACAGTGAAGTGTCTGGCAATCAAAGCAGAAGCTCTACCTATGGTCAGAAGCCAGCTCTGGTAGATGAAGGACCTAAGGACAAGCAGTACAGATAGCCAACAAAATCTAACAGCAGAGATGAACAGTTTACTGCAGACAAAACAGTAAGTGCCTGACTGAAATTTATTTTGCTGTTCAAATTGTTTTTTCCACACAACAACTCCTATTCATATCATTCCAAGAACACAACCAATGCTTTTCTTCTTATGTCAGTATAAGGGAATTCTAGCTTTTATTTGGAAAATATGTAACTTTATGTTTTGAGACTAACTATTGGAAAGGACTGGTGAGGGAACAAATGCAAGGCTGCTGAACAGCATATTCACCAAGAAACAGTTCTCAGAGCTCTTTCACATCCACTGTGTGCTCTCCACATGCATTTGAGACCTGCATCAGAGATGCCTATGGTGCCCCTGTAGCAGTACAGATAAGTGAGGATCTATTTAGAGAGTCTTTATCTTTGTTCCACAATCAACTACAAATAGAAAGAGCATTCATATATCAGGCTTCATAATCTAAGAGAATAAGTACTGGTGCTTATGATGTGATGGGAGAAGGGATTGCTTTTATGCTAAAAAACTCATGCAGAATTGGAGACAAGATTTGACACACTGAAGTTTATGTAGTTACATGAACTAGATACTCTACTCTTAAGAAGTTTAAGCAGGTCAGTTGCAAAAATCTAGTTTTCAAGACTGATGTGACTTTACATAAGCCATGCACTTTTGGCTATGCAAGCAAATAGCTGTAATTTGACTACTTGTACCTAGATGAGTAACTTTGTAAACTACGTTTATAGTACTGAAGCTTTGACATTTCTATCACATTTGAATTTAGCAGAAGCTCAGAGAAGAGGTTGGGTAAAACAATATTTGTCCCAAATCTGATCCACAATCCAGTATTGTTAAAATATTCCAAAGATAGACTCCCAAAACAGGTTCTTAATATATCACAGGAATACATACCAATATGCAGGGCAATGGAGAGACCAATGGCTGACCACAGAGAATAGCGACCACCAACCCACTGAAAAAAGAGATCAATTTAGACAGTAGAAGCATAAAGGTTTTAAATTGAAGCTTATCCAAACCATTAGGAAATAGCAGCATGTGTTTAGACTACTTTCAGCAAAAAAGATTCTTTTTGGCAATAATTCACTACAAATCATATGGCATGGCCAAGGGGACCTGTACCTTACAGTAGACCCAACAAATCCTTAAGTATGCATTTCTTTAAGGATTTAAAGTTTCCCAACTGGTCTAGAGCCTATGATTTATATAACATCTGTTGAAATAGCTCTCTTGATAATGACTGCAGTTCATTCTCAAATACTAGATTCACATCTTGTGTTAACTGCTTTCCTAGTCCTGATCTGTAGGAGAGGCTTGAGACAGCGAGATTATGACATTATATAGGAAAAGGTAATGCTCTAGTTAAGTTCTAAATAGCAGCTTTAAAGTGTAGTTTGTCAGGCAAAGTCAATGACACAGAAACCAGCCTATTTCTGATTTTAAGTAGATAAGCAGAAAGGCCAAGGCTAAATGCACTATACTTAAAATATGCATCTGCTATAAAACATCAAGTTAGACTGCTGTTTCTGATGTTTGACCTTTACAGACGTAGATTATATACAGTAGACCCCAACAGTCAAATGTCACAGCTTATAATAACTACTTACATAGAGGAATAAGCTAAGACTTCTATCTCCTATTACCCAACAGATGATTAGTCAGCCAAGAATACAGAAGGCTCTTCTCCAGACCTTCATCTACAGCAGGATTTGAATTGAATGGCCAAGATACATGATTGCTTTACTTGCTTGGCATGCTCAGTTTACTTTTAGGCATAGTTTTCAAATGTTTCAGTACTGAGAATACAGCTACTGTTTTTTTTAGTTTTGTTTTGGTTAGTTTTCAATCAGTTTGCTGACATTTAATTAACACTTTCGAAATAAATTCTAATGGTTAGCATCTACTGCACAACATTAGACATTTACTTACATCCCAAAATTCAAACATGTTCTCAGGGTCAATTCCAAAGTCTTTAACTTTAGGCTAGAATAAAAAAAAGCATGGAAGAGAAGACAAACATTCTTAAAAACCTTGATGTCTAACAAATAAAAAGCACTAGTTTTACGCCTATTGAATAGGCGATTGCCCAATTACACCTTCTATTTTAAAAATACATAGCATCCATCAGAAAATACAGTGTACTTTTATTTCCAAATATCACTGTTGCCATTCAGCAGTCTTGAATTCAATTACATAACACTCGTTCTATCAGTGGCAGAATAGTTAGGAGTTGGACTGATACTGTTCACATTCAACATGCCCAGAATACTACAAGGGAGCTTCACACCAGATTACCCAGCAGCCTCAATTGTTGCTGGGTCTTTTATTGCTGGGCCCTTTTGAATTGCTGCAGCTCCCCCCCACCCCCTCCACCCCTTCTTTTTTGGGTGAAATACCACATCAGGGTACTTTACGCTCATCATATGCAAAAGATTATTCACATAAACTACTTGTATCACTTCAGCACTTATCTTAGGATTTTGAGTAATATTTATTTATAGAATAATTGCATTCACACACACTTAAACAGTAATGGGTACCCTTCATTAATAACAGGATAGCTATTACGAGCACAACATCCTGATTTCAGATTTATAAGGCTCCAGCAGAAAACACACATCTATAATGCTTTGGAAGCATTCCATTTATTTTCTGTAGAACATATATGCATCCTTTCAGTAGGAAAGCTAAGTATTAGTATACAAATAATGGCATCTTAAAGGCTTCCTTACAGGACTATACAATAAGACCATCTTAAAAGTACATAGAAGAAAATCTAAATAAAATTCTTATACTTACACCATTGGTAGACAAGGCAACAAAGTGCTTGGCCACAGCTGAAGGCTTAATAAAAATGAAGAGTGTTAGATCTATAATGCTAGTTGTTTTTATTTCTTGTTATAAAACTGATTTGCTATCATTTACTTTTGAACAAAATATTGTTGACTATCATTAGTTATTTTCACATTTATCAACTTGAAATCATCTTAATCACATATAGCATAAGATAACGCTCTGACAATATTTTTGTGAAGGCCTCCCTCTGGAGGTAGTCAATACTTGGAGCAGCACTCAGTTTATTTAAGAGTACATTACCAGTTTGGTTCATCACTAATAACACTTTTGGGCAGATGGAGTGTGTTGTACAAGTGCTGCCCTTCCTGCTAGGGTTGGAAGATCAGGACAACTGCAACCACTGATAAATCTAAAGCTACAGATTTAGACTTGGGTCTTTCGTTAAGTGTTTGCGCAAGGATGAGTTGTCTTTAACTAATATAATGGGAGACTTCAAAGCCCTGCTCTCAAACTAAGTACAGCTACCCTGACTGGAACTTGTTAAAGACTACATTAACTACCTGAGCAGGCAGTATTGCCTCTTTCTTATAAGTTAGAAATTTAAGGGAATAAGCCAAAAACGAGGCTTCCACTCATAGAACAACCATCTGCTACAGAATTATTTTACTGTTTCAACCATAACTTCATTTCTAGTTTTGAAAGATTTTCCAAGAATTGAAAGGTAATCACATGTAGACACCATATTCTTGGATTTCAGTGTCAGTGGTTCCACCAAACCATTAGCCAGCTCTAAGGTAAATGCAACTATCTATTACTTTAGAGGCAGGATTTGAGGGAAAACCATCCACAACCACCATCTGTAATGGAAAACTTGTTTTGTTACTTTGTTCAGACATACCAGCCTGTCACTAACCATGATGCACTTAAATGTTGTGCACAGCATTTGCTATGCTACGCAGCTTATGCTTGGGCAGCTATTGGCCCCAATCCAAAGCATGCTTAAAATGACTGGGGAGAAACTGCACCATGACAATCTGTTGCATTCTGTTATGTAATGTAAGTACATTAGACTTACATCATTAGCAGCATGTAGGAACCACTCTTTGGCCGTTTCTGCATTGGTGATCGTTTCTTGGGTGGTAAAAGTCTGTGCATCAGAAAATGGACAAGTATGTAAGACATTGTACGTAAAACTGAAACACGTTCAGGCTGTTAAAACATTTTTTCCAGATAACCAGATCACAGTAATTCTGGAGGTTCATAAGACAGCTGCTACCAAATTTCAGCAAAAAAGCAAGCTTATCAATCCAAATCAGCAATTTGCTGGAATTGGAATAGTTATTCCTTATTTCTTTCCCTCCTCCAAACTGTTACACAAAACCTCGACACTGAAGTTTTCTCCTGTACCTTCATTAAATATGAAGTTATACCACTCAATTAGAAAGTAGCTAATTGAGCTTCACAACAGGACAACCCAGCTGGATTGTCCTCTTGTTCTTTTATTCCTTCGTTTCCATGCAAAAACACTAATTTTTGCTAAGACACTGCCATAACTATTTTGCTGATTAGAGAAATATTTTCCTGCTTCATGAAGTGTACAAAGAAGTTCAGTCATGCAGTTCTGCAAAGATCTACCACCATTCTGATTTACTCAGCCATCAAAATTTTGCTTTAAGGGGGAACACTACATTCAACCTACTCTCATCCATCTCCAGAAGCATTTCGTTATGAAACCAGCCTGTTAGGGAAAACAAAAAAATGCCATTCATCTTCTTCCAAATAAATCCAATTATCTAACTACAGCTTGGCAAATAGAAGCTGAAGTGTTACTCTTTCAATCTGGCAGTCTTCTGAGCCTTTGAACCATGATGCTTGAACTCAATTATTCAAAAATGACCATTAGTGTTACTTTGTGAAGCTTACTTATTCCATAAGTTGCTCAGCTACAGTATTGCCAAAATAAAATAATGAGCACCACAGTAGAGCATGGTCAGCATTACACACATGTTCATTTATTGCAGATTCTGTCTTCAACAGTAAAAAGGTCCTACTGTGCTTTACAAATGAAGGCAATCCACATTATATAATGATGAATTCTGTCTTCAGTTTCCTCTGATAAGGCAGAAGCCAGTAGGTTCTAGTCAGCATACCTCAGAGGAATCTGGCAACTAGCAATTAAGTTTATGAAGTTATTAAGTAAGCTTGCTAACAAGGTAAGATTTACGAAGGTAGCTATTAAGTCCATATTCAGAAATGGAGTGCTGTCTTAAACTACCAGCAGCCCGTCTTCACCTATTTGTAAGTAAAGAAGCTTAGTATTTACAGTGCTATGGGAACTCAGCATTTGAGTTAGAGAAAGAGCTTTTGCTACTACCCTGAAACAGAATGAAGATTCCCAAACTACACTGATGTGAAACATTAATGCAAAAAACTCTATTGACAACACTGTACTTCATAAGCAATATAAAAAGACCACAATTAAAAATAAGGAATGAGATGAAATCTTGAATTTCTAAGAAATAGAAGAAATGGGATCATACATTCCACCCACAAAGTATAGTAACAAAATTTGGGAATAGTTTAAATTTGTGTTGGCTAAGAAACACCCAAAACATCAAATTGGTCTTGTGTATTACTTGTCAAGAATGAGTCATTTTCAGTGCTTGACTTCTGGATCCTTAAACATTTCAGTAGCAATATACGCTTTTATTGCAAGTTTAGGATTAATCAAAACAGTTTTTTTTTTTTTAGAAATAGTGCATGCTACAAGTCCTTAATCTAGCACTTCCTGTGGACAATGTCTTAACTGAATCCTTAACCATTTGAAGTATGTCACACCAGTGACCTTATTAGACGTACCTTTGATGCAATGATGAAGAGCGTAGTGTCCGGTTTAAGCTCAGCCAGGGTTTTGGCTATATGAGTACCATCAATGTTAGACACAAACCAAACACGTGGGCCTCCCTTGGAATATGGTTTCAAGGCTTCAGTTACCATCAGAGGCCCCTGGAGAAAACCAAGTTCGGTTTTATCTTCATTGCAGGCATGTACACACAAAGATGTAAAATGTACAGAAGGTAGGTGCTTACCAAGTCAGAGCCACCAATCCCGATATTGACCACATCAGTAATCGTCTTTCCAGTGTAGCCCTTCCATTCACCACCACGGACTCTCTGGCAGAGAAAGAAACCAAGTGTTTTATACTATGTATATGCTCAAGTTCACAATTCTAACCATGGAAGTATGATGCATTTGCAAACACTACTGCAGAGGATCTTCAAAGAAAACTCAAAAACTTCTAGACTTTAAAGCCAATACTCAAAACTACCTTGCTGGGTAGACATTTCATTAACGCTTACTTCTGTAAGTGTTAGAAGTTTAACGCATGTATTTAAAACAAACTGCAAAAATCAATCTAGCCTTCTTACATGTGGACTACTACAGCATTTACCTGCATTACCTAGCATTTACAGCATTGAACATAGAGACAATACAAGTCAAGCTAGACATGAAAGAGCCTTAGGCATTGAATTATTTGCACAAGACATTTACACGATGCCTACATTAAAGATGTACAGAACCAATAAACATTAGTGATATTTGAAGATTACCGTATTTAACTAGGAACAAAAAGCTTTGTGTTGCTGAAACAGTAGAATCATAAATGAATCTGACCTAAAGACAGAGGATCTTTAAAAAACTACTTAAGCAGACCACAACCAAATTAGAAGTGAGCTGGGAGCTTCTTCCCTCTCTCCTTCTGATTTTAAAAGAATTTTAAGAGGCAGTTTCTACTTAAGAGTCAAGTAGTAAGAAAGATGTTAAGAAGAAATAAAGCAATATTTGAATGGGATACTTCATGTTTTACAAGACTTCAAACTTCTGAAATAAATACTACTAAAGGAGTAAGATCTAGAGAGCCCATTAAAGAAAAGCCCACCTGCAAACTGACATGCAAGAAAGTCATGCTTAAAACAGCTCTAATTCCATGCTTGAGCCAGTACTGTTATAAACCTAATCCAACAAGTGGAGAATAGCTTGTGTGAACCAGTCTATAATCAGTACTTAACAACATGCCTGTAAGAGAACCTGGTTGACTATAATACAAACATAAAAGGTTATGGTGATATATTATACCTGGCAGAAGTGTTTCATTTTGTCCAACACTTTGTTTACTTCTGGAACAACATCTTTCCCATCCACAAGTATTGGCACATTGGAACGATTTCTCAGAGCGATATGAAGCACAGCTCGGTTCTAAAACAAGAGGAAGAAAGAAGGCAAAAAATGAATTATTTCTTACTCATACTTCACCCAGAAAGTAGTACAGTCTTAAAAGTTGTTAATAATCCTTCAGATTAACTGGAACTGCTTTCAACTGCTGTCTGCTGTTAAACAAAAATATTTTCTAAGTTGTGGTAGACAGTAAAGACTGCCCCCATAATGAATGGTCAGATATATGCGACCTTGTACACTGTTTGCACGATATTAGCCTACAAGTTCTAACTCATCAAGACAAACACCTGGCAATATCATGCTTGGGTGAACTATAAATAATTTCCACCTAAGAATAAACTGAGCAGTCAATGCCTGCAGCACCAAACACAGACAAGTCTTAAATATTTAAGACATGGCTAAAAAATGATCTGATGTAGAACAAGAATAGTAGACAAGTCAGTTCTTGCTATTAAGCAGCTTCCTTTTGTCTTACTGTTCTACATTTATTCTATAACACTGTTTGACAGCATTCTGTTTAACATCTCATGGCCATTTCATACTGTCCACATGCTCCAGAGCCCATTCAACTTCATTTGCTATCTCACATTAACAGAAAATGAATTAATCCAAATCTAATTCCAGGTCTTCTTACTGTAAATGACAAACAGCCTGATAATGAAAATATTAGTCATCATGCAGGTAACCGCTAAACAAAGTCGCCATATTGAGACAGTATTGAAGTTGGGAGCTAGCAGCAGATGCCAAACACACCAGACAGTTTAATATTGTGTTCAACTGCTATCAGGGAAAAATACATTCTTCTAAGACAACTTGAGCCATTATATTTGATCTCAGGTAAAAAATGAAGAGTAACTCCATAATATACGGTCAGAGATAGGCTAACCTTGTAATAATCTGTTACATGGGGCTATTGGAAAGCAATATCTGAGAACCAGAACCAGGCAGATGTTAAACTTACCCACGTTTCCCCCGCTCCCTTTTTTCTTCCACTGTCTAAAACTCTAACTGTGTATTGAAGGCATTAATATAAAACGAAGAGAAATGATTCTCCAGTGAAGCTTTCTGGTTTAGTCTGTGAATTTCTACAAACATGCAGTATTTACAAGCAATACAACATTCAGCCACTGAGTGATTTTTAAGTAAACTGCTTGTGCAAGAATTAAATCAGTTAACCAAGTCAGAGCAAATATTGATTTCTGCAAATTTACCTCAAATGGACTTAAATATTTAAGGTAGATCAGTAAATCATGTTACACTGATTTTCCAGTTTTCAACCTACTTTTAATTTAAAAAATAAGGTGCAACTGGTTCCCTCTGTATTAAATCTGTGAAGATTTAACTATCATTACAACCCTCAGATCTACAGAGATGAATATACTCAGTCTTACCAAAATACATGGCTAGTTTTTCAAGATGGCTTATAGTCTCTACTACTAGAAGTACCCAAAGATAAGTAGCATCAACAATCCAAAGCAGGAAGTCTTACACAACCCTTGCTAACACATTACATGCAGATTACTAAGCTTTATGAACACTCATTAAGAAAAAGCTTCTAAGGCATACCTGGAATGAAATACTCTTCTCTATGCCCTTTGCAAGACCTAACTCATCTTCCTCTCTACGAAAGTGAAGAGCAAGGAAAAAATACACCTCCAACTTATCTAAAAACAATTTTTGTTGGAGGGAAGACTGAAAAGCTTTGTTCACATTAAGCTCTTAGAGTTTCTCATGTAAGTAACAAAACAAAAGTTAAAACCACTTTCAGCATTTCAGAGTAGCAATTTGAGTGAGTTCAAGACTTCCCTTACAGAGATGCACCAACATCCATAATATAAGCACAACTGAAAGGTAAGAACTATAGACAGAAATAGCCTTACCTCAGTGAAGTTGATCTTCTCTCCACTGAACATTCGCTCTCTGGCACTTTCCACACCCCTTGACTTTGCCTGAGAAATGTAAAAATAGATTTCTCTTAAAAATAGTAAGTCAACATGTACTACAAAGGTCCAGCTACACTAAGGAGAGTAAGCATTTAGCACAAGAGAGCAAAACAGAAGTTAGATGAAAAACACACCATATACTAGTTTTAAAGCGTACAAAAGTTAATGCTTATTTTATAGGAAGTATTTTTATTCCCTTAAATAATGCTACATGGTAACATGTACTAAAAGATCAAGATGTAGTGAGTAGTCTTAATTACTCAGTTTCATCTTGACAGACTGCTAAGGGATTAATTTCTTTGTAACAGCTTAGTTTTTTTTTTTTTTTTAAACAGAATAGCAGCAGAAGTAGTTTCACTTCAGCTATTTTTGGAAGATTTTTAAAAAAATCTATCCAGTCTTAGCCTTTGGCTGAACCAATAGTTAAGGAAGGGTTGTAATTATGGACACCATGCTAAATTGAAGTTAATGACACAAGCTTCTTAAAATGCATTCAACTGCAAATGAATCTCAAAACTAAGACTACATGACACGAAACAATGTATTTCCATTTGAGGTCTAGAAAATATCAGCTTCTCTTACAACTTGATATTCATCTCTTATTTTACTGCAAACCCCAGTAACAGTCCCATATGGCAGCTGGATTGTTACAGACAAGTCTTGACAGACAAATCAGAGAGCTCAAGAAAGATCTGGGAATTGAAAATGGTTCTGCTCCTTGTGGCTAAAGGAAAATGCAATACTTTCAACAATGCCTTACTAGGCTTAAAACCATGTGACCTTGAACTTCGATCATCTCTTGAATTCAGAGCTAAATGTGTATAAACAATGATAGAATGAGTTACAGTTGAAAGTTAACTTCTAGAACACTGAATTAATAAAACAAAGTTTTCTTTAGTTACCAGTTCCACCAGCATTTTCATTACTTCTTCTGTAACAAGGTTCTTCGAATAATCCAGCAAGATATCCCCATGATCAGTATTCAGAGTCAAGCTGTCAAAACAAGTCACTTAATTACACCTTCTTAAAGAGTTTTAAGCAAGACAATGACAACTCTACAAGTAGTGATTAGAAACCTAGTTAGGCTAAGTTAATATAGATGACCTGAGGGACTAATTGGCCCCCACAAATTTTATAAAACGATTTATTAGGTAGTATACCATTTTAACTCTAGACTACGGTTTTCAACAAGCTCAATTGTAGTGTTCATTTTCTGCTTGTGAAAGTCTAAATACAATTAAGTATATTTAATGCACAGCCCCACAATCACGTTGCACTTTCAACTGAGCCAGTAGCAGTCTCTAGCAACTAGTTTTTTCCTAATACATCATAGGTACAAAGCTTATCACCATCTTTTGCAGCTAAGAAAACTATACTGTCTTCCTACAGTTCATTTTAACAAACTTAGATATGTTTTTTATACGGCAGCCTAAACAAAACTGATTTACAAGTCTATACAACTGCATGTACAGAAATACTGTCAAGTAAGATGCAGAATTAATTCCTATTTGTGCACTGCATAGTCTCACTTTGCTTACCGACTCAGAGCTCTGCAAATGATTTTGCTAATCCTTCCCAGAGAACTATAGCCTAACATTTAAAAGACAGACTTTACGTTTAGAACTGAGGTAAACCATGAAAATAGTCTATTAGAAATCAAGTAAGTCCTGTTGTATTTACTAGCCTTGTATCAAAACGATAATTTCTACAGTTGCTTTTTTGTCTTATACAGAAGTTTTCCATCCATTTCTCCTTTGCACTAATTAACAACCTAATGTACACATTTACTTTAAATTCAAGAGTCAGTCCTGTAAGTCATTCAGTAGACTTGAAGTCTGCTGTACAGTGCCTTTTTTTTTTAAATGAGTTACTGTCATGTTTGCTCCACATGCTCAAGCCACAGGAAATTGCATGCATCTAAATTCAGTGTTTCCGTGTTGCTCATTATCTGCCCTGCCTCTAGTTTCTCAATATTTGGCAACAAATAACACTTCTTTTTTACTGCAAAGATATACTATGGACTTGGCAGGGACAAAACATAGTATTGTTGCTATCCTAAACAGATATAGCATGACAGAGCATGCAAGATTGGAAGAATGGGACTGAACTTGCAATAACAGTAATGACCAGCAAGGTCTAGACATTTAGGTGGTTTCATTTTTTTTTTTAAAAAAAAGAATTCAAGACCAGAAAACTGGTCTTAAAACACAGAAGCAACTAAATAAGGAAAGACAGGTATCTTCAAGCACAGGCTTAAGAGAACATTTATCAAAAAATAAGGCAAGCAAGGAAAAACAGTATTAATACTATTTATCAACCTTTTCTTCAGGAGGGTGCAAGAAGTAATCCTGAAACCCCAACCATCTAGTGTAAGAACACCTGGAACATAACTAGCTAAGCTAAAGACTTACCTCTCACCTGCCAAATTTGCTCTTTATTGATACAGTACAAAAAAGGAACAAATCCTTCACGTCTTTCTATTTAAAGTTAGATGTGGTATGTTTACAGACTGATCTCAGGTTTGAGCACATTTCACTAAGGGCACTACAAGACCATTAGTGTACTAATGATTCTTCAGTGCTACAGTTTAATCGTAGGAAGACAGTCTTAGTGTTCTTCATGAAGATAAAATACTTAAAATCTTTTGTTTACCTGTCATATGCTTTATTTCTCCAATTTCTTTCTTTTTTTTTTTTTTTAACTTATATAAATAACCAACCTCGTTAGACTTAGAAATACCCTTTGAATTTCTGGCTGGATTCAAATCACCACTGAGTTGAAGAAACTGCAGGAAGATGGTATCGCAAAGACACCATGAGAAAAAAAGAGCAATGGCTAACAGTGAATACAAGACATCTGATTTCCCAGTTCCCACACTGGAGGTACAACACAAGCACAGAGCCTCATCTCATCCTGAACCCTTATACGAGGAGTTCCACCCCTTCTTTAAACAGATGCACAGAAACGTGCAGCTCAATTGCATTCTGCTACACTACCCATTCTGCAATGCGGCATCTAGCAGTAGCGCTACCCAGGTGGAACGGAGGACTTGTCACGTAAGCCACATCCACACTTAAGTGATGTAGCCTTCCACTGTGAAGTGAAAGGCCCACTGTTCCTACCAGACCATATATTCAGGCAGCAGAGAAAAATCAAAAACATACTGTACATAGTTGACCCTGCTCCAAACCAGAAGAAGGGGCTATGCAAGTTTTCATCAATGGAGGCAAGACCGGAGGAAAGTCTTCTATCCATACTCAGTAAGACACAGCCAGTGAGCATAAGGTTCTTATAGTAAGATTTAAAAGATACTTAGTCTCTGAGATCAAGTATTCAGATTAAAAACTGATTCTAAAATTTCTATGGCACAAGTGTCATGAAGCACTATTACTGAAGTATATTTTTTTTCCCCTTAGAAGATAATCAATGATTTTATGATTATACCCAACAGATCTGAAGCATCTTCATAAAGATGATTTTCACATGAGGGAAGAGGTGCAAATTAAGCAGAGAACCTTGTGGTCAAACCTCTGGGACTGGCTTTCAACAGATGTTAACTACAAGCCAGAGCCGCAGGATGGTGGTAAAGTGGTAATCACTGAGAAGTACACAAGCTGACTTATCAAACTAAACCTGGCTGTCAGTTTTGTATATTTGGGTATGACAGAATTTGTTGGGTAGTCAATAATGCTGGTTTATCAGGAAACAGGACCAAAATCATGAAGAGATGTCATTAATACAGATTAATGAATCAAACATCTCAACTGTTTCCTGTCCTTACAGTTTGCACAAAAAAACATTAAGCAGCTACTTGAAGTGAATACCCTCAGTACAGAGCATTTCACAAGAAAAATACAAATCAGATAGACACATTCTGAGAGACATACTTATAACTTCCAGCACGGAGAAAACATGCCACACATGAGTATATATGCTTGAAACATGAGTTGCCAAATACCTTATCCTCAATTAATGGTGCACAGCAACAGTCAGTGTAACTCCCTTAGTCTATTACATATTCACAAGAAATTAAATACAGACTATTTGAAATTGAGCTCACATTTTACAGTTAAAGTAGCTTGCATAATAAAGTGACAGCCACTAAGACTAATATTCAGTGCTATTCCCAACAGTAGCACTTGCTCAAGCCATTCAGTCTTGTACGAAGCAGCTCAGTTATACCTTTGGATTTACTCAGTCTGCTTCAGCTTTCCTTTGTTACAAGGATGTTAACAAATTCAGTCTTTTGAAATGTACTGGAGATAAGGAAGCATGCGACCAGGACCTTTTTTTCTGCTAAAGAGACGAGATTGAGCTTACAGATATTAATACAGTTTTAGCAGTTAAAGGTTCTGTTAGGAGAGCCAGATGAAGTTAATGCTCCAAAAACCTAGCATACCTTTCACATCAATGCAAAATGACACTAACTGTTGTATGCTGGTATGCAGAACTTCATATGTGATGTTGCATTACAATTCAGGTAGTATCAAATGAGCTCAAGAGGAGAAAAGTCACTTTACCAGTGAAAATTTTTGACACATGCAACAAGTAAGATGGCTCTTTCTTGAAGAAGTTGGCTGTGTGTATATTGCCCAGGGTCACTTTAAAAATCAAATCAGTGATGTACCTACGCACTAATGGACTTCCCAGATCGCTGGTGGAGGCCAGCAGTATAACCACATGTGACTTCTCGGCAATCTCCTGAACACAGGAGACAGCAGCCCCGTTTTATGGGACGAGAACATTGCACATTATCACGTTGCTTCCACGTCTTACTTCCTTCTCTAGGAAAAAGCCTTTGCAACGTGTCTGCTGTAGTAGGTGTAGCAGGGGAGGATTAAACGCCCACACCACTCCGGGGCAGGGGCCGACAGGTAGGGGCACAGGGGCGGCCGGGGGCGATGCTCGGCGCTGCTCTTATCGCGGGGACAGGCATCTTATCGCGGGGACAGGCATCTTCTCATGACTAAGCAGGCGGCAGGCCCCAGAATGCCGCTGCGCCGCCGCAGCCCGGCGCTGTGCCGCCCGGCACGTCCCAGCCGCAAGGAGGAGTCAAGGACGAGCACACGCGGGGCAGCCGTGCCCAGGGCTGCCGGGGGGGTTCCCGCCTGCCCGGGGGGGGGCCGCTGCTCGCCCTCCTGCCCGCCCTGCACCGCCGGGAGGCCCCGGTCGCTGGGGCTCGGCCTCGACTGCCTTCCCCGGGGCGCCCGAGGCGAGGAGAGCGGCGGCAGCCGTGTGAGGGTGTATGGGGGTGCCTCCTGCCGGCGGGCCCTCTGCCAGCCCCGAGGCTCCCCAGTCTCACCTGAACTTCTGGAAACGCTCCTTGTCGCCCTCGAAGAGCTGCCGCAGGACGAGCTTGGAGGCGTTCGCCTTGTGCCACTCGAGCAGCTTCTTGAAATGGGGGTCGGCAGACAGCGCCATGTTAGCGGCCAGGCAGAGCTGAAGCGGCTCACGCTGGGTCACGGAAGCGGGCAGGGCGAGCGGGGATGGGGCGGCCGCCCCCGGTTTTATAGCAGCGAAGCTCGGCCTCCTGCCCGCGGCTCCGCCCCGGCACCAGCCTCCTTCCCTTCGGCGGGATGAGCTTCCTCACGGCCGGGAGAGGCGCTTACAGAGGGGTGGCAGCGTGTGGGGGCCGCGGGTACCCCTGTTATGAGCCCCCCCAAGATGCTGCGCAACGCGGTTCCCCCGCCCCGGAGCACCTGCGTGAGGCAGCGGGGGCCGGTGGGATCGGTGTCGGTGTGTTGGGAAGGGACCGGGTTAGAAAAGATCCGGCTTCCCTGTTGCCGCTGCCGAGGGCCGTTTCTAGCCCGGTCCCCCCAGCCCTACTGGGGGCCACGGCGGCGCTGCTCACACCGGGGGCTCGGCGCCAGCCCCGAAACCGGCCTTGGGCATGGAAATTTCCGAGGAGCTGAGCGCAGCATCTCCAATGCTGGGTGCTGGGGCTTTGGCTCCGGCAGCCTTGGGTTCCCCCAGGCCCTTACATAAGGAGCTCGGCGGCTGGGGCCTGGGTGCCCGCCTGGCTCTGGGGCGCGGCCGCAGCCTCCTCAAGGCAGGCCGGGGCAGGCGGGCGAGCAGCTGCTCGGTTCTTCAAGGAAAAAAAACGGGCTGTTCTGGGCACAGAGCAAACGTTGCTGAAACAGGGGCGTATGTCGGCTTCTGGGGATTATGCGCTTGAGGCTTAGGTGAATAAATCCCAGTGAAGTCATATTTTAAGCACCTAAGCCCCTCCATGGATCTGGGCCTAAATCAGTCACAGAACGTGAATTTGACTCAGATCACTAAAATCACAGCCCAAGCCCTAAGCAATAGAATCTACATCTTTTTCCTTACTGAAAATCCCCAAACGTTCTTAATTGAACCTAATTATGTTACCAAATGTATACCTCAGTGACAATAAACTGTATAACAAAGGTCCTTCCTTACCTCACAGCACACTTGCTTGTTTCTAAGGTTTGTTTGTTTGTTTTCAAACTTAACTGTTTAACAAGCCAAAGGATTTTTTTTTCTTCAGCATAATAAATCTTAAACACTTTATAAGTTTTTACTTCTTTTGCATTTTTGGTGGCCACTCTCATCCCTGCCTGTCACAGGTTTGGGCAACATCTCCAAGGCAACACAGGTTCTTTCATGCTGCCTAACCATCTATCAGTGACTGGTTCCCTGCATGCTTTCATGTAAGGATGGAAAAAGAAAAGACAGGTAACATCTGGACTATGAAGGTGATTCCACAAAGGAGCACACAAGTGCCCAATAATCCTTCAGACGCCACTTCAGTCATCATGCACACTACCACGTTAACTTTATAAATTTTCCTCCCTTTTCAAGGTCTTTAGGATAATAATCCTAAATAATCTTCAATAATACTAGACTCCCATTCATAGGCTATAACCCAGGATGTAAAGTTCTTTGGCCTAACAAATATCTCCTATTTGTCATGGAGAGAGAATAAATACCCTTTTAAAAGTGTTAGCTTTACTGATTGAGTTTCATAGTCAGTCATGAAATATTCCTGACTCACCTGTACGATTTTTCTTAAATCAGGGCTAATGGGATTTCATTATAGTAGTCTCACTGCATCCCCACCAAATCCAGTGATCCCTGACACACATACATTTTCCTCAGTTTCTATTCTGCTGTCAACAGTGGTTACCCCACTATAATTGTACTCAGAGCAATCTTCATGCCTTTTTTTACTGATTAGTCTCAAAGTGAAGGTCTGCCATTTGTACAAATTTACATTCATTTCTCTTGCAGGTCTTCCCATCTATCCTGTTGTTTTCTTAAACACAGGTGACATCTCAATTTTGCTTCTACTTTTCTTCTTTTATTATTTACCCTTTGGCAATTCCCCTATCCTACCTTTCACTGTAAAACTGTTACATATAACAGTTATATATATATATATGACATATATATACACATAAGTTGCAATCCTCTTCTTGAAATTCAGAATTTAATTGCATCTTGATATTTGACCTGCTAAAATGTCTCCCTCTGATTCCTTTACTAATTTTTCACTCATTACTGTGCTTCTCTTTTTTTCTCACCTCACTGTTCCACCTCCTTTGCAACCTACCCAACCACAGCACAGCTCTGTAGCTTCCTACTGCTCTGATCAGGTAACAATCTTGAATCATGTTATTGTTCTTTTCCTTTTCATATGAAATTTGAGTCCTATGTCCTTACACAGCACAACTGCCCAACTGTACCTCCGTCCATGATTCAACACAGCTCTATTCAATTTTGTTTCCCCTTCCCTGTCTTTTTTATTATGCTTCTTGCATAATTTGAATTGTCTCCAAATCCTTGAGATCTTAAATCTTCAAGATCTGCAAGTTCACCTGACCCAAACCCAAAGTCAGAAGGATTTTGTTTGCTTCACATCCCAAATCTGCAAGCATTCTCCTCATGCTTAATTTTATCTGTGCAAGAATGTATAGGCTCAGGTAATCAATAAGGACATACTAATTCTGTTTCATAGTATGGACCACAACATCACTGTCTTGCTGCCAATTCCACTCTCTAAAATGCTTATTTTGTTACTTGTAAGTACTGTGTATGCTGTTCACATACTGTAAATTCCATTTGCATTCTTTTGTAATACTTTATTCTAAGATTTTGAAATGTTTTCTCTCATTTCATTAACCTTAAACTTTTTAAATTATCTGCCATTTATACTTTCTTGCACATCCTTCTCTGCTGCCAGTACCTTCTTACTTCCTATCATCTTTTGCTAGGCTACAGGGTATACAACCCTTAGAAAGTTCTAGAGTTCAAACTACTCCTGCAGCAGACTATGCAAATTTTATGACATATAAAAGAGATATCCAGGTCAAGGTCCTAATTTTAATCTCTCAAGTCTACAGGATAAGGTTTGTAGCTGTTCCAGGAGTTGCTTCTCTCCCTAAGCTGTGCAACAGCTGACCACTACAGGGACAGTGAGGCCTTGTCTACATTGAAAAGATCAATTGATTTCATTGTAGGGAGTAGGAGGATTTGGACCTGGGAGGTTCAGCAGCTGAGACAGCTGTTTCTTTGACAGCTGCTAGCTGTCATACCAATTTCCCCTACGATTAATTTTAAGGCAGCTCTAATGTAGATGGAAGCCATGATGCAGAACAAAGACAAAACCTTAGACTAATGGAAGACAGATAGTGTGAACACGGTGATGCTTCGTCTTTTGCAAAGTATCCAGCTGAAACACATTCCCATTCCAGAAAGGCCAAAGGCTATCATAGCGAGGGATGACACCCTTCGGGGTTGAGAAAGGGCATTTTAGTAAAGGATATTTTGTAATTGATGGAGATCAATTTTCTGACCTATAGGGTACAATGGTGGATTTACCATTTTACAAATGCCAGCCTCCATTAAGAACAGCTGCACAATGACCTACTTATAAAAAAGACAAGTGAAAATTCCATTTTGCAAGACAGCTGCATAGAAATTAATATTTCCAAATGAATGTGTAGAGCCTAAATACTACTGCCTCAGGCACTTATGCCAGAAAGGTTAAGTGGCACATTTAATAGATAATCTCTATGATTAATTTATCAGAAAGAACCAAGTGGCTAATTTCCCCTAATTGAAATTTTCCGGCATGATAGAAATTTTTCAGATATAAATCCACTTCCAGCTAAATCCATCGTACTAACTCACTTTATTAAATGAAAGCAAACAAAACTACAATCTTGAATCCAGCTTTTGTTTTCTACTAAGGAAACAAAATATTTCCACAGTGGCAGAGAAAGTAGTAGATTCTTCTGAGGACTGACTGATAATAAGACATAAAATTTTCAAATCAAGACATCAGCAAAGAAGTTCATGCTGAGATTGGAGCAGGTTTCAGGGAAAAAAAAGGACATACCAATCTGAGGTCAGGACTGACTGTGCCAATGTGCTAACTCTGAAATATTTGAGCTGATCATCTATATCTACATTTTTAAGTACTTGTACTAACTTTAAGTGCCCTGAATTTTTAAGTATGGGAAGCTTTGCAGGGAGAGGTAATCTTTTTAGCTCAGACTGTGGTAATCAGATGCAACTCTTTTTCATGTTTGGCACAGAAAGAGCTAACTTCATGCTAAGGACAGACAGGAAGTATTGCTCTAAGTTTAACATTGCTAGGTTAACCAGTCAAACATTTTGAGAGATAAAAGGGTACCAGCATCTGTGACAATGGAGGAAACTGGCAAAGTGAGAAATAATACAGGTCTTAGAACAGAGAAGTGCAGTTACACATTTCCTTTGGGCCATGAAGCAGTACACGTGTGGAAAGTTTCCATGTATTGTAAAATCAATGTCTCCATTATAACCATATGTATATATATATATATTTTTTTTCTGCTCTGTCACTTTTATTTATCTTGTCTTTTCAGAATACTTTTTAAGCCCTTCTTGATGCTCAGGACTATGATCACAGGTGGTGATTACTTTGTTTAAAACTCCTGCTGCTAACTCTTTCTGCTTTATTGCTTGGCTATGCAAATTAACTCTAGCGTGCAGTAAGTGGTTGTAGTAAATGTACCCTTCATATAACCTTTATAAGGAATTTCGGTTCATTAGATAACACACACAGTTTTGGAATGTGCATGTTTAAGAAACATATTGATGGCTCTTGTGCAGAGCTGTCACATCTTGAATCCACTGTGCAGGTGCTTGGCACTTCTGAAACCCAGCTTGACATTGCTAAAAGAGTGAACCTTTGTGGTTTTCTGAGGATTTCCTAATGAGTCACTGGGACTAACTCACATTCCTAATTCCACGTCCTGCACCATATCTTCTGTATTAAAAAGCGATGCCATTGATTAGATTCATGATATGCAAGTACTTCTTGACTAGAAAGTGAAACTGTATTTTTAATATTCTTTAAGTCTGTCTTAGGTTTTACAGGCTTTAAAACTCACGCTGAGAAATTTTGCAAGTTGCTCTCCCTTCTCGTCCCCCTCAGAGGGGCTGGGGCATGTGTGCAGAATTCTTTGCTATTCCAGCTACAGTCCTGCCTGGTCTTCACCAGCTATGCCCCAGCGAGTAACTTCAGACATGGAAGAGGGACTGAAAAGCTGGGCCGGCTGCAGCCCCCTGTCACCCCAGGCAGTTCCCCGGCAATGCAGCAGGACAGGGCAAATGCCCTGCGAGGGAAACACAGCCAGTCGGAAGAAGAAAACAGTAATAACGTACAGCAGCTCTGCGTGGCAGTCATCGTTCAAGGTTCTGCAGAAGTTCCGCAGCTTTCCTAACCAGCTACCAACAGATGGCAGTACTGCACTGGTTATTCGGCATCTGAATACAGTTTGGTATTTTAATACATCTCATGTGGGCCAAAACCCCAGTAACATAGGCGTCCTAAGAACATAAATTGTATTATGCTGGGAAAAATCTTCCAGTGGTGTTAGAGGCATGGTCTGTAACAGAAGTCTTTTCTAAAAGTTTCTTATTGTTACAAATAGCCTTTCATCTACCAGAAAGGGAGCCAGAATATAAATGAGCATTAAGCCACCACATTTTAATTTATTGGCATTTTAAATGAGGTGACAGCAATAGAGGTGAAAACACAGGTAGGAAGTGGGCTTGTTTTCTCAGAAATACAAAAATTGTTAAAATGAGAGCTTCTTTTATACTAGGAATGGTAATATTTTGAAGAAAAATGAGTTTTGTTCACAAAGAAGCAGGGCCTACTGTGTGTTAAAATGGATTGCTGATAATAACCACAGCTTCTTTGGTTAGGTCCACTGTTTCATCACCCCTATATGTTAATGGACTATATTACAGGTAGTAATTTGGTAAAATAATATTAAGGCAGAAGAGGTTCCATTTTGAAAGAGATTAAGCAGCTGTATAGTAAGAACATACACGTTAGTGTGTACACATACATCCATATATATATATACATGCATGCATACACACAAATAGTATTAAACATGCTCTCTCTTATTAAAAGTTGACACTGCACTAAAGATTTGGAGAACAGTGAATGTCATATAAAGAGTATGGTAAGAAGGAAAATTAGAAACTAGTAGGGTTTTCCTTTTGTCTAGCAATTTGCTTATTCTATTTATTATTTATTTATTTATTGCTATTTATAATAATTATTATAGAATATTTATTTTAAAATTATTTTTGTTTATTTTTGGTTAAATTATTTTATTATTTACAGAGAACTTCAAAAGGCCTAATTAGACACCATCACATGGGTAGTCTGATGGCAAGCAAAACTCATCGTTGATAACTACAAAGTATTATGCTATGGGAGGGAAGAAGGTAAGTTATTTATGTGATTCACAGCTTTCTAAAATATTGTATCAGCTTAGAAAACAGACTGAGGCCACGTTTAGCTGTGGCTGACATCCTGCTTTGGGTGCGACTGAAGTTGTTCATATACTCTCCTGCTACTGTTTCTGACCTTTCTGGGCTAACCTGGTGGAAGATCCAAGGAGATGAACACCACGTAAGTAGTAAACATCTCTGTAAACACCTAATAGGGAACACATATGGGAAAGAATCCCAGTCTCATCCTTTCTGAAGAGCTTAACCTTTCCATGCTTCAGTTATCAACTCACAAAATGACTGTAATGCTAACACTGTACATGAATGGTAACTAGTTAATTAACATTTCTTAAAGTCCTGAAACCCCAGATTAATAGTGCTCTGGAGTATAAAGACATAATATTATTTCATCGAGCATTTGTCATTTAAAAAGCCCTATGCCTAAAGCTTTAATCAAACTCTGTTAAGATGAGAGTAATTTTCATTCTTGTCACATTTGGATCTTTTGTCTCTACTACGATGCATGGACAGTTCAACTACATATTTCTTTTGAGAGGAGCACAGGCACTACTATTTACACGACCAGGGATACCAGACCCTATAGTAGAATCCTACATTTGAGAGAGGTGTACAGTTGTTTTAAGAGTTATTTTTAGAAGGTATGTTTCCTGAATTTACAAACTGTGATCCCGGTATTACTTCTATTTGCACAGAAAAATTTCTTCTCTTCAGTTAACTACAGTCTTGCTCAAGCTACCAAGTCATAGTGTCTCTAGAATCGCTAAGACTATTATTTTTAGTTATATAAAGCAATTACTGGTTACCAAATTTACACCTTTTTTGGTAGCAGAGGAATACATTAATCTTTGACATAATTCTTCTATAGGCATTTGGATTTTAACAAGGCAGGAAAATAATTTATAATCTTCCATCATGTTACATCAAATACTACAGAAAGCAAGGGTATTATTTTGAATAATGAGCGAAGGATGAATACTATTTAGTAATGTCCACTGCTATAGAAATCAGAGCTTTTTATGGTGGTCAAGAACACTTATTTGGACAATACAGCATCACTTCAGATGTGCATGTGTGACCTGAGGCTAAAATTTCATAGTCAGTTCGCATTCGTGCCATAAACATTAATATAGGAACACAACTGAAAATGCCAAGATGCCAATGGCAATAAAATCAGGCCCCATCCAGTGGCGTTTTCAAGCTGCAGATGACACTATGGAGCATCAGACTGCTTACTGGGACACCAGTTTAGTGTCCATACAGAAATCCTCCTCTTTTCCAAAAGGTAACACAATCTTCTGCCAAAAAGATAACACACATTTCAACAACAGAAGTTTGTTATTCAGGCCTTTTCATCTTGGGCCAGCACACAGCATCAAGAACATCACTGCATGTACAACGCAGGCAACAGCAAGGTCTGAGGCAGTGGGTGTGGTGGGACTGCTCCTTTCAGAAGCAGACAAAAATTTCTGCTGGATCAGAAAGACTGCATAACGATGGCCTCCATTAAAACAGGTTCCAGTGACTACACAGAAGTAGCTCTGAGAGCCTGTATTCTTATGGTTTATTCCGGGAAGCTAACTTTATGCAGAAGGCTTTTCCTGCTTTTTTATGTAATCAATACTGACGGGTAAATTCCTTCTGAAGTACTTTTAGACATTAAATACAAATTTCACCCAGTCTCTTGCAATTCATTGTTTCTTTCCCTTTACCAGTAAAGAAGCTGAAATAAGATTTTTACCCTGAAAGTGACTGGAAGAACAGCAATGGTGCCGCTCTGATTTTTGTATTACATTCAGTTTAAAATTTCTGTAAAGATCTATTTATTTACTAGTTGTCAGCCTTGCCCACTTACTATAAAAGGTTATTATGGCTGACTTGAATATGAAAATGAAAAGAAATTCAGGAAGCACAATTAATAATTCTGCTAATGATGCAATGACCAGGAAGCTTACTCTTTCATAACTGCATTAGTGGTGTCACGCTAATGAGACTAGGTAGTAGAAAAAAACTAAGGAGATTTTTTTCTCATGTGGAAGGATGGTGAATTAAATTAAATACATAAAATAACTGCGTGATAAATTATGTATATTTTGTCTATATTTTTGTCTATATTCATGGTAAAAGCACTTGCCTAGTTCAGACAGGAAATCATTGCGAAAGCCTGGCTTGAGGGGCCGTGATCGCCATCTTTGTCTCCTGTTTTTATAATGTGAGCCAATCAGTTAAGTAAAATATCGTTCCACTGAAAACAACGGGAAATTCATTCTGATGGTAGTGAAATTACGTTGGCTCCCATAACTTTTTCAGGTAATTGTTATATTTATGATATATTTGCATTAATTACATATTATTATAATTATGTGTAATTATATACATTTTACATAGTGTACTTATTTTGCACATATACTATAGAGAGGAAATGTCTTAAGACGAAGTATGTGGAGAAAATGCTACTTACTGCCAGGTAAAAAGTACTTTTCACAACGGAAATGGTTTAATACAGTCATTTAAGTTACTTAGGCTTCTAGCAAAATACATTTTCTACAGTCACGAGGTCTGATCTCAGTCCCATTAAGTTTAACACAAAGATCGCTCATCTTAAAAGCAACAGAACCACTCTCTTGGAATATTTCTTTCAAATAGGCTTACTACTCTTAACTGTTCACTGTTGCTGCACTGAATAGCATACACATCTGAGGATTAAGGCTTTTGCACTAAACAGGAGGTAGCTCTCAGTTACACTATCTCGGTTATGTGCATATTAATTCAAAGTTCTAGCGAATTCCCTGTGTATGATTTTTAGATTGCCAAGAGAGTCCCTAATGGGAAGCGCAGACAACTTTAAAGTACCATTCACATGTAGTAATTCTTGGCAGCTGACCCACTAAAGCAGAGTTTTGAGACTTGTGCTTTGCACTATCATTTCTGCTACTAGTTTCCTTCCTCCCCTCTCAGTGGGACTCCTGTCGGGAATGTAACAGACATCACTGGAGTAACCAGTGATGTGCCAGCCTGCGTCTGCTACAAAGCGGCCTAAAAATAAAACCCAATTGGACAATGCCATTTGGTATACAGCAGCAAACGTTCCAGTAATGTAAACCAGACTGTCAGCAAAGATAAATGATTGTTCAGCTGCATGCCAAACAAATCTCAGGATCTTTAAAAAAAAAAAAAGAAAAAAGAAACTATTCTTTGATATTCACTTATAAGCTTAATCTCTCAAGATTTATTATCATTGCAATTTAATGAATTATCACATCAGTGAAATCATAACGAGCATCTCATGAAAATTTTGTTTAAAATGACTAATATTAATATTTTAATAAATTAGCCCATCTTGCAGCTTGTTTCAGTTCAAGGAAGTTCTCTGGTAATGTAGATTTTGTTTTACAAAATGCCTACCCATCAAGTGACATTTTTTCCTGTGCATATCAGAAGAGCTCAACTGTTTTGCCAGCATCTCTCTTTAAAATCTTGGTTCTGTAGACTGACTTTTTCAAAACCAATCTACAGGCTGATGTTGTTCTTTCTACTGATTCCATTTGAAATACCTATTTGTGTTTTTTCCCTGTGTGTATATGAGATTCCTTGAATTTAAAATGCTATGGTCACACGGAGTGCACAAGTAACTGATGCAAATATTTTCAGGCTCTTCAATTACAGATACAACTCTGTACCTCATCTTTCAAGCTACTTTACAATTTTGCAGAGGAAAACTCAAAAAGAAATCACATCCCTATTGAATAAGATTCTAAGGATATTTACAGTTCGTAATTCTTTATTCATAATTCTTTGGCCTTGAAACAAATGCCAACATTCATGTTATTGTAAAACGGGAGTAGAATTAAATGCCTAATGGAATCACATTAACTGCAGGGCTCAGGCCTTTAAAGAGATCGATAAATGGATCTCACAGCAAGATCAGTTCCATGATTCTTAAAATCATTAATTAAAAACATGACAAAGGCTAACGCGCTTAGACATCTTCTGTTATTGCTACTATGTTTATGCCCAGAAACCCCAAAATTACAAGTATACCATTGTGCAGCTGGAGAAATGAGCTTTACAAAGATTTCTGTTTATGTATTTTCAGAAAAATGATTACACACTCTAAAAAACACAGGGTATAAAACCACTACAGATTGAACTTCGTTCTTATTATGTACTATGCTGTTTTGTCAGTCCTGCATGTACAAAATCCATGAGAGAACATCACAAAGTATTACGAGTTTGATTTTCTTAGGAAACCACCATTCCTAAAATTTGGAGACTAAAAACCATCAGCTGCATGCAACTTGCAATCAGAAGTCCAAAATTAGCAACTCTGAAGTCTGTCAATATGTAATTTGCTCCATATGAGGAGAAAAACAGAAAAACTCCTGTCAGGGACAAATTCATTTAATCCCCAAATCCTACTCTTCTGAAACCATCACTGGGGTCACCCTGTGTACACAGCCAAGAATTTGCTTGTTGGCACAGTGGTCAGTCAAGTTCACGTGTTTGTGGGCAATTATTCCAGGAAATAGCAAATCATATTACCTCAACAACTATACAGATTATTTGTTCTCTAAAAGAAATACTCAATAGAATGGGGGGAAAGGGAGGTAAATGTACACACTGTACATTTTAATTTAAGAACCCAGTAACAGAAATTTTTAATTACTTTTATGATTATTATCTAATACAGTCTCTACAACAGGACAGAATTGTCTCCAAAGGCATAGAGAAAATAAAACATTTAGATCTACATTGCTTCCCCAACTCATAATGCTGTTTACAAGCCCCAATGCCATTGCAGTTTATTTACCACCTTCTTCTATTTTTAGCATTGGTATGGTGAAAAACAAATTACAACTCTCTGTATTTTTATCACATCAATCTTTATAAAAGCATGTAATTTATTTATTTCTTGCAGTATCTGTGGTGACAACTGAAGCTAGACAAATCAGTGTGTGTATTTATTCATGTACGTATGCATTTCATGCTATGTTTTAATGGTGTCTTTGAGCTGGACAAAAACGAATTACAGCTAACGTTAGTGAAATATAAAAAATGATAGGCTTATCGTTCTGATATCCTTATTTCATATCGAGACAGCATGTATTTACCTTACTTAGAGAAAGCTAAGCATAAGCTATTTTGTTGTGATAAATTCACGACAGGTTCCCCCACTAATTAGTTTTATTTCCTATATGGCTGTGCGGTACAATCTCTTTTCTTCTCCTTTAAAGCTAAACTGAGTATCTGTCAACTACATCACCATGCAGTATTCTCCATATCCTATTATTTCCTTCTTGTCTTCCAACTCCTGGAATTACAAAGGTCCTTGAGATGTATATAGTGTTGACAGTTAATACCAGTATCAAAGTCTAGTTTTGAAAGATCTATATAATAGCAGTTCACCACTCTCACTCCTGGAATTCCAAAAGAAAACTAACATATGCAAAATCCAACAACAGAAAACAACTGATGTATAGTATGTGCATGACCTACACGTCATTTTACTACTCTGCTATCTTTCAATAACCATTGTTTTGAAGTTATGTGCCTAAAAGTATACGAAGTACATGTATTTGGGTTATAGCATCTTGATTTGTCAGTGTGAAATTCACAAAAAGTGCACCTGTAGGTACTGTTTATCTGCTGCTTTGAATTATTCAGCAGTGCTCACACGAGGCTGAAATGTTTCTTCCCCTCAAACCTCAGCAGGCAGTTGCTGCCACAGGGCTGTTGTCTAATGGTCCCTCATGCCAACACGTATGACTTAAACAAGAGTTGCATACGTGCAGTTCCTGTGAAACTGAGGTTTTGTTTCCTGCCTCTTAGACCAGCAACAACTGTGATCTGACAGTCTAGCTTTTTAGTTGGTATGGTAGCTTTACATGGTAGCTTTTTACATCATCTTTTACAATACTGCAATTGATGAGATGTCATGCAAAGAGTGGAGAACCACAGCTAAAGTTACACGCAATTTATACTAATGACAGATGAATCAGGACCTTTGGAGCCAAATCACAGGAGAGAGGTTTGTACATGCCTCTTGACGTAGAAGTTGAGATAGGGGATGCAGAGAGCACCTTTAAATAGACCACTCAGACATAAAGGGCATCGATCTGCCTTAGATGCCCTGGTGCCTTTGAAGATGATGAAAGATCTAAAGTACTGAGGGATGCCAGAGAAATAACTTCTGGTAGCCCTTAAACTTCAAGCATATGAATACCCAAACAAGATGTTTCTTGGCTGTGAAAAAGACAGCAGTAGACTGAACCATAAACACTGTGAGACCTGCTCCTGGGTGCCTGGCATGTGTCCAGCAGCGCAGGATATTTGCATCTAATAACATAGCCAGCTGTGCGCCCTTTTGGCTAAGAAAGTTTAAAAAACAAACATAAGTAAAAAACCACTGGGAGCTGCATTGCCCACTTCATCTTAAGTGATAAGCAGAGTGAACTCTTCAAGCCTGATGTCAAATTTACCAAGGAGAACCAGATCCAGGTGGTGGACCACAATGAAAACAAACCAAATACACTCTTGGCTGCTGTTACAGAGAAAGTGTGAAAGCGCTAGAAGGTGACTAAATAAATCAAGAACCTGAAACCTGCCACGGAGGTCAGCTACGCTGGCTCTCCTCTTGGAGCCAGAGGAAAGTGGTACTGAGCCAACCAAGCATTGCTAACTCACCGGCCTCGTGGAATGCAGACAAGACTGGGTTGCCAAGTTTTAGTACATAAGTCCCACTCTCCTCTGTCAACATTTTCTCAAGCACAGGACAGACAGGTGGCCAAAGACTACCTCATAGGTATCTCACGTTTCATGATGTCACCAGGAGACCTGGACTGCTCTGGACAGGACACCTGAAAGAGGTTCTGTATTGAGGGGTTTATCAATAATTGCTTACAAAGAAAGCTTTGATAGTCTCGTATTTCATTGCTCCTGAGAAATGCCTTCCTGTAAGTGGATTACCTACAGCACAATCACACGCAGGGCCTTTGGGTATTTCTGTCATTAATGAAGAAACTCTAGGGAAAAGACTAATCCATTCAAGTGTCGTGCCTGCATCAGAACACAGCTTTTATCAACTACAGGTTTCCGTGTGTTAGCAAGTAATTTAACAAAGTTTTGACCATGAGATATTAGCTTACAAGTTTCTTTGTTATTTTTCTGTTCAACCTACTTTCATAATTCCATGTTCTACATTACGAAATTACTCCTTATTTGGCAGTTTTCCACAATACAACGTAATCTGTATAGGCAAAAGGTGGCAGCAGTACCACTAAGGCAGCTGAAATTAAGTTGCCTTTGTTACAGTACCCTGACAGACACTAAGGCAATGTGCTAACTAAAGCTTTCAGTCCCCTCTGCTGCAGGAACTACCATATGGAAATTCTTCAATACTACCATTTAGGCTTCCTTCCAGACCGCTTCAAACATTTATAAATATTTATAAACATATATAAAACATTTCGCGTATTTATATAAAAATAATTTTAAATAAATCATCCAAGATTCACCATTCATCTGGTAATATGCTTCATATAGACCATTAAAATAAGAATTATATCCAATGTAAGACATTTTCTAAAAAAGTCAAGTTCTGTTATCTGAGACATACATAACACCTTACTAAAATCAGTTACACAAGGACAAGAAAAGAAAACATCATTTGGCAGCTAGTCACTGATTTCAAACATTTAATAGAAGGGATTCTATTTTTCTATACATGTTTATAAATGTCCCTCCAGAATTCATTCTAAATTTTGTTTTACTCCTTCTTAAATTGTGTTTAGACTCGATTACATTAGGAACCCTAAATACCCTATTAATAAATTGGGCCAGTCACACAGAATTACATTTTATTCCTGCTCACAATCTTACAATAGAATATACTTAGATACCATATTAATTTCTAGGTAAAAAAGACAGTCTAATTCTCATCACACATTTACAGCATATCTGTTTTCCAACAGTCTTCTAAGATCTAGTATTATAAAATGTTGTCAACAACAGTTCTTTGTACCTCACAGTCTCTCAACATCTCCATACTTGCGGCATACTTTGCAAAGTTCTGAGCCAACTGCTAATGGCTAACCAATAATGAATTCATAATCATTTGATACTCATCAGAATAAATTTATTTAAAATACAAAAACTTCTACGGTATTTAGATGGTCGTGCAAACTATTTTACCACAGCTGGTTGAGAAGTACATTTTTGTGGTTTTGCAAGCTGACTCCTTTTTGTGAAAGTTTTCAAGAAAACAAGCAAAATGAGATCCCAGACATCTGAATCATCAGACTTCAAAAAAATTATACATGTTTAAGTAGTTGACTTCCTGAAGCAAAAATGTGAAATGCCAATGACTATTTTGTGCATGTAGTTGGGAGTGTTCCATTCCTGTACCCATCTAGCTTATTGCAACAGACAAAGAATTTATCTCAGGGTCTAGTCCTCCATTTCAGCACAACTGGAAGACAGTTTTTTAAGCAGAATAGCAACTTAAAAACAAACACATCTTCTCCTTCATCTCAGGATTAGGGACAGTGACCTTAAAAATATCTGAAATTCTTCCAGTGCCTGTAAACAAAAAGGGACTGCCGGCCCTCATGATCATGTGCCACTTACAAAACATTCTTACTTGTTGGCTACTTTTTGGAAAGGTTATTTGCTGTCAATCAAGTGACAAGTTCTGCTTATAATAATGGTGATGACATCAGACCTGCAGAAGAGAAGATTAGTATGGGGTGTCTAAATATATAAACTAGAAGGTCATGGGATATGTCCAACGTCAATTGAAGTCAATGGCTTCCATTCAGTTCAATCAGAACTTGACTGATACATGTAAAATAAGAGATTCTTTTGTATATATATTTATTTTCCCTGTAGCCAGTGTCATTGGCTTGCAGCCTAGGATTTTTTAAGGTGACCTGGATCTTTTATTTGTCTGAGAAGAAAAGGTGATTGTCCCTATTTTTATTTTTAGGTAGCCATATATAGTCAGTCATGTTCACTCTTTCCAAAGTGGGACTTGCCCTGTGGAAGTAACAGGCGAGAATTTTTCCAGACAACAGCCTGGGGGCTCTAACCAGGATTCCTTTTGCCATTTGGTAGTGTTTACAAAGAAGCTGGGCAAGAGGCCAATTCTCATTTTAAGCCTCAGGTTGGACACAATGGTTGGTCAATGTACTGAGGAGTATAAAGCATAGGTCAGCAGCTTTCCTGTTAGGCAGCAAATAACTAAATTTCATTTGTCTGAAATAGGATTTTAGTTGTCCAGGGCTGCAGGACAAAAGGACTGTTCTCACCCTGACAGCTGGAATGGATGATTTGTGAAATGTATTTTTAGAAGTCTTATTTGCCTACGTGTATGCCTGCATTGTCAAACATTCAGACAGCAAGAGCAAGTCAGGCTCTGAGCTGCGAGAACTGTAACATACTGTACAAACTATAATGTATCTAGGTCTAAAACTACATTTTCATTACTTCTCATCCTACAATTGCAAATATACAGTCCAAATATTGATGCAACACCATTGCTGTTCTTCCTGTACTTCGATGTACAATCACAACTTTCACAGTAGTTAGTAACCACAAAGGGAAAATCACTGTTGACACAATAGAACATTAGTGATCAAGCCTGCTTTCCAAAATCACCCTGGTTTTCCCCACATTTCCTTTTCCTATACATATCTCTATCTGATTAACAGAAACAACAATCCATGTAAATTAACTTCTACCCTCAACAAGACAACCCACTCCTGAGGGATTCTATTACTAACATTCATCCTCCTAATCTTATCCCACACCTTGCTGATACGCATATCCTTATTAACATTTGCACACTAGCTATTGTGCCAGTGCTGCTTTTTTTCTGAGCTAATGATTTCTTCCTCTACAGCCCCTGAGATCAGGTTGCACTCATAATACATTTCAAAGCTGGTTTCCTCTCTCACTAAATAGCATTGTTACGTTTTTTGTTTATGCAGTGCACCGGTTTCCTTCCCTTCCTATTCAATGAAGGTCTTGGAAAGCACATATTTTGTATATATATATGTAACATTGATAGGAAAATCACAAATATAATTGAATACATCTATTGTGTGCAGATCTACATAGGACTTTACTAAATAGTTAATCATACTATCATCTTTCAAAACAATTAGAATTCAGAGAATCAAAAATTAGAATATTCAGTATAAATATAGCATAACAAGCATTTAGGAAAACAAATTAATCATCATGTCACACTACGTATTTGTTAGTCCTTAGGAGTTTCCTCTTTCTTTTGCATTAGTTATGTACTTCTACTGAATTGAATGTTTTCATACTCTATTCATATGAAGAAGTGTGAACTTTGTATTTATTTCTCAGTCTGCATTAAATTCCTACCATCTGGTTAAGAAATATTAGCTTTAAGGCTAGGATTCTTATCAGTCTTCTGTGCATTTATGCTCTTAATCTATAAACTTCATCTGTAATAATTTTCAAATGAAATGTCTGACCTTTAGAGATGGTTAAGTGTTAAAAGTTGCTATATACCATCGTAAAAAAGATAATAACATGTAAATAAATCCTGTGAATTAAAATAAAAAATATGCTTATTAAAAAATTGTTTCAACACCACTGACAAAATCAAATTCTGTGCAGAGCCACTGAATACAATTAATTCACTAGGGTAACAAAATACAGAGCAGATTTGGACACCTACTGCTAGTATAAAAGAACATTTGAGCATTGTATTGAACCGTAAGGTCTGCAGAATAAATTTCTGCTTGTGAATACAGTATGTTTTCGTCAGCACAGCTTGTATAGTTTGGGGATCTGTTTGTCAAACTGTATCTATAGCACTATTTAGAAAACAGGACTGGTGGATAGCCATCACCTAGTACAGTATTTTTATTCCAATATTTGGAATATTTTGTATTCCATCATTTGCCAGCTATTCATCAGGGCAGGAGACTGTTGTGATCCTGTGAGCACCGTATTACAATCTTTACATGACCAAGAACTACAAGGTACATGGCTTCGATATCAGAAGGGAAAGAAAATTCCCAGAATATAGATGGGAAACGTCAATAGCTCAACAGGGATTACAGATTTCTTTTTGGACACGCCTGGACTGGACATGCAAGAAAAGTCCAGAACGAGTGGTAATGTTTGCCTCAATAACTCCTGCTGGTTTCCTTTTTCCTACAAGAGTCTCCAAGGCTGCTCTGTGCTGGCTACGTGGTGCAACCTCAGCGCAAGAGCAACACTTGAGCTCCTGGAGAGCTGCTTGCAGCTAAAAGGCTCCAGAACGGCCACTTTGCTTCTGAAGGACAGGAAATACAGGTATACCTAAAAACACGTGTGCTTGCCTGTGTCTTTCCCTTCTTTCTTTTAATAAACAAAACCAAACAAAAAACAGGAGGTATTTTGGGTCTTTCTTTGGATTATTTTTAAGGTGCAGCCACAGATTCTGGCCTAGGAGGAAGGAAAATACATTGCAGTATTTTTTCTCTTTCCCTTCCTTTTCACTTATTTATACTTTGTTCCAATCAAAAACTTGTTCAAACCCCATCTGAGTCTTTATCTTTTTTTTTTTTTCGTTTTTTCAAATCAATGTTCACCTACCATTTAGCTAGTTAAAAGCAGAAAAAAAAGGTACCTTTTCCAGCCCCTTATTGCACTCCCAGAATAAAAAGAATGCTCCAGCACCCGTCTCTGTTGAAGGAGCCAACAATATGACAGCCTTCTGTTGCCTTGCTTGCTTTCCAAGTATTTCCCAGGTATCTCTTAATTTGAGGACTAAATTTACCAGGAAGAGACAAGCTTAGTAGACATACAAGAATCAGAAAAGTTCGGGGGCAACACATTGATGAGAAGCCCAGTCTGCCAGTAACCATCTGTTACAGAAAAGGAAACAAAGCCACAGATTGCTCCTAGGCAGCTTCCCACAGACACTATTTGAGGACTATTCCTAGCTTGTGGATAGAAGGTGTCCAATAAATTGTCAATTTTACTTCTTCCCACAGAGTTTTCTGATTAGCAGCACAAAAACTGGTAGAAATTATTTATTTTCACTTTATTAATATCATATTCTAGTGTTTTGTTGCCTTTTTTTTAATATAGAGCCAGATGATCAGAGGCTCAGTCCTGTAAACAAAGTTTTTGCTTCTTTATATTCCAAGAACTTTTAACTATTTTCTCACTATTATATATGACGTTATTTTCTAACTTCTACCAACTATTTCTGTATGTACTTCTGTATGAACTTCTTGTTCCATTTCAAATGTAAGGTTCTAAATAAACCTTAGAAATAAACAGTAACCACCTTCTGCTAAGAAAGACAGGATTAACAGGATTTTTCTTTGGAAGTAGGATTTGAAAATACATTGAATTGCACAGCAAACCCTTCCGTATACAGTCTTCATTAAGAGTGAGGAATAATAATAAACTGGTTCAAATTCACACAGCAAAGCCGTCACGTACCAGGCCTGTTTTGGTTGGGGCAATTTGTAAGGCTGGCAGCACCATGATAATTATGCCCAAGGGGACCAATTTCAGATAACTTTGTGAGCATTTTACCCAATCCCCAAATAAACGTTTAACAATGGTGGTGAACCCCATAGTTTCCCTAGCTAGTGACTTTAAACAGAAGAAGAATACAGTACTTTGCAGTTGCTGCTGGCGATCTCTGTCACTGATCATTCCCGCGTGGAAGGACACACTGCACCTGACCATGAAACGACAGGACGAGAAACCTCGTTATTTGAGGTTAATATAAAATATGGACTGTTTTTTATTATTTCTCCTCTCCCCTCGTCCTCCGCTCTGAAATAACGGCCTGCCCGTCCCTCACCCTCCCCATTTGCCCCCCAGCAGCCGGGGCCGGGTCCCCTCACACGACAGGAGGCAGCCGGGGCCTTCGCCACACCTCGGGTGAGCTCGATGTATGTGTGTTTGCCTGGAAGGACATAGGGCGAGCTCCTCAGCACCCCCATTCCGGGACAAGGCCCCACAGCTCCCCGCTCACCCCCCCTCAGCTCCCTGAGGCGCCGCGCCCCCCCCTCCCAAGCCCTGAGCCGCCCGCCCCGCTCCCGCCTTCCCCTTCCCGCTGTCAGTCGCGGCTCTGCCCGCCCCCGGCCGGTCCCTGCCCGCCTCCTTCCCTCCCCCGGCGCCCGGCGGAGGAGCCGCCGTTTCCGGAGTACACAGAGCGGCGCTGGCCGGGCGGCGGCGGCGGCTGTCGCGGGCAGGTGAGTGAGTGAGCGCCGCCGCCATGCCCCCGCTCCCCGCCGCCCTGCCTCAGCCCGCCCGCGGCTCCGCAGCCTGCCGGGCCCTGGCGGTGCGAGGCACCGGGCTGGCGTGGCCGGCGTTACCGCCGCTCTCCTTCGCTCTCCCGGGTGCCGAAGCGGGCAGCGGGCGTTCTGGGGCCGGGAGGAGCCCCCCGGCGGCTCGGCGGGAGGGCGGCGGTGCCCCGAGGCGCGGCCCGGGGGCTGTCGCCGCGCACCCTCGGCAGCGCCGGCCCGGCCCTGTTGTGGCGGCGGCAGGCTCGGCACGGCTCGGCACGGCTCGACACGGGGCGGTGGCGAGGCTGCGGCCGCGTCCCCTTCTCCCCTTCCCTCCGCCGTGACCCGAGTGCGGGCAGCCCGGCGGGGCCTGCTCCTTGCGGGCGTTCCTGCGCCCCTTGGTGGCGAGCTGGGGCCGCCCGCCGCTCCCTCCGGCCTGCTCCGGCCCCGCAGCGAGCGACAGAGACCCTGCGGCGGGGGCCTCGCCTCAGGGCGGCGCGGCTCTACCCGGCCGCCTCCCCGCCTCAGGGCCCGGCCGGGCTCCGGGGGCTGCCCCCGGGAGGTGCCCCCCGGAGGGGCCTGGCGCTGGGTTCCCCCAAACCCCCGGCCCGCAGCGGTGTCTCCGTGCTGCCGCCCGCGCTCGGCTTTCACCTGACGCTCGCTTCCAGTGCTATTTAGTGTTATTTTTAGTCCCTTGTGTCCATATTGCGGGCTGAAGAGGGAAACTCTCGTTTTGGGGCATAGCTGAAAACTTTGCTAATATACCTTTGCTTCGCCCTGCTTGAGATGGGGCCTGCGCGGGGTTTTATCACTGAGTGACGAGGAGCAGGTATAAATTTGTCAGGTGGAGGGATGTTACCTCAGTAATTTGAAAGATTTTGAGAGCTCTCCTTTGTTTTTGTTTCAGGTGGAATTACAAGCCTAGTTGCAGGTACAAGTCAGCCATTATTATTAGTTTTCCGGAGGAACAGATGTCTGGGTGTCATGGTGAAGAGGGTGGCATACATCAGCCCTCCATAGTGGCGATAAGTGCCCGGCTCCTCACAGCTGGTCAGCCTGGGGCTTTGGAGGCACTTGTAGCTGGCAAAAGGTGCGGGTTTGGTTTCCAAAATGGCATTGGGCCTTGTAATAGCCAGCGTGGCCATTGGATAATCTTAAATCCAGAGGCCGGGGAAAAGGTCAGCGTTGGTTTTAAGGCCGTTGTTGCTTGTATGCTCAGCCCGACACCATCTTGGGGTGGTGTTGAGGAGCTGTTGCTGTTTTCTATGGG